>NW_026893848.1:0-331922 GCF_032452875.1 Bos javanicus
CTGATCATGCACTGATCACGGGACTGATCATGCACTGATCACTTGGCTGGTCATACACTGATCACGTGCTTGGTCATGCACTGATCACGTGGCTGGTCATGCACTGATCACTCGGTTGGTCATACACTGATCACGTGACTGATCATGCACTGATCACGGGACTGATCATGCACTGATCACTTGACTGGTCATACACTGATCACGTGCTTGGTCATACACTGATCACATGCTTGGTCATGCACTGATCCCGTGGCTGATAATACACAGGTCACGTGACTAATCATGCACTGATCACGTGACTGATCATGCACTGATCACGCGACTGATCATGCACTGATCACTTGGCTGGTCATACACTGATCACGTGCCTGGTCATGCACTGATCACGTGGCTGATCATGCACTGATCACGTGCTGATCATGCACTGATCACGTGGCTGATCATGCACTGATCACGTGGCTATCATGCTCTGCTCTCGTGGCTGATCATGCAATGATCACGCATCTACAATGTACTGGTCACATGACTGATCATGCACTGATCACATGACTGATCATGCACTGATCACTTGGCTATCATGCACTACTCACCTGGCTGATCATGCAATGATCATGTAGCTACCATGTACCGGTCACGTGACTGACCATACACCCATCAGGTGACTGAACATGCACTGATCACGTGGCTATCATGCACTGATCACGAGACTGATTATGCACTCCTCACGTGGCTGATCATGCAATGATCACGCAGCTACCATGTACTGGTCACATGACTGATCATGCACTGATCACGTGGCTGATCATGCAATGATCACGTGGCTACAATGTACTGGTCACGTGACTGATCATGCACTGATCACGTAATTGATCCTGCACTGATCACGTGGCTCATCACGCACTGATCACGTGGCTGATCACACACTGATCACGTGACTGATCATGTACAGATCACGTGACTAATCATGAAGTCATCACATAGCTATCCTGCACTGATCACGTCGATATCATCCACTGATCACGTGGCTGATCACACACGTATCACGTGACTGATCATGCACTGATCACGTGGATATCATGCACTGATCACGTGGCTATCATGCACTGCGCATGTGGCTGATCATGCAATGATCACGTACCTGCCATATACTGGTCACATGACTGATCATGCAGTCATCACGTGGTTATCATGCACTGATCACGTGGCTGATCATGCAATGATCATGTAGCAACCATGGACTGGTCACGTGACTGATCATGCACTGATCACGTAATTGATCCTGCACTGATCACGTGGCTCATCATGCACTGATCACTTGACTGTTCATGCACTGATCACGTGGCTGATCATGCACTGATCACGTGACTATAATGCACTGATCACGTGGCGGATCATACACTGTTCACGTGCCTGGTCATGCACAGATCACGTGACTAATCATGAACTGATCAGGTGGCTATAATTCACTGATCACGTGGATATCATGCACTGATTACGTGCCTGTCATGCACAGATCACGTGACTAATCATGAACTGATCACGTAGGAATCATGCACTGGTCACGTGGCTGATCATACACTGTTCACATGTCTGATCATGCACTGATCACGTGGCTGATCATACACTGCTCATGTAGCTGATCATGCACTTATCACGTGTCTATCATGCAGTGCTCACGTGGGTGATCCTGCAATGATCATGTTGCTAACATGCACTGGTCACGTGACTGATCATGCAATGGTAACGTAATTGATCATGCACTGATCACGTGGCTATCATGCACTGATCACATGGCTGATCATACACTGATCACGTTCAGAATCATGCACAGATCACGTGACTACTCTTGAAGTGATCACGTGGCTATCATGCACTGATCACGTGGATATCATGCACTGATCATGTGGCTGATCACACACGTATCACATGACTGATCATGCACTGATCATGTGGCTATCATGCAGTGATTGCGTGGCTATCATGCACCGATCACGTGGCTAATCATGCAATGATCACGTAGCTACCATGTACTGGTCACGTGACTGATCATACACTGATCACGTAATTGATCATGCACTGATCACGTGGCTGATCATGCACTGATCACGTGACTGATCAGGCACTGATCACGTGACTGATCATGCACTGATCATTTGCCTATCATGCTCTGATTACGTGGCTGATCATACACTGATCACGTGACTGATAAAGCACTGATCATCTGGCTATCATGCACTCATTACCTGGCTATCGTGCACTGATCACGTGGTTGATCGTACACTGATCACGAGACTGATCATGCACTGATCACGACTATATCATGCACTGATCACATGACTCCCCATGCATTGATCACGTGGATGATCATACACTGATCATGTGACAGATCATGCAGTGATCACGTGGCTATCATGCACTGATCACGTGGCTGATCATGCACTGATCACTTAGCTGGTGATACACTGATCACATGACGGATCATGCACTGATCACGTGGCTGATCATGCACTGATCACGTGGCTATAATGCACTGCTCACATGGCTGATCATGCAAGGATCACGCAGCTACCCTGTACTGGTCACATGACTGATATTGCACTGATCACGTGACTGATCATGCACACATCACGTGGCTATCATGCACTGCTCACGTGGCTCATCATGCAATCATCACGTAGCTACCATATACTAGTCACGTGACTCATTATGCACAGTTCATGTAAATGATCATGCACTGTTCACGTGACAGATCATGTACTGATCACGTGACTGATCATGCACTGATCACGTGGCTATCATGCTCTGCTCACGTGGCTGATCATGCAATGATCACGTAGCAACCATGTACTGGTCACGTGACTGATCATGCACTGATCACGTAACTGATCCTGCACAGATCACGTGGTTCATCATGCACTGATCACGTGGCTGATCACACATGTATCACGTGACTGATCATGCAGTGATCACGTGGCTCTCATGCACTGATCACGTGGCTATCATGCACTGCGCATGTGGCTGATCATGCAATGATCACGTACCTGCCATATACTGGTCACATGTCTGATCATGCAGTGATCACGTGGTTATCATGCACTGATCACGTGGCTGATCATGCAATGATCATGTAGCAACCATGTACTGGTCACGTGACTGATCATGCACTGATCACGTAATTGATCCTGCACTGATCACGTGGCTCATCATGCACTGATCACTTGACTGTTCACGCACTGATCACGTGGCTGATCATGCACACATCACGTGGCTATCATGCACTGCTCATGTGGCTCGTCATGGAATGATCACGAGGCTACCATATACTGGTCACGTGACTGATCATGCACAGATCATGTAAATGATCATGCACTGTTCACGTGACTGATCATGTACTGATCACATGACTTATCATGCACTGATCACGTGGCTATCATGCACTGATCACGTGGCTGATCATGTAACGATCACGTAGCAACCATGTACTGGTCACGTGACTGATCATGCACTGATCAAGTAATTGATCCTGCACTGATCACGTGGCTCATATGCACTGATTACGTGGCTGATCACACATGATCACGTGACTGATCATGCAGTGATCACGTGGCTATCATGCACTGATCACGTGGATATCATGCACTGATCACATGGCTATCATGCACTGTATCATGCACTGATCACCTGGCTGATCACACACATATCACATGACTGATCATGCACTGATTACGTGACTATCATGCACTGATCACGTGGCTGATCATGCAATGATCACGTAGCTACCATGTACTGGTCACGTGACTGATTATGCACTGATCATGTAATTGACCCTGCACTGATCACGTGGCTCATCACGCACTGATCACGTGGCTGATCACACACGTATCACGTGACTGATTATGTACAGATCACGTGACTAATCATGAAGTGATTACGTGGCTATCTTTCACTGATCACGTGGATATCATGCACTGATCACGTGGCTGATCACACACGTATCACGTGACTCATCATGCACTGATCACGTGGATATCATGCATTGATCACGTGGCTACGATGTACTAGTCACATGACTGATCATGTACAGATCACGTGACTAATCATGAAGTGATCACGTGGCTATCCTGCATTGATCACGTGGATATCATGCACTGATCACGTGGCTGATCACACACGTATCACGTGACTGATCATGCAATGATCCCGTGACTGACCATGCACTGATCACGTGACTGATCATGCACTGATCAGTTGGCTATCATGCACTGATTACTTGGCTGATCATACACTGCTCACGTGACTGATAATGCACTGATCATCTGGCTATCATGCACTCATTACCTGACTATCGTGCACTGATCACGTGGTTGATCATACACTGATCACGAGACTGATCATGCACTGATCACGTCTATATCATGCACTGAACACATGACTGCCCATGCACTGATCACGTGGATGATCATACACTGATAATGTGACAGATCATGCAGTGATCATGTGGCTATCATGCACTGATCAATTGGCTGATCATACTCTGCTCCCAAAACTGACCATGCACTGATCACGTGACTGATCATGCACTGATCACGTGGCTCTCATGCACTGATCACGTGATTGCGCATGCACTGATCATGTAATTGTATGCACTGATCACGTGGCTATCATGCACTGATGACGTGGCTGATCATGCACTGCTCATGTGACTGATCATGCACTGATCACGTAGCTATCTTGCACTGATCACTTGGCTGATCATACACTCATCAAGGGAATGATCGTGCACTGATCACGGCGCTCTCATGCATTGATTACATGACTCCACATGCACTGATCACGTGGA
The DNA here is from genome assembly GCF_032452875.1 of Bos javanicus. Taxonomy (NCBI): domain Eukaryota; kingdom Metazoa; phylum Chordata; class Mammalia; order Artiodactyla; family Bovidae; genus Bos; species Bos javanicus. The sequence goes on from NW_026893848.1 coordinate 4,841, forward strand.
TGATCATGCACTGGTCACGTGACTGACCATGCACTGATCACGTGACTGATCATGCACTGATTACGTGGTCATCATGCACTGATCACGTGGCTACATTGCACGGATCACGTGACTGATCATGCACTGATCACGTTACTGATCATGCACTGATCACATGGCTATCATGCACTGATCACGTGGCTGATCATGCAATGATCATGTAGTTACAATGTACCGGTCACGTGACTGATCATACACCCATCAGGTGACTGATCGTGCACTGATCACGTGGTTATCATGCCCTGCTCACGAGGCCTATCATGCAATGATCATATAGCAACAATGTACTGGTCCCGTACCTGATCATGCACTGATCACGAGGCTCATAATGCACTGATCACGTGACTGTTCATGCACTGTTCACGTGGCTGATCATGCACTGATCATGTGGCTATAATGCACTGATCACGTGGCGGATCATACACTGTTCACGTGCCTGGTCATGCACAGATCACGTGACTAATCATGAACTGATCAGGTGGCTATAATTCACAAATCACGTGGATATCATGCACTGATTACGTGCCTTTTATGCACAGATCACGTGACTAATCATGAACTGATCACGTAGGTATCATGCACTGATCACGTGGCTGGTCATACATTGTTCACGTGTCTGATCATGCACTGATCACGTGGCTGATCATACACGGCTCATGTAGCTGATCATGCACTGATCACGTGTCTATCATGCAGGGCTCACGTGGCTGATCCTGCAATGATCAAGCTGCTAACAGGCACTGGTCACGTGACTGATCATGCAATGGTAACGTAATTGATCATGCACTGATCACGTGGCTATCATGCACTGATCACATGGCTGATCATACACTTATCACGTGCCTGGTCATGCAGAGATCACGTGACTACTCATGAAGTGATCACGTGGCTATCATGCACTGATCAAGTGGATATAATGCACTGATCCTGTGGCTGATCACCCACGTATCACGTGACTGATCATGCACTGATCACGTGGCTATCATGCAATGATCACGTGGCTATCATGTACTGATCACGTGACTGATCATGCACTGATCACTTGGCTATCATGCATTACTCACGTGGCTGATCATGCAATGATCATGTAGCTACCATGTACCTGTCACGTGACTGACCATACACCCATCAGTTGACTGATCATGCACTGATCACGTGGCTATCATGCACTAATCACGAGATGGATCATGCACTGATCACGTCAATATCATACACTGATCACATGACTGCCCATGCACTGATCACGTGGATGATCATACACTGATCATGTGACAAATCATGCAGTGATCACGTTGCTATCAAGCACTGATCAAGTGGCTGATCATACTCTGCTCCCGATACTGATCATGCACTGATCATGTGGCTATCATGCACTGCTCACGTGGCTGATCATGCAATGATCCCGTAGCTACCATGTACTGGTCACGTGACTGATCATGCACTGATCACGTAATTGATCATGCACTGATCAGGTGACTTATCATGCACTGTTCACGTGACTGATCATGCACTGATCACGTGGCTGATCATGCAATGATCACGTAGCTCCCATGTATTGGTCACGTGACTGATCATGCACTGATCACGTAATTGATCATGCACTGATCATGTGGCTGATCATGCACTGATCACGTGGCTGATCATACATTGATCACGTGATTGATCATGCACTGATGACGTGTCTGATCATGCACTGATCACTTGGCTGATCATGCACTAATCACGTGGCTGATCATGCACTGAACACGTGGCTATCATGCACTGCTCACGTGGCTGATCATGCAATGATCACGCAGCTACCATGTTCTGGTCACATGACTGATCATGCACTGATCATGTGACTGATCATGCACTGATACCGTGACTGAGCATGGACTGATCACATGAATATCATGTAGTGATCACGTGACTTAATGGAGCTGACCATGTGACTGATCATGCGCTGATCACGTAATTGATCATGCACTGATCAGTGGTTGATCATACAATGTTCACGTGTCTGACCATGCACTGATCACGTGGCTGATCATACACTGCTCACGTAACTGATCATGCACTTATCACGTGGCTATCATACACTGATCACGTGGCTGAACATGCACTGTTCACGTGGCTGATCACACACCTGTCACGTGACTGATCATGCAGTGATCACGTGGCACTCATGCACTGATCACGTGGCTGATCATACTCTGCTCACGTAACTGATCATGCACACATCACGTGGCTATCATGCACTGCTCACGTGGCTCATCATGCAATCATCACTTAGCTACCATATACTGGTCACGTGACTCATTATGCACAGATCATGTAAATGATCATGCACTGTTCACGTTACAAATCATGTACTGATCACGTGGCTATCATGCTCTGCTCACGTGGCTGATCATGCAATGATCACGTAGCAACCATGTACTGGTCACGTGACTGATCATGCACTGATCATGTAATTGATCCTGCACAGATCACGTGGCTCATCATGCACTGATCACGTGGCTGATCACACATGTATCACGTGACTGATCATGCACTGATCATGTGGCTCTCATGCACTGATCACGTGGCTATCATGCACTGATCACGTGGATATGATGCACTGATCACGTGAGTGATCAAGCACTGATCACGTAATTATTCTTGCACTGATCACGTGGCTCATCACGCACTGATCACTTGGCTGATCATGCACTGATCACGTGGCTCATCATGCACTGATTACGTGGATGATCATACACTGATCACGTGACTGATCATGCACTGATCACGTGGCTATCATGCACTGCTCACGTGGCTGATCATGCAATGATCACGAAGCTACGATGTACTAGTCACATGACTGATCATGTACAGATCACGTGACTAATCATGAAGTGATCACGTGGCTATCCTGCAATGATCACGTGGATATCATGCACTGATCACGTGGGTGATCACACACGTATGACGTGACTGATCATGCAATGATCCCGTGACTGACCATGCACTGATCACGTGACTGATCATCCACTGAACAGTTGGCTATCATGCACTGATTACTTGGCTGATCATACACTGATCACGTGACTGGTAATGCACTGATCATCTGGCTATCATTCACTCATTACCTTGCTATTGTGCACTGATCACGTGGTTGATCATACACTGATCACGAGATTGATCATGCACTGATCACGTGGATGATCATACACTGATCACTTGTCTATCATGCACTACTCACGTGGCTGATCATGCAATGATCATGTAGCTACCGTGTACCGGTCATGTGACTGACCATACACCCATCAGGTGTCAGATCATGCACTGATCACGTGGCTATCATGCACTGATCACGAGACTAATCATACACTGACCACGTCCATATCATGCACTGATCACATGACTGCCCATGCACTGATCACGTGGATGATCATACACTGATCATGTTACAGATCATGCAGTGATCACGTGTCTATCATGCACTGATCAAGTGGCTGATCATACTCTTCTCCCGAAACTGATCATGCACTGATCACGTGGCTATCATGCACTGCTCACCTGGCAGATAATGCAATTATCACGTAGCTACCATGTACTGGTCACGTGACTGATCATGCTCTGATAACGTAATTGATCATGCACTGATCATGTGGCTGATAAGGCACTGATCACGTGGCTGACTATACACTGGTCACGTGACTGATCATGCACTGATCACGTGACTGATCATGCACTGATCACCGGACTGATCATGCACTGATCACTTGGCTGGTCATACACTGATCACGTGCTTGGTCATGCACTGATCACGTGGCTGGTCATGCACTGATCACTCCGTTGGTCATACACTGATCACGTGACTGATCATGCACTGATCACGGGACTGATCATGCACTGATCACTTGACTGGTCATACACTGATCACGTGCTTGGTCATACACTGATCACATGCTTGGTCATGCACTGATCACGTGGCTGATAATACACTGGTCACGTGACTGATCATGCACTGATCACGTGACTGATCATGCACTGATCACGGGACTGAACATGCACTGATCACTTGGCTGGTCATAAACTGATCACGTGCCTGGTCATGCACTGATCACGTGGCTGATCATGCACTGATCACGTGCTGATCATGCACTGATCACGTGGCTGATCATGCACTGATCACGTGGCTGTCATGCTCTGCTCTCGTGGCTGATCATGCAATGTTCACACAGCTACAATGTACTGGTCACATGACTGATCATGCACTGATCACATGACTGATCATGCACTGATCACTTGGCTATCATGCACTACTCACCTGGCTGATCATGCAATGATCATGTAGCTACCATGTACCGGTCACGTGACTGACCCTACACCCATCAGGTGACTGAACATGCACTGATCACGTGGCTATCATGCACTGAACACGAGACTGATTATGCACTCCTCACGTGGCTGATCATGCAATGATCACGCAGCTACCATGTACTGGTCACATGACTGATCAGGCACTGATCACGTGGCTGATCATGCAATGATCACGTGGCTACCATGTACTGGTCACATGACTGATCATGCACTGATCACGTAATTCATCCTGCACTGATCACGTGGCTCATCACGCACTGATCACGTGGCTGATCACACACGTATCACGTGACTGATCATGTACAGATCACGTGACTAATCATGAAGTCATCACATAGCTATCCTGCACTGATCACGTCGATATCATCCACTGATCACGTGGCTGATCACACACGTATCACGTGACTGATCATGCACTGATCACGTGGATATCATGCACTGATCACGTGGCTATCATGCACTGCGCTTGTGGCTGATCATGCAATGATCACGTACCTGCCATATACTGGTCACATGACTGATCATGCAGTGTTCACGTGGTTATCATGCACTGATCACGTGGCTGATCATGCAATGATCATGTAGCAACCATGTACTGGTCACGTGACTGATCATGCACTGATCACGTAATTGATCCTGCACTGATCACGTGGCTCATCATGCACTGATCACTTGACTGTTCACGCACTGATCACGTGGCTGATCATGCACTGATCATGTGACTATAATGCACTGATCACGTGGCGGATCATACACTTTTCACGTGCCTGGTCATGCACAGATCACGTGACTAATCATGAACTGATCAGGTGGCTATAATTCACTGATCACGTGGATATCATGCACTGATTACGTGCCTGTCATGCACAGATCACGTGACTAATCATGAACTGATCACGTAGGTATCATGCACTGGTCACGTGGCTGATCATACACTGTTCACATGTCTGATCATGCACTGATCACGTGGCTGATCATACACTGCTCATGTAGCTGATCATGCAATTATCACGTGTCTATCATGCAGTGCTCACGTGGGTGATCCTGCAATGATCATGTTGCTAACATGCACTGGTCTCGTGACTGATCATGCAATGGTAACGTAATTGATCATACACTGATCACGTGGATACCATGCACTGATCATGTGGCTGATCAAACACGTATCACATGACTGATCATGCACTGATCATGTGGCTATCATGCAATGATCGCGTGGCTATCATGCACCGATCACGTGGCTAATCATGCAATGATCACGTAGCTACCATGTACTGGTCACGTGACTGATCATACACTGATCACGTAATTGATCATGCACTGATCACGTGGCTGATCATGCACTGATCACGTGACTGATCATGCACTGATCATTTGGCTATCATGCTCTGATTACGTGGCTGATCATACACTGATCACGTGACTGATAAAGCACTGATCATCTGGCTATCATGCACTCATTACCTGGCTATCGTGCACTGATCACGTGGTTGATCATACACTGATGACGAGACTGATCATGCACTGATCACGACTATATCATGCACTGATCACATGACTCCCCATGCATTGATCACGTGGATGATCATACACTGATCATGTGACAGATCATGCAGTGATCACGTGGCTATCATGCACTGATCACGTGGCTGATCATGCACTGATCACTTAGCTGGTCATACACTGATCACATGACTGATCATGCACTGATCACGTGGCTGATCATGCACTGATCACGTGGCTATAATGCACTGCTCACATGGCTGATCATGCAAGGATCACGCAGCTACCCTGTACTGGTCACATGACTGATATTGCACTGATCACGTGACTGATCATGCACACATCACGTGGCTATCATGCACTGCTCACGTGGCTCATCATGCAATCATCACGTAGCTACCATATACTAGTCACGTGAGTCATTATGCACAGATCATGTAAATGATCATGCACTGTTCACGTGACAGATCATGTACTGGTCACGTGACTGATCATGCACTGACCACGTGGCTATCATGCTCTGCTCACGTGGCTGATCATGCAATGATCACGTAGCAACCATGTAATGGTCACGTGACTGATCATGCACTGATCACGTAATTGATCCTGCACAGATCATGTGGCTCATCATGCACTGATCACGTGGCTGATCACACATGTATCACGTGACTGATCATGCACTGATGACGTGGCTCTCATGCACTGATCACGTGGCTATCATGCACTGATCACGTGGATATGATGCACTGATCACGTGAGTGATCAAGCACTTATCACGTAATTATTCTTGCACTGATCACGTGGCTCATCACGCACTGATCACTTGGCTGATCATGCACTGATCACTTGGCTCATCATGCACTGATCACGTGGATGATCATACACTGATCACGTGACTGATCATGCACTGATCACGTGGCTATAATGCACTGCTCACATGGCTGAACATGCAATGATCACGCAGCTACGATGTACTAGTCACATGACTGATCATGTACAGATCACGTGACTAATCATGAAGTGATCACGTGGCTATCCTGCACTGATCACGTGGATATCATGCACTGATCACGTGGGTGATCACAGACGTATCACGTGACTGATCATGCAATGATCCCGTGAGTGACCATGCACTGATCACGTGACTGATCATCCACTGAACAGTTGGCTATCATGCACTGATTACTTGGCTGATCATACACTGATCACGTGACTGGTAATGCACTGATCATCTGGCTATCATTCACTCATTACCTGGCTATCGTGCACTGATCACGTGGTTGATCATACACTGATCACGAGACTGATCATGCACTGATCACGTCTATATCATGCACTGATGACAAGACGGCCCATGCACTGATCACGTGGATGATCATACACTGATCACTTGGCTATCATGCACTACTCACGTGGCTGATCATGCAATGATCATGTAGCTACCGTGTACCGGTCATGTGACTGACCATACAACCATCAGGTGACAGATCATGCACTGATCACGTGGCTATCATGCACTGATCATGAGACTGATCATACAATGATCACGTCCATATCATGCACTGATCACATGACTGCCCATGCACTTATCACGTGCATGATCATACACTGATCATGTGACAGATCATGCAGTGATCACGTGTCTATCATGCACTGATCAAGTGGCTGATCATACTCTGCTCCGGAAACTGATCATGCACTGAACACGTGGCTATCATGCAGTGCTCACGTGGCTGATCATGCAATGATCACATAGCTACCATGTACTGGTCACGTGACTGATCATGTACTGATAACGTAATTGATCATGCACTGATCATGTGGCTGATAAGGCACTGATCACGTGGCTGACCATACACTGGTCCCGTGACTGATCATGCACTGATCACGTGACTGATCATGCACTGATCACGGGACTGATCATGCACTGATCACTTGGCTGGTCATACACTGATCACGTGCTTGGTCATGCACTGATCACGTGGCTGGTCATGCACTGGTCACTTGGTTCGTCATACACTGATCACGTGACTGATCATGCACTGATCACGTGGCTGATCATGCACTGATCACATGGCTCATCATGCACTGATGACGTGTTTATCAGGCAATGATCAGTGACTGACAGGCGCTGATCATGGGACTGTGCAGGCACTGATCACGTGGCTATCATGCACTGATCACGTGACTGCGCATGCACTGATGACGTGGCTGTTCGGGCACTGATCACCTGTTTATCAGGAAGTGATCAGTGACTGACAGCCGCTGATCAGGGGACTGTGCACGCACTGATCAGGTGGCTGATCAGGAACTGACCACCTGACCGCGCATGCAGTGATCACGTGGCTGGTCGTTCACTGATCACGTGTTTATCATACGGTGATCACGTGACTGAGAGGCGCTGATCACGTGACTGTGCCGTCAGTGATCACGTGGCTGAGCAGGCACTGATATCGTGACTGAGCATGCACTGACCATGTGCCGGGAGCCGGGGAGGTATTCCACTCTGGACAAAGGCCATGAGGAAGGAGGCTCGGCATACGCAAATGCGGGATCGAGCCTCAGGAGTCCACCCGGATATTCTCGAGCATCTCCCCCCCAAAAAAAACAGAGTCTGCCTAATGTATTGCTTTGTGCTCTCACCTCTGATTTCACTGGGGGCTGTCCCCCACCACCATCTCGCTCTCTCTGTCAAAGAGTTAACTTACAGCTCCAATTCATAAAGTTCCTTGTCATTCTTCCCTTTAACTTCCAGCTGAGTCTCCATCTGGAGCGCGGAACCCACCACGCTTCCTAATTATGCCTGGGCTGCTAAGACCCACTCGAGAAGGTGTCTAGGGTGAGGCACCTTTCGCTATTCGAGAGGGCGCCTGCGGCCTTCGTAAGTGGTGCAAACTTCTTGTCTTGAAGTTTGATTGGTCTTCGGCGTAAACCAAGCTACTCAGTCTCTTTTCTCCACCGAATTTTCCTACTGAGCTCTCCTCATACTATTATTCTTGACATCTCTGATTAGCATATAAATAGTCGCCTAGGCCATCTCTCCTTCGAATACCCTTGATCAGTTGGGGCTGGTCCCCGGCAGGTGGCGACCGAACAGGGACCTCAGGAGGCAATACTCAAAGAGCTGAGCAGACACGAACCACGCAATCAGCAGGCAATAAGCATGGAGCTCAGCAGTGACGAATCATGCTGCTCAACTGGCAATAATCAAGCACGTGACCAGGCAGGAATCACGCAGCTCAGCTGGCAATTGTCAAGCAGATGAGCCGACAGGAATCACGCAGCTCAGCTGGCAATTGTCAAGCAGATGAGCCGACAGGAATCACGCAGCTCAGATGGCAATTGTCATGCAGATGAGCCGGCAGGAATCACGCAGCTCAGCAGGCCCTGATCACGTGACTCTGCAGGCACTGATCACGTGGCTGATCAAGTACAGATCACGTGACTGAGCATGCACTGATCACGTGGCTATCATGCACTGATGACGTGACTGCACATGCACTGATCACGTGGCTGATCAGGCACTGATCACATGGCTCATCATGCACTGATCACGTGGTTATCAGGCAATGATCAGTGACTGACAGGCGCTTATCATGGGACTGTGCACGCACTGATCACGTGGCTATCATGCACTGATCACGTGACTGCGCATGCACTGATGACGTGGCTGTTCGGGCACTGATCACCTGTTTATCAGGCAGTGATCAGTGACTGACAGGCGCTGATCAGGGGACTGTGCACGCACTGATCAGGTGGCTGATCAGGAAGTGACCACCTGACTGCGAATGCAGTGATCACGTGGCTGGTCGTTCACTGATCACGTGTTTATCATACGGTGATCACGTGACTGAGAGGCGCTGATCACGTGACTGTGCCGTCAGTGATCACGTGGCTGAGCAGGCACTGATATCGTGACTGAGCATGCACTGATCATGTGCCGGGAGCCGGGGAGGTATTCCACTCTGGACAAAGGTCATGAGGAAGGAGGCTCGGCATACGCAAATGCGGGATCGAGCCTCAGGAGTCCACCCGGATATTCTCGAGCATCTGCCCCCCAAAAAAACCAGAGTCTGCCTACTGTATTGCTTTGTGCTCTCACCTCTGATTTCACTGGGGGCTGTCCCTACCACCATCTCGCTCTCTCTGTCAAAGAGTTAACTTACAGCTCCAATTCATAAAGTTCCTTGTCATTCTTCCCTTTAACTTCCAGCTGAGTCTCCAATTGGAGCGCGGAACCCACCACGCTTCCTAATTATGCCTGGGCTGCTAAGACCCACTCGAGAAGGTGTCTAGGGTGAGGCACCTTTCGCTATTCGAGAGGGCGCCTGCGGCCTACGTAAGTGGTGCAAAGTTCTAGTCTTGAAGTTTGATTGGTCTTCCGCGTAAACCAAGCTACTCAGTCTCTTTTCTCCACCGAATTTTCCTACTGAGCTCTCCTCATACTATTATTCTTGACATCTCTGATTAGCATATAAATAGTCGCCTAGGCCATCTCTCCTTCGAATACCCTGGATCAGTTGGGGCTGGTCCCCGGCAGGTGGCGACCGAACAGGGACCTCAGGAGGCAATACTCAAAGAGCTGAGCAGACACGAACCACGCAATCAGCAGGCAATAAGCATGGAGCTCAGCAGTGACGAATCATGCTGCTCAACTGACAATAATCAAGCACGTCCAGGCAGGAATCACGCAGCTCAGCTGGCAATTGTCAAGCAGATGAGCCGACAGGAATCACGCAGCTCAGATGGCAATTGTCATGCAGATGAGCGGGCAGGAATCACGCAGCTCAGCAGGCCCTGATCACGTGACTCTGCAGGCACTGATCACGTGGCTGATCAAGTACAGATCACGTGACTGAGCATGCACTGATCACGTGGCTATCATGCACTGATGACGTGACTGCGCATGCACTGATGACGTGGCTGATCAGGCACTGATCACATGGCTCATCATGCACTGATCACGTGTTTATCAGGCAATGATCAGTGACTGACAGGCGCTGATCATGGGACTGTGCACGCACTGATCACGTGGATATCATGCACTGATCACGTGACTGCTCATGCACTGATGACGTGGCTCTTCCGGCACTGATCACCTGTTTATCAGGCAGTGATCAGTGACTGACAGGCGCTGATCAGGGGACTGTGCACGCACTGATCAGGTGGCTGATCAGGAACTGACCACCTGACCGCGCATGCTGTGATCACGTGGCTGGTCGTTCACTGATCACGTGTTTATCATACGGTGATCACGTGACTGAGAGGGGCTGAACACGTGACTGTGCCGTCAGTGATCATGTGGCTGAGCAGGCACTGATATCGTGACTGAGCATGCACTGACCATGTGCCGGGAGCCGGGGAGGTATTCCACTCTGGACAAAGGCCATGAGGAAGGAGGCTCGGCATACGCAAATGCGGGATCGAGCCTCAGGAGTCCACCCGGATATTCTCGAGCATCTCCCCCCCAAAAAAACCAGAGTCTGCCTAATGTATTGCTTTGTGCTCTCACCTCTGATTTCACTGGGGGCTGTCCCCCACCACCATCTCGCTCTCTCTGTCAAAGAGTTAACTTACAGCTCCAATTCATAAAGTTCCTTGTCATTCTTCCCTTTAACTTCCAGCTGAGTCTCCATCTGGAGCGCGGAACCCACCAGGCTTCCTAATTATGCCTGGGCTGCTAAGACCCACTCGAGAAGGTGTCTAGGGTGAGGCACCTTTTGCTATTCGAGAGCGCGCCTGCGGCCTACGTAAGTGGTGAAAACTTCTTGTCTTGAAGTTTGATTGGTCTTCGGCGTAAACCAAGCTACTCAGTCTCTTTTCTCCACCGAATTTTCCTACTGAGCTCTCCTCATACTATTATTCTTGACATCTCTGATTAGCATATAAACAGTCGCCTAGGCCATCTCTCCTTCGAATACCCTGGATCAGTTGGGGCTGGTCCCCGGCAGGTGGCGACCGAACAGGGACCTCAGGAGGCAATACTCAAGGAGTTGAGCAGACACGAACCACGCAATCAGCAGGCAATAAGCATGGAGCTCAGCAGTGACGAATCATGCTGCTCAACTGGCAATAATCAAGCACGTGACCAGGCAGGAATCACGCAGCTCAGCTGGCAATTGTCAAGCAGATGAGCCGACAGGAATCACGCAGCTCAGATGGCAATTGTCATGCAGATGAGCCGGCAGGAATCACGCAGCTCAGCAGGCCCTGATCCCGTGACACTGCAGGCACTGATCACGTGGCTGACCAAGTACAGATCACGTGACTGAGCATGCACTGATCACGTGGCTATCATGCACTGATGACGTGACTGCGCATGCACTGATGACGTGGCTGATCAGGCACTGATCACATGGCTCATCATGCACTGATCACGTGGTTATCAGGCAATGATCAGTGACTGACAGGCGCTGATCATGGGACTGTGCACGCACTGATCACGTGGCTATCATGCACTGATCACGTGACTGCGCATGCACTGATGACGTGGCTCTTTGGGCACTGATCACCTGTTTATCAGGCAGTGATCAGTGACTGACAGGCGCTGATCAGGGAACTGTGCACGCACTGATCAGGTGGCTGATCAGGAAGTGACCACCTGACTGCGAATGCAGTGATCACGTGGCTGGTCGTTCACTGATCACGTGTTTATCATACGGTGATCACGTGACTGAGAGGCGCTGATCACGTGACTGTGCCGTCAGTGATCACGTGGCTGAGCAGGCACTGATATCGTGACTGAGCATGCACTGATCATGTGCCGGGAGCCAGGGAGGCATTCCACTCTGGACAAAGGTCATGAGGAAGGAGGCTCGGCATACGCAAATGCGGGATCGAGCCTCAGGAGTCCACCCGGATATTCTCGAGCATCTGCCCCCCAAAAAAACCAGAGTCTGCCTACTGTATTGCTTTGTGCTCTCACCTCTGATTTCACTGGGGGCTGTCCCTACCACCATCTCGCTCTCTCTGTCAAAGAGTTAACTTACAGCTCCAATTCATAAAGTTCCTTGTCATTCTTCCCTTTAACTTCCAGCTGAGTCTCCATTTGGAGCGCAGAACCCACCACGCTTCCTAATTAAGCCTGGGCTGCTAAGACCCACTCGAGAAGGTGTCTAGGGTGAGGCACCTTTCGCTATTCGAGAGGGCGCCTGCGGCCTACGTATGTGGTGCAAAGTTCTTGTCTTGAAGTTTGATTGGTCTTCTGCGTAAACCAAGCTACTCAGTCTCTTTTCTCCACCGAATTTTCCTACTGAGCTCTCCTCATACTATTATTCTTGACATCTCTGATTAGCATATAAATAGTCGCCTAGGCCATCTCTCCTTCGAATACCCTGGATCAGTTGGGGCTGGTCCCCGGCAGGTGGCGACCGAACAGGGACCTCAGGAGGCAATACTCAAAGAGCTGAGCAGACACGAACCACGCAATCAGCAGGCAATAAGCATGGAGCTCAGCAGTGACGAATCATGCTGCTCAACTGGTAATAATCAAGCACGTGACCAGGCAGGAATCACGCAGCTCAGCTGGCAATTGTCAAGCAGATGAGCCGACAGGAATCACGCAGCTCAGATGGCAATTGTCATGCAGATGAGCCGGCAGGAATCACGCAGCTCAGCAGGCCCTGATCACCTGACTCTGCAGGCACTGATCCCGTGGCTGTTCAAGTCCAGATCACGTGACTGATCATGCACTGATCACGTAATTGATCATGCACTGATCACGTGGCTAATCATACACTGATCACGTGACTGATCATGCACTGTTCATGTGACTGATCATGCACTGATCACGGGGCTATCATTCACTGATCAGGTGGCTATCATGCACTGCTCACGTGTCTGATCATGCAATGGTCACGCAGCTACGATGTACTAGTCACATGACTGATCATGCACTGGTCACATAATTGATCATGCACTGATCACCTGGCTTATCATGCATTGATCATGTGACTGATCATGTGCTGATCATGTTTGGTGTCATACACTGATCATGTGCCTCTGGAGGCAATGAACAAAGAGCTGAGTAGGCAGGAATCAGTCAGCAGGCTATAATCATGGAACTCAGCTCTGAGAAATCATGCTGCTCAGCTGGCAATAATCAAGTAGATGAGCAGGGAGGAATTACGCAGCACAGTTGGCAATTGTCAAGGAGATGACGGGCAGGAATCGTGCAGCTCAGCTTGCAATTGTCAAGCAGATGAGCAGACAGTAATCATGCTGCTCAGCAGGCCCTGATCACGTGACTGAGCATGCACTGTTCACGTGGCTGATCACACACCTATCACGTGAATGATCATGCACTGATCACGTGGCTCTCATGCACTGATCACGTGCTTGCGCATGCAATGATCATGAAATTGTATGCACTAATCAAGTGGCTATCATGCACTGATGACGTGGCTGATCATGCACTGATCACGTAGCTATCTTGCACTGATCACTTGGCTGATCATACACTAATTACGGGACTCATCATGCACTGATCACGGCGCTATCATGCATTGATTACATGACTCCACATGCACTGATCACGAGGTTGATAATACACTGATCACGAAACTGATCATGCACTGATCACGTCTGTATCATGCACTGATCACATGACTGCCCATGCACTGATCATGTGGATTATCATACACTGATTATGTGACAGATCATGCAGTGATCACGTGGCTATCATGCACTGATCAAGTGGCTGATCATACTCTGCTCACGTGGCTGATCATGCAATGATCACGTAGCTACCATGTACTGGTCAGGTGAGTGATCATGCACTGATCACATAATTGATCATGCACTGATCACGTGGCTGATCATGCTCTGATCACGTGACTGATCATGCACGGCTCACGTGGCTGATCATGCAATGATCACGTAGCTACCACGTACTGGTCACGTGACTGATCATGCACTGATCACGTAATTGATCATGCACTGATCACGTGGCTGATCATGCACTGATCACGTGAATGATCATGCACTGATCACGTGGCTGATCATGCAATTATCAAGTAGCTACCATGTACTGGTCACGTGACTGATCATGCACTGATCACGTAATTGATCATGCACTGATCACGTGGCTGATCATGCAATGATTACGTGACTGATAATGCACTGATCACGTGGCTGATCATGCACTGATCACGTGACTGATCATTCACTGATCACCTGTTTTATCATGCATAAATCATGTGACTGATCATGCACTGATCACGTAATTGATCATGCACTGCTCAGGTGGCTGATCATGCAATGATCATGTAGCTACCATGTACTGGTCACGTGACTGATCATGCACTGATCACGTGACTGATCATGCACTGATCTCCTGGCTATCATGCACGGCTCACGGGGCTGAACATGAAATGATCACCTAGCTACCATGTACTGGTCTCGTGACTGATCATGCACTGATCACGTAATTGATCATGCACTGATCATGTGGCTGATCATGCACTGATCAGGTTACTGATCATGCACTGATCACCTGGCTATCATGCACTGATCACTTGGCTGGTCATACACTGATCACGTGCCTGGTCATGCACAGATTACATGACTGATCATGCACTGATCACGTGGCTGATCATGCACTGATCACGTGACTGATAATGCACTGATCACGTGGCTGATCATGCACTGATCACGTGACTGATCATGCACTGATCACCTGTCTTATCATGCATAGATCATGTGACTGATCATGCACTGATCACGTAATTGATCATGCACTGCTCAGGTGGCTGATCATGCAATGATCATGTAGCTACCATGTACTGGTCACGTGACTGATCATGCACTGATCTCCTGGCTATCATGCACGGCTCACGGGGCTGAACATGCAATGATCACCGAGCTACCATGTACTGGTCTCGTGATTGATCATGCAATGATCACGTAATTGATCATGCACTGATCATGTGGCTGATCATGCACTGATCACGTGGCTGATCATACACTGATCAAGTCACTGATCATGCACTGATCACGTGAATGATCATGCACTGATCACGTGACTGATCATGCAATGATCACCTGGCTGTCATGCACTGATCACTTGGCTGGTCATACACTGATCACGTGCCTGGTCATGCACAGATTACATGACTGATCATGCACTGATCACGTGACTGATCATACAATGATCATGTAGCTACCATGTACTGGTCACGTGACTGATCATACACCCATCAGGTGACTGATCATGAACTCATCACGTGGCTATCATGCACTGTTCACGTGGCTGATCATACACTGTTCACGTGTCTGATCATGCGCTGATCACGTGGCTGATCATACACTGCTCAGGTAGCTGATCATGCACTGATCACGTTTCTATCATGCAGTGCTCACGTGGCTGAAGCAGCAATGATCACGTAGCTAACATGTACTGGTGACCTGACTGATCATGCAATGGTAACGTAATTGATCATGCACTGATCATGTGACTGATCATGCACTGATCACGTGGCTATCATGCATTGCTAATGTGGCTGATCATACAATGATCACATAGCTACCATGTACTGGTCACGTGACTGATCATGCACTGATCACGTAATTGATCATGCACTGATCATGTGGCTAATCATACACTGATCACGTGACTGATCATGCACTGTTCATGTGACTGATCATGCACTGATCACGTGGCTATCATTCACTGATCACGTGGCTATCATGCACTGCTCACGTGTCTGATCATGCAATGGTCACGCAGCTACGATGTACTAGTCACATGACTGATCATGCACTGGTCACATAATTGATCATGCACTGATCACCTGGCTGATCATACAGTGTTCTTGTGTCTCACCATGCACTGATCACGTGGCTGATCATACACTGCTCACGTAACTGATCATGCACTGATTACGTGGCTATCATACACTGATCACGTGGCTGAACATGCACTGTTCACGTGGCTGATCACACACCTGTCACGTGACTGATCATGCAGTGATCACGTGGCACTCATGCACTGATCACGTGGCTGATCATACTCTGCTCATGTAACTGATCATGCACACATCACGTGGCTATCATGCACTGCTCACGTGGCTCGTCATGCAATGATCACGTAGCTACTATATACTGGTCACGTGACTCATCATGCACAGATCACGTAAATGATCATGCACTGTTCACCTGACTGATCATGTACTGATCACGTGGCTATCATGCCCTGCTCAGGTGGATGATCATGCAATGATCACGTAGCAACCATGTGCTGGTCACGTGACTGATCATGCACTGATCACGTAATTAATCCTGCACGGATCACGTGGCTCATCATGCACTGATCACGTGGCTTATCACACATGTATCACGTGACTGATCATGCATTGATCACATGGCTCTCATGCACTCATCACGTGGCTATCATGCACTGAACACGTGGATATCATGCACTGATCACATGGCTATCATGCACTGATATCATGCACTGATCACGTGGCTGATAACACACGTATCACATGACTGATCATGCACTGATCACGCGACAATCACGCACTGATCACGTGGCTATCATGCACTGATCACGTGGCTGATCATGCAATGATCACGTAGCTACCATGTACTGGTCACGTGACTGATCATGCACTGATCACGTAATTCATCCTGCACTGATCACGTGACTCATCACGCACTGATCACGTGGCTGATCATGCACTGATCAGGTGGCTCATCATGCACTGATCACGTGGATGATCATACACTGATCACGTGACTGATCATGCACTGATCACGTGGCTATCATGAACTGCTTACGTGGCTGATCATGCAATGATCTCGCAGCTACGATGTACTAGTCAAATGACTGATGATGTACAGATCAAGTGACTAATCATGAATTGATCACGTGGCTATCCTGCACTGATCACGTGGATATCATGCACTGATCACGTGGCTGATCACACACGTATCACGTGACTGATCATGCAATGATCACGTGACTGACCATGCACTGATCACGTGACTGATCATCCACTGAACAGTTGGCTATCATGCACTGATTACTTGGCTGATCATACACTGATCACGTGACTGATAATGCACTGATCAAGTGGCTGATCATACTCTGCTCCCGAAACTGATCATGCACTGATCACGTGGCTATCATGCACTGCTCACGTGGCTGTTCATGCAATGATCACATAGCTACCATGTACTGGTCACCTGAGTGATCATGCACCGATCACGTAATTGATCATGCACTGATCAGGTGACTTATCATGCACTGTTCACGTGACGGATCATGCACTGATCTCGTGGCTATCATGCACGGCTCACGTGGCTGATCATGCAATGATCACCTAGTTACCACGTACTGGTCACGTGACTGATCATGCACTGATCACGTAATTGATCATACACTGTTCACGTGACTGATCATGCACTGATCACGTGACTGATCATGCACTGATCACGGGAATGATCATGCACTGATCACTTGGCTGGTCATACACCGATCACGTGCTGGGTCATGCACTGATCACGTGGCTGATCATGCACTGATAACTTGGCTGGTCATACACTGATCACCTGACTGATCATGCACTGATCACGTGGCTGATCATGCACTGATTACGTGGCTCATCATGCACTGCTCACGTGGCTGAACATGCAAAGATCACGCAGCTACGATGTACTAGTCACACGAATGATCATGCATTGATCACGTAATTGATCATGCACTGATCACCTGGCTTATCATGCATTCATCATGTGACTGATCATGTGCTGATCATGTTTGGTGTCATATACTGATCAGGTGCCTCTGGAGGCAATGAACAAAGAGCTGAGTAGGCAGGAATCAGTCAGCAGGCAATAATCATGGAACTCAGCTCTGAGAAATCATGCTGCTCAGCTGGCAATAATCAAGTAGATGAGCAGGCAGGAATTACGCAGCACAGGTAGCAATTGTCAAGGAGATGACAGGCAGGTATCGTGCAGCTCAGCTGGCAATTGTCAAGCAGATGAGCAGACAGGAATCACGCAGCTCAGCAGGCCCTGATCACGTTACTGAGCATGCACTGTTCACGTGGCTGATCACATACCTATCACGTGACTGATCATGCACTGATCAGGTGGCTCTCATGCACTGATCACGTGATTGCGGATGCACTGATCAAGTATGTATGCACTGATCACGTGGCTATCATGTACTGATGACGTGGCTTATCATGCACTGATCATGTGACTGATCATGCACTGATCACGTGGCTGATCATACACTGTTCACGTAACTGATCATGCACTGATCACGTGGATATCATGCACTGATCACGTGGCTGAACATGCACTGTTCACGTGGCTGATCATACACTGATCACGTGATTGATCATGCACTGATCACTTGGATATCATGCACTGCTCACGTGGCTGATCAGGCAATGATCACACAACTACCATATACTGGTCACATGACTGATCATGCACTGATACCGTGAATGGGCATGGACTGATCACATGACTATCATGTAGTGATCACGTGACTTAATGGTGCTGATCATGCGCTGATCATGTTTGCTATCATACACTGATCATGTGCCTCTGGAGGCAATAAACAAAGAGCTGAGTAGGCACGAATCAAACAGTCAGCAGGCAATAATCATGGAACTCACCTGTGAGGAATGATGCTGCTCAGCTGGCAATAATCAAGCAGCTGAGCAGGCAGGAATTATGCAGCACAGCTGGCAATTGTCAAGCAGATGAGCAGACAGTAATCACGCAGCTCAGCAGGCCCTGATCACGTGACTGAGCATGCACTGTTCACGTGGCTGATCATACACTGATCACGTAATTGATCATGCACTGATCACTTGGATATCATGCACTGATCACGTGGCTGATCATACACTGTTCTCGTGTCTCACCATGCACTGATCACGTGGCTGATCATACACTGCTCACGTAACTGATCATGCACTGATTACGTGGCTATCATACACTGATCACGTGGCTGAACATGCACTGTTCACGTGGCTGATCACACACCTGTCACGTGACTGATCATGCAGTGATCACGTGGCTATCGTGCACTACTCACGTGGCTGATCATACACTGATCACCTGCCTGGTCATGCACAGATCACGTGACAAATCATGAACTGATCACATAGCTATCATGCACTGATCACCTGGCTGATTATGCACTGATCACGTGGCTATCATGCAATGATGACCTGGCTATCATGCACTGATCACGTGGCTGATCATGCACTGGTACCGTGACTGAGCATGGACTGATCACATGACTATCATGTAGTGATCACGTGACTTAATGGTGCTGATCATGCGCTGATCATGTTTGCTATCATACACTGATCATGTGCTTCTGGAGGCAATAAACAAACAGCTGAGTAGGCACGAATCAAACAGTCAGCAGGCAATAATCATGGAACTCACCTGTGAGGAATCATGCTGCTCAGCTGGCAATAATCAAGCAGCTGAGCAGACAGTAATCACGCAGCTTAGCAGGTCCTGATCACGTGACTGAGCATGCACGGTTCACATGGCTGATCATACACTGATCACGTAATTGATCATGCACTGATCACTTGGATATCATGCACTGATCACGTGGCTGATCATACACTGTTCTCGTGTCTCACCATGCACTGATCACGTGGCTGATCATACACTGCTCACGTAACTGATCATGCACTGATTACGCGGCTATCATACACTGATCACGTGGCTGAACATGCACTGTTCACGTGGCTGATCACACACCTGTCACGTGACTGATCATGCAGTGATCACGTGGCACTCATGCACTGATCACGTGGCTGATCATACTCTGCTCACGTAACTGATCATGCACACATCACGTGGCTATCATGCACTGCTCATGTGGCTCGTCATGCAATGATCACGTAGCTACTATATACTGGTCACGTGACTCATCATGCACAGATCATGTAAATGATCATGCACTGCTCACGTGACTGATCATGTACTGATCACGTGGCTATCATGCCCTGCTCACGTGGCTGATCATGCAATGACCACGTAGAAACCAGGTACTGGTCACGTGACTGATCATGCACTGATCACGTAATTGATCCTGCACAGATCACGTGGCTCATCATGCACAGATCACGTGGCTTATCACACATGTATCACGTGACTATTCATGCACTGATCACGTGGCTCTCATGCACTCATCACGTGGCTATCATGCACTGATCACGTGGATATCATGCACTGATCACGTGGCTGATCATGCAATGATCACGTAGCTACCATGTACTGGTCACGTGACTGATCATGCACTGATCACGTAATTGATCCTGCACTGATCACGTGGCTCATCACGCACTGATCACGTGGCTGATCATGCACTGATCACGTGGCTCATCATGCACTGATCACGTGGCTATCATGCACTGCTCACGTGGCTGATCATGAAATGATCAAGCAGCTATGATGTACTAGTCAAATGACTGATGATGTACAGATCACGTGACTAATCATAAATTGATCACGTGGCTATCCTGCACTGATCACGTGGATATCATGCCCTGATCACGTGGCTGATCACACACCTATCACGTGACTGATCATGCAATGATCACGTGACTGATCATGCACTGATCACATAGCCATCTTGCACTGATCACTTGGCTGATCATACACTCATCACGGGACTGATCGTGCACTGATAACGGCGCTATCATGCATTGACTACATGACTCCACATGCACTGATCACGTGGATGATCATGCACTGATCACGTGACTGATCATGCACTGATCACATGGCTGATCATGCACTGATCACGTGGCTATCATGCACTGCTCACGTGGCTGATAAGTCAACGATCACGTAGCTACCATGTACTGGTCACGTGACTGATCATGCACTGATCACGTAATTGATCATGCACTGATCATGTGGCTGATCATGCACTGATCAGGTGGCTGATGATACACTGATCACGTGACTGATCATGCACTGATCACGTGGCTATCATGCACTGATCACTTGGCTGGACATACACTGATCACGTACCTGGTCATGCACTGATCACGTGGCTGATCATGCACTGATCACGTGACTGATTGTGCACTGATCTCGTGTCTGATCATGCACTGATCCCGTGGCTATCATGCACTGCTCACGTGGCTGATCATGCGATGATCACGCAGCTACCATGTACTGGTCACGTGACTGATCATGCACTGATCATGTGGCTGATCATGCACTGATCACGTGACTGATCATGCACTGATCACGTGACTTATCATGCACTGATCACGTGGCTATCATGCGCTGATCACATGGCTGGTCATACACTGATCACGTGCCTGGTCATGCACAGATTACATGACTGATCATGCACTGATCACGTCACTGATCATGCACTGATCACGTGGCTGTCATGCACTACTCACGTGGCTGATCATGCAATGATCATGTAGCTACCATGTACCGGTCACGTGACTGATCATACACCCATCAGGTGACTGATCATGCACTGATCACGTGGCTATCATGCACTGTTCACGTGGCTGATCATACACTGATCACCTGCCTGGTCATGCACAGATCACGTGACTAATCATGAACTGATCACGTAGCAATCATTCACTGATCACCTGGCTGATCATGCACTGATCACGTGGCTATCATGCAATGATCACGTGGCTATCATGCACTGATCACGTGGCTGATCATGCACTGATACCGTGACTGAGCATGGACTGATCACATGACTATCATGTAGTGATCACGTGACTTAATGGCGCTGACCATGTGACTGATCATGCGCTGAGCATGTTTGCTATCATACACTGATCATGTGCCTCTGGATGCAATAAACAAAGAGCTGAGTAGGCATGAATCAAACAGTCAGCAGGCAATAATCATGGAACTCAGCTGTGAGGAATCATGCTGCTCAGCTGGCAATAATCAAGCAGCTGAGCAGGCAGGAATTACACAGCACAGCTGGGAATTGTCAAGCAGATGACAGGTAGGAATCATGCAGCTCAGCTGGCAATTGTCAAGCAGATGAGCAGACACTAATCACGTAGCTCAGCAGGCCCTGATCACGAGACTGAGCATGCACTGTTCACCTGGCTGATCATACACTGATCACGTGATTGATCATGCACTGATAACGTGACTGATCATGCACTGATCACGTGGCTATCATGCAGTGATCACTTGGCTGGACATACACTGATCAGGTACCTGGTCATGCACTGATCACGTGGCTGATCATGCACTGATCACGTGACTGATCGTGCACTGATCTCGTGTCTGATCATGCACTGATCCCGTGGCTATCATGCACTGCTCACGTGGCTGATCATGCAATGATCACGTAGCTACCATGTACTGGTCACGTGACTGATCATGCAATGATCATGTAATTGACCCTGCACTGATCACGTGGCTCATCACGCACTAATCACGTGGCTGATCACACACGTATCACGTGACTGATCATGTACAGATCACGTGACTAATCATGAAGTGATCACGTGGCTATCCTTCACTGATCACGTGGATATCATGCACGGATAACGTGGCTGATCACACACGTATCACGTGACTGATCATGCACTGATCACGTGGCTATCATGCACTACTCACGTGGCTGATCATACACTGATCACCTGCCTGGTCATGCACAGATCACGTGACTAATCATGAACTGATCACGTAGCTATCATGCACTGATCTCCTGGCTGATCATGCACTGATCACGTGGCTCTCATGCAATGATCACGTAGCTATCATGCACTGATCACTTGGCAGATCATGCACTGATACCGTGACTGAGCATGGACTGATCACATGACTATCATGTAGTGATCACGTGACTTAATGGTGCTGATCATGTGCTGATCATGTTTGCTATCATACACTGATCATGTGCCTCTGGAGGCAATAAACAAAGAGCTGAGTAGGCACGAATCAAACAGTCAGCAGGCAATAATCATGGAACTCACCTGTGAGGAATCATGCTGCTCAGCTGGCAATAATCAAGCAGCTGAGCGGCAATAATTACGCAGCACAGCTGGCAATTGTCAAGCAGATGAGCAGACAGTAATCACGCAGCTCAGCAGGCCCTGATCACGTGACTGAGCATGCACTGTTCTCGTGGCTGATCATACACTGATCACATAATTAATCATGCACTGATCACTTGGATATCATGCACTGATCACGTGGCTGATCATACACTGTTCTCGTGTCTCACCATGCACTGATCACGTGGCTGATCATACACTGCTCACGTAACTGATCATGCACTGATTACGTGGCTATCATACACTGATCACGTGGCTGAACATGCACTGTTCACGTGGCTGATCACACACCTGTCACGTGACTGATCATGCAGTGATCACGTGGCACTCATGCACTGATCACGTGGCTGATCATACTCTGCTCACGTAACTGATCATGCACACATCACGTGGCTATCATGCACTGCTCACGTGGCTCGTCATGCAATGATCACGTAGTTACTATATACTGTTCACGTAACTCATCATGCACAGATCATGTAAATGATCATGCACTGCTCACGTGACTGATCATGTACTGATCACGTGGCTATCATGCCCTGCTCACGTGGCTGATCATGCAATGATCACGTAGCAACCATGTACTGGTCACGTGACTGATCATGCACTGATCACGTAATTGATCCTGCACAGATCACGTGGCTCATCATGCACTGATCACGTGGCTTATCACACATGTATCACGTGACTGATCATGCACTGATCACGTAGCTCTCATGCACTCATCACGTGGCTATCATGCACTGATCACGGGGATATCATGCACTGATCACGTGGCTGATCATGCAATGATCACGTAGCTACCATGTACTGGTCACGTGACTGATCATGCACTGATCACGTAATTGATCCTGCACTGATCACGTGGCTCATCACGCACTGATAACGTGGCTGATCATGCACTGATCACGTGGCTCATCATGCACTGATCACGTGGATGATCATACACTGATCACGTGACTGATCATGCACTGATCACGTGGCTGATCATGCAATGATCATGTAGCTACCATGTACTGGTCCCGTGAGTGATCATGCACTGATCAAGTAATTGATCATGCACTGATCACGTGGCTGATCATGCACTGAACACGTGACTGATCATGCACTGATCATGTGACTGATCATGCACTGATCACGTGACTATCATGCACTGCTCATGTGGCTCATCATGCAATGATCACGTAATTGATCATGCACTGATCACCTGGCTTATCATGCATTGATCATGTGACTGATCATGTGCTGATCATGTTTGGTGTCACACACTGATCATGTGCATCTGCAGGCAATGAAGAAAGAGCTGAGTAGGCAGGAATCAGTCAGCAGGCTATAATCATGGAACTCAGCTTTGAGAAATCATGCTGCTCACCTGGCAATAATCAAGTGATGAGCAGGCAGGAATTATGCAGCATAGGTGGCAATTGTCAAGGAGATGACAGGCAGGAATCGTACAGCTCAGCTGGCAATTGTCAAGCAGATGAGCAGACAGTAATGATGCAGCTCAGCAGGCCCTTATCACGTGACTGAGCATGCACTGTTCACGTGGCTGATCACACACGTATCACGTGAATAATCATGCACTGATCACGTGGCTGTCATGCACTGATCACGTGATTGCGCATGCACTGATCACGTAATTGTATGCACTGCTTACCGGGCTATCATGCACTGATGACGTGGCTGATCATGCACTGATCACGTAGCTATCTTGCACTGATCACTTGGCTGATCATACACTCATCACGGGACTGATCGTGCACTGATCACGGCGCTATCATGCATTGTCTACATGACTCCACATGCACTGATCACGTGTTTGATCATGCACTGATCACGTGACTGACCATGCACTGATCACCTGACTGATCATGCACTGATCACGTGACTGATCATGCACTGATCACGTGGCTATCATGCACTGATCCCTTGGCTGGTCATACACTGATCACGTGCCTGGACATGCACAGATTACATGACTGATCATGCACTGAAAACGTTACTGATCATGCACTGATCACGTGGCTATCATGCACTACTCACGTGGCTGATAACGCAATGATCATGTAGCTACCATGTACCGGTCAGGTGACTGATCATACACCCATCAGGTGACGGATCATGCACTGATCACGTGGTTATCATGCACTGTTCACGTGGCTGATCATACACTGATCACCTGCCTGGTCATGCACATATCACGTGACAAATCATGAACTGATCACATAGCTATCATGCACTGATCACCTGGCTGATTATGCACTGATCACGTGGCTATCATGCAATGATGACGTGGCTATCATGCACTGATCACGTGGCTGATCATGCACTGGTACCGTGACTGAGCATGGACTGATCACATGACTATCATGTAGTGATCACGTGACTTAATGGCTCTGATCATGTGACTGATCATGTGCTGATCATGTTTGCAACCATACACTGATCATGTGCCTCTGGAGGCAATAAACAAAGAGCTGAGTAGGCACGAATCAAGCAGTCAGCAGGCAATAATCATGGAACTCAGCTGTGAGGAATCATGCTGCTCAGCTGGCAATAATCAAGGAGCTGAGCAGGCAGGAATTACGCAGCACAGCTGGCAATTGTCAAGCAGATGACAGGCAGGAATCGTGCAGCTCAGCTGGCAATTGTCAAGCAGATGAGCAGACAGTAATCACGCAGCTCAGCACGCCCTGATCACGTGACTGAGCCTGCACTGTTCACCTGGCTGATCATACACTTATCACGTGATTGCTCATACACTGATCACTTGGATATCATGCACTGATCACGTGGCTGATCATAAACTGTTCACGTGTCTGACCATGCACTGATCATGTGGCTGATCATAAACTGTTCACGTAACTGATCATGCACTGATCACGTAATTGATCATGCACTGATCACGTGGCTGATCACACATGTATCACCTGACTGATCATGCACTGATCACTTGGATATCATGCACTGATCACGTGGCTATCATGCACTGTATCATGCACTGATCACGTGGCTGATCACACACGTATCACGTGACTGATCATGCACTGATCACGTGACTATCATGCACTGATCACGTGGCTGATCATGCAATGATCACGTAGCTACCATGTACTGGTCACGTGACTGATCATGCACTGATCACGTAATTGACCCCGCACTGATCACGTGGCTATCATGAACTGATCACATGGCTGAACATGCACTGTTCACGTGGCTGATCACACACCTGTCACGTGACATATCATGCACTGATCACGTGGCACTCATGGACTGATCACGTGACTGGTCATACTCTGCTCAGGTAATTGATCATGCACACCTCAAGTGGCTATCATGCACTGCTCACGTGGCTGCACATGCACTGTTCTCGTGGCTGATCACACACCTGTCACGTGACATATCATGCACTGATCACGTGGCACTCATGGACTGATCACCTGACTGGTCATACTCTGCTCAGGTAACTGATCATGCACACCTCACGTGGCTATCATGCACTGCTCACGTGGCTGCACATGCACTGTTCTCGTGGCTGATCACACACCTGTCACGTGACATATCATGCACAGATCATGTAAATGATCATGCACTGTTCACGTGACTGATCATGTACTGATCACATGACTGATCATGCACTGATCATGTGGCTATCATGCTCTGCTCACGTGGCTGATCATGCAACGATCACGTAGCAACCATGTACTTGTCACGTGACTGATCATGCACTGATCAAGTAATTGATCCTGCACTGATCACGTGGCTCATATGCACTGATTACGTGGCTGATCACACATGTATCACGTGACTGATCATGCACTGATCACGTGGCTCTCATGCACTGATCACGTGGCTATCATGCACTGATCACGTGGATATCATGCACTGATCACGTGGCTATCATGCACTGTATCATGCACTGATCACCTGGCTGATCACACACGTATCACGTGACTGATCATGCACTGATTACGTGACTATCATGCACTGATCACGTGGCTGATCATGCAATGATCACGTAGCTACCATGTACTGGTCACGTGACTGATCATGCACTGATCATGTAATTGACCCTGCACTGATCACGTGGCTCATCACGCACTAATCACGTGGCTGATCACACACGTATCACGTGACTGATCATGTACAGATCACGTGACTAATCATGAAGTGATCACGTGGCTATCCTTCACTGATCACGTGGATATCATGCACTGATAACGCGGCTGATCACACACGTATCACGTGACTGATCATGCACTGATCACGTGGCTATCATGCACTACTCACGTGGCTGATCATACACTGATCACCTGCCTGGTCATGCACAGATCACGTGACTAATCATGAACTGATCACGTAGCTATCATGCACTGATCTCCTGGCTGATCATGCACTGATCACGTGGCTATCATGCAATGATCACGTAGCTATCATGCACTGATCACTTGGCTGATCATGCACTAATACCGTGACTGAGCATGGACTGATCACATGACTATCATGTAGTGATCACGTGACTTAATGGTGCTGATCATGCGCTGATCATGTTTGCTATCATACACTGATCATGTGCCTCTGGAGGCAATAAACAAAGAGCTGAGTAGGCACGAATCAAACAGTCAGCAGGCAATAATCATGGAACTCACCTGTGAGGAATCATGCTGCTCAGCTGGCAATAATCAAGCAGCTGAGCAGGCAATAATTACGCAGCACAGCTGGCAATTGTCAAGCAGATGAGCAGACAGTAATCACGCAGCTCAGCAGGCCCTGATCACGTGACTGAGCATGCACTGTTCTCGTGGCTGATCATACACTGATCACGTAATTAATCATGCACTGATCACTTGGATATCATGCACTGATCACGTGGCTGATCATACACTGTTCTCGTGTCTCACCATGCACTGATCACGTGGCTGATCATACACTGCTCACGTAACTGATCATGCACTGATTACGTGGCTATCATACACTGATCACGTGGCTGAACATGCACTGTTCACGTGGCTGATCACACACCTGTCACGTGACTGATCATGCAGTGATCACGTGGCACTCATGCACTGATCACGTGGCTGATCATACTCTGCTCACGTAACTGATCATGCACACATCACGTGGCTATCATGCACTGCTCACGTGGCTCGTCATGCAATGATCACGTAGTTACTATATACTGTTCACGTAACTCATCATGCACAGATCATGTAAATGATCATGCACTGCTCACGTGACTGATCATGTACTGATCACGTGGCTATCATGCCCTGCTCACGTGGCTGATCATGCAATGATCACGTAGCAACCATGTACTGGTCACGTGACTGATCATGCACTGATCACGTAATTGATCCTGCACAGATCACGTGGCTCATCATGCACTGATCACGTGGCTTATCACACATGTATCACGTGACTGATCATGCACTGATCACGTAGCTCTCATGCACTCATCACGTGGCTATCATGCACTGATCACGTGGATATCATGCACTGATCACGTGGCTGATCATGCAATGATCACGTAGCTACCATGTACTGGTCACGTGACTGATCATGCACTGATCACGTAATTGACCCCGCACTGATCACGTGGCTCATCACGCACTGATAACGTGGCTGATCATGCACTGATCACGTGGCTCATCATGCACTGATCACGTGGATGATCATGCACTGATCACGTGACTGATCATGCACTGATCACGTGGCTATCATGCACTGCTCACGCGGCTGATCATGCAATGATCACGCAGCTATGATGTACTAGTCAAATGACTGATGATGTACAGATCACGTGACTAATCATAAATTGATCACGTGGCAATCCTGCACTGATCACGTGGATATCATGCACTGATCACGTGGCTGATCATGCAATGATCATGTAGCTACCATGTACTGGTCCCGTGAGTGATCATGCACTGATCAAGTAATTGATCATGCACTGATCACGTGGCTGATCATGCACTGAACACGTGACTGATCATGCACTGATCACGTGACTGATCATGCACTGATCACGTGGCTATCATGCACTGCTCATGTGGCTCATCATGCAATGATCACGTAATTGATCATGCACTGATCACCTGGCTTATCATGCATTGATCATGTGACTGATCATGTGCTGATCATGTTTGGTGTCACACACTGATCATGTGCATCTGCAGGCAATGAAGAAAGAGCTGAGTAGGCAGGAATCAGTCAGCAGGCTATAATCATGGAACTCAGCTTTGAGAAATCATGCTGCTCACCTGGCAATAATCAAGTGATGAGCAGGCAGGAATTATGCAGCATAGGTGGCAATTGTCAAGGAGATGACAGGCAGGAATCGTACAGCTCAGCTGGCAATTGTCAAGCAGATGAGCAGACAGTAATGATGCAGCTCAGCAGGCCCTTATCACGTGACTGAGCATGCACTGTTCACGTGGCTGATCACACACGTATCACGTGAATAATCATGCACTGATCACGTGGCTGTCATGCACTGATCACGTGATTGCGCATGCACTGATCACGTAATTGTATGCACTGCTTACCTGGCTATCATGCACTGATGACGTGGCTGATCATGCACTGATCACGTAGCTATCTTGCACTGATCACTTGGCTGATCATACACTCATCACGGGACTGATCGTGCACTGATCACGGCGCTATCATGCATTGTCTACATGACTCCACATGCACTGATCACGTGTTTGATCATGCACTGATCACGTGACTGACCATGCACTGATCACCTGACTGATCATGCACTGATCACGTGACTGATCATGCACTGATCACGTGGCTATCATGCACTGATCCCTTGGCTGGTCATACACTGATCACGTGCCTGGACATGCACAGATTACATGACTGATCATGCACTGAAAACGTTACTGATCATGCACTGATCACGTGGCTATCATGCACTACTCACGTGGCTGATAACGCAATGATCATGTAGCTACCATGTACCGGTCAGGTGACTGATCATACACCCATCAGGTGACGGATCATGCACTGATCACGTGGTTATCATGCACTGTTCACGTGGCTGATCATACACTGATAACCTGCCTGGTCATGCACAGATCACGTGACAAATCATGAACTGATCACATAGCTATCATGCACTGATCACCTGGCTGATCATGCACTGATCACGTGGCTATCATGCAATGATGACGTGGCTATCATGCACTGATCACGTGGCTGATCAAGCACTGGTACCGTGACTGAGCATGGACTGATCACATGACTATCATGTAGTGATCACGTGACTTAATGGCTCTGATCATGTGACTGATCATGCGCTGATCATGTTTGCTACCATACACTGATCATGTGCCTCTGGAGGCAATAAACAAAGAGCTGAGTAGGCACGAATCAAGCAGTCAGCAGGCGATAATCATGGAACTCAGCTGTGAGGAATCATGCTGCTCAGCTGGCAATAATCAAGCAGCTGAGCAGGCAGGAATTACGCAGCACAGCTGGCAATTGTCAAGCAGATGACAGGCAGGAATCGTGCAGCTCAGCTGGCAATTGTCAAGCAGATGAGCAGACAGTAATCACGCAGCTCAGCAGGCCCTGATCACGTGACTGAGCCTGCACTGTTCACCTGGCTGATCATACACTTATCACGTGATTGCTCATACACTGATCACTTGGATATCATGCACTGATCACGTGGCTGATCATAAACTGTTAACGTGTCTGACCATGCACTGATCACGTGGCTGATCATAAACTGTTCACGTAACTGATCATGCACGGATCACGTAATTGATCATGCACTGATCACGTGGCTGATCACACATGTATCACCTGACTGATCATGCACTAATCACTTGGATATCATGCACTGATCACGTGGCTATCATGCACTGTATCATGCACTGATCACGTGGCTGATCACACACGTATCACGTGACTGATCATGCACTGATCACGTGACTATCATGCACTGATCACGTGGCTGATCATGCAATGATCACGTAGCTACCATGTACTGGTCACGTGACTGATCATGCACTGATCACGTAATTGACCCCGCACTGATCACGTGGCTATCATGCACTGATCACATGGCTGAACATGCACTGTTCACGTGGCTGATCACACACCTGTCACGTGACATATCATGCACTGATCACGTGGCACTCATGGACTGATCACCTGACTGGTCATACTCTGCTCAGGTAACTGATCATGCACACCTCACGTGGCTATCATGCACTGCTCACGTGGCTGCACATGCACTGTTCTCGTGGCTGATCACACACCTGTCACGTGACATATCATGCACAGATCATGTAAATGATCATGCACTGTTCACGTGACTGATCATGTACTGATCACATGACTGATCATGCACTGATCATGTGGCTATCATGCTCTGCTCACGTGGCTGATCATGCAACGATCACGTAGCAACCATGTACTTGTCACGTGACTGATCATGCACTGATCAAGTAATTGATCCTGCACTGATCACGTGGCTCATATGCACTGATTACGTGGCTGATCACACATGTATCACGTGACTGATCATGCACTGATCACGTGGCTCTCATGCACTGATCACGTGGCTATCATGCACTGATCACGTGGATATCATGCACTGATCACGTGGCTATCATGCACTGTATCATGCACTGATCACCTGGCTGATCACACACGTATCACGTGACTGATCATGCACTGATTACGTGACTATCATGCACTGATCACGTGGCTGATCATGCAATGATCACGTAGCTACCATGTACTGGTCACGTGACTGATCATGCACTGATCATGTAATTGACCCTGCACTGATCACGTGGCTCATCACGCACTAATCACGTGGCTGATCACACTCGTATCACGTGACTGATCATGTACAGATCACGTGACTAATCATGAAGTGATCACGTGGCTATCCTTCACTGATCACGTGGATATCATGCACTGATAACGCGGCTGATCACACACGTATCACGTGACTGATCATGCACTGATCACGTGGCTATCATGCACTGCTCACGTAACTGATCATGCACTGATCACGTGGCTATCATGCACTGATCACGTGGCTGAACATGCACTGTTCACGTGGCTGATCACACAGCTGTCACGTGACATATCATGCACTGATAACGGGGCACTCATGCACTGATCACGTGGCTGATCATACTCTGCTCACATAAGTCATCATGCACACATCACGTGGGTATCATGCACTGCTCACGTGGTTCGTCATGGAATGGTCACGAAGCTACCATATACTGGCCATGTGAGTGATCATGCACAGATCACGTAAATGATCATGCACGGTTCACGTGCCTGATCATGTACTGATCACGTGACTGATAATGCACTGATCACGTGGCTATCATGCTCTGCTCATGTGGCTGAACATGCAACGATCACATAGCAACCATGTACTTGTCTCGTCACTGATCATGCACTGATCACGTAATTGATCCTGCACTGATCACGTGGCTCATCACGCACTGATCCGGTGGCTGATCACACACGTATCACGTGACTGATCATGTACAGTTCACGTGACTAATCATGAAGTGATCACGTGGCTATCCTGCACTGATCACGTGGATATCATGCACTGATCACGTGGCTGATCACACACGTATCACGTGACTGATCATGCACTGATCACGTGGCTATCATGCACTGATCACGTGGCTGATCATGCAATGATCACGTAGCTACCATGCACTGGTCACGTGACTGATCATGCACTGATCACGTGGCTATCATGCACTGCTCACGTGGCTGATCATGGAATGATCACGCAGCTACCATGTACTGGTCACATGACTGATCATGCACTGATCACGTAATTGATCATGCACTGATCACCTGGCTTATCATGCATTGATCATGTGACTGATCATGTGCTGATCATGTTTGGTGTCACACACTGATCATGTGCCTCTGGAGGCAAAGAACATAGAGCTGAGTAGGCAAGAAACAGTCAGCAGGCTATAATCATGGAACTCAGCTCTGAGAAATCATGCTGCTCAGCTGGCAATAATCAAATAGATGAGCAGGCATGTATTACGCAGCACAGGTGGCAATTGTCAAGGAGATGGCAGGAAGGAATCATGCAGCTCAGCTGGCAATTGTCAAGCAGATGAGCAGACAGTAATCACGCAGCTCAGCAGGCCCTGATCACGTGACTGAGCATGCACTGTTCACATGGCTGAATACACACCTATCACGTGACTGATCATGCACTGATCACGTGGCACTCATGCACTGATCACGTGATTGCGCATGCACTGATCACGTAATAGTATGCACTGATCACGTGGCTATCATGCACTGATGACGTGGCTGATCATGCACTGATCATATGACTGATCATGCACTAATCACGTAGCTATCTTGCACTGATCACTTGGCTGATCATACACTCATCATGGGACTGATCGTGCACTGATCAAGGCGCTATCATGCATTGATTACATGACTCCACATGCACTGATCACGTGGATGATCATGCACTGATCACGTGACTGATCATGCACTTATCAAGTGGCCCTCATGCACTGATCACGTGTCTGATCATGTATTGATCATGTAGCTACCATGTACCGGTCACGTGACCGATCATACACCCATCAGGTGACTGATCATGCACTAATCACGTGGCTATCATGCACTGTTCACATGGCTGATCATACACTGATCACCTGCCTCGTCATGCACAGATCAGGTGACTAATCATGAACTGATTACGTAGCTATCATGTACTGATCACCTGGCTGATCATGCACTGATCACGTGGATATCATGCAATGATCACGTGGCTATCATGCACTGATCACGTGGCTGATCATGCACTGATACCGTGACTGAGCATGGACTGATCACATGACTATCATGTAGTGATCACGTGACTTAATGGCGCTGATCATGTGACTGATCCTGCGCTGATCATGTTTGCTATCATACACTGATCATGTACCTCTGGAGGCAATAAACAAAGAGCTGGGTAGGCACGAATCAAACAGTCAACAGGCAATAATCATGGAACTCAGCTGTGAGGAATCATGCTGCTCAGCTGGCAATAATCAAGCAGCTGAGCAGGCAGGAATTACACAGCACAGCTGGCAATTGTCAAGCAGATGACAGGCAGGAATCATGCAGCTCAGCGGAAATTGTCAAGCAGGTGAGGAGACAGTAATCACGCAGCTCAGCAGGCCCTGATCACGTGACTGAGCATGCACTGTTCACCTCGCTGATCATACACTGATCACGTGATTGCTCATACACTGATCACTTGGATATCATGCACTGATCACGTGGCTGTTCATACACTGTTCACGTGTCTGACCATGCACTGATCACGTGGCTGATCATACACTGCTCACGTAACTGATCATGCACTGATCACGTAACTGATCATGCACTGATCACGTGGCTGATCATGCACTGATCACGTGACTGATCATGCACTGATCACGTGACTGATCATGCACTGATCACGTGGCTATCATGCACTGATCACGTGGCTGATCATGCACTGATCACGTGACTGATCATGCACTGATCACTGGCTATCATGCACTGATCACGTGGCTATCATGCACTGATCACGTGGCTGATCATGCACTGATCACGTGACTGATCATGCACTGATCACGTGGCTGATCATGCACTGATCACGTGACTGATCATGCACTGATCACGTGACTGATCATGCACTGATCACGTGACTGATCATGCACTGATCACGTGGCTGATCATGCACTGATCACGTGACTGATCATGCACTGATCACGTGGCTATCATGCACTGATCACGTGGCTGATCATGCACTGATCACGTGGCTATCATGCACTGATCACGTGACTGATCATGCACTGATCACGTGACTGATCATGCACTGATCACGTGACTGATCATGCACTGATCACGTGACTGATCATGCACTGATCACGTGGCTATCATGCACTGATCACGTGGCTGATCATGCACTGATCACGTAGCTCCCATGCACTGATCACGTGACTGATCATGCACTGATCACGTAATTGATCATGCACTGATCACGTGGCTGATCATGCACTGATCACGTGGCTGATCATGCACTGATCACGTGACTGATCATGCACTGATCACGTGACTGATCATGCACTGATCACGTGGCTATCATGCACTGATCACGTGGCTGATCATGCACTGATCACGTGCTGATCATGCACTGATCACGTGGCTGATCATGCACTGATCACGTGGCTGATCATGCACTGATCACGTGACTGATCATGCACTGATCACGTGGCTGATCATGCACTGATCACGTGGCTATCATGCACTGATCACGTGGCTGATCATGCAATGATCACGCATCTACCATGTACTGGTCACATGACTGATCATGCACTGATCACGTGACTGATCATGCACTGATCACGTGGCTATCATGCACTACTCACGTGGCTGATCATGCAATGATCATGTAGCTACCATGTACTGGTCACGTGACTGATCATACACTGATCAGGTGACTGATCATGCACTGATCACGTGGCTATCATGCACTGATCACGTGACTGATCATGCACTGATCACGTCTATATCATGCACTGATCACATGACTGCCCATGCACTGATCACGTGGATGATCATACACTGATCATGCGACAGATCATGCACTGATCACGTGGCTGATCATGCACTGATCACGTGGCTGATCATGCACTGATCACGTGACTGATCATGCACTGATCACGTGGCTATCATGCACTGATCACGTGGCTGATCATGCACTGATCATGTAGCTATCATGCACTGGTCACGTGACTGATCATGCACTGATCACGTAACTGATCATGCACTGATCACGTGACTGATCATGCACTGATCACGTGACTGATCATGCACTGATCACGTGACTGATCATGCACTGATCACGTGGCTATCATGCACTGATCACGTGGCTGATCATGCACTGATCACGTAGCTATCATGCACTGATCACGTGACTGGCATGCACTGATCACGTGACTGATCATGCACTGATCACGTGGCTATCATGCACTGATCACGTGGCTGATCATGCACTGATCACGTAGCTACCATGCACTGATCACGTGACTGATCATGCACTGATCACGTGACTGATCATGCACTGATCACGTGGCTATCATGCACTGATCACGTGGCTGATCATGCACTGATCACGTGGCTGATCATGCACTGATCACGTGACTGATCATGCACTGATCACGTGGCTATCATGCACTGATCACGTGGCTGATCATGCACTGATCACGTGACTGATCATGCACTGATCACGTGGCTATCATGCACTGATCACGTGGCTGATCATGCACTGATCACGTGTCTGATCATGCACTGATCACGTGGCTGATCATGCACTGATCACGTAACTGATCATGCACTGATCACGTGGCTATCATGCACTGATCACGTGGCTGATCATGCACTGATCACGTGGCTGATCATGCACTGTCACGTGACTGATCATGCACTGATCACGTGGCACTCATGCACTGATCACGTGGCTGATCATACACTGATCACGTAACTGATCATGCACTGATCACGTGGCTATCATGCACTGATCACGTGGCTGATCATGCACTGATCACGTAGCTACATATACTGATCACGTGACTGATCATGCACTGATCACGTGGCTGATCATGCACTGATCACGTGACTGATCATGCACTGATCACGTGGCTATCATGCACTGATCACGTGGCTGATCATGCACTGATCACGTGGCTATCATGCACTGATCACGTGACTGATCATGCACTGATCACGTGGCTATCATGCACTGATCACGTGACTGTCATGCACTGATCACGTGGCTGATCATGCACTGATCACGTGGCTGATCATGCACTGATCACGTGGCTGATCATGCACTGATCACGTGACTGATCATGCACTGATCACGTGACTGATCATGCTGATCACGTGACTGATCATGCACTGATCACGTGGCTATCATGCACTGATCACGTGGCTGATCATGCACTGATCACGTGGCTATCATGCACTGATCACGTGACTGTCATGCACTGATCACGTGGATGATCATGCACTGATCACGTGGCTGATCATGCACTGATCACGTGGCTGATCATGCACTGATCACGTGACTTATCATGCTGTGATCACGTGACTGATGGTGCTGATCATGTGACTGATCATGCACTGATCATGTGGCTATCATGCACTGATCATGTGCCTCTGGAGGCAATAAACAAAGAGCTGAGTAGGCACGAATCACGCAGTCAGCAGGCAATAATCATGGAACTCAGCTGTGATGAATCATGCTGCTCAGCTGGCAATAATCAAGCAGCTGAGCAGGCAGGAATCAGCAGCACAGCTGGCAATTGTCAAGCAGATGACAGGCAGGAATCGTGCAGCTCAGCTGGCAATTGTCAAGCAGATGAGCAGACAGTAATCACGCAGCTCAGCAGGCCCTGATCACGTGACTGAGCATGCACTGATCACGTGGCTGATCATGCACTGATCACGTGGCTATCATGCACTGATCACGTGACTGATCATGCACTGATCACGTGGCTGATCATGCACTGATCACGTGGCTGATCATGCACTGATCACGTGACTGATCATGCACTGATCACGTGGCTATCATGCACTGATCACGTGACTGATCATGCACTGATCACGTGGCTATCATGCACTGATCACGTGGCTATCATGCACTGATCACGTGGCTGATCATGCACTGATCACGAAGCTGATCATGCACTGATCACGGGACTGTCATGCACTGATCACGTGGCTGATCATGCACTGATCACGTGGCTGATCATGCACTGATCACGTGGCTATCATGCACTGATCACGTGACTGATCATGCACTGATCACTGGCTGATCATGCACTGATCACGTGGCTGATCATGCACTGATCACGTGCTGATCATGCACTGATCACGTGACTCATGCCTGCTGTGTGGCTGATCATGCACTGATCACGTGGCTGATCATGCACTGATCACGTGGCTGATCATGCACTGATCACGTGGCTGATCATGCACTGATCACGTGACTGATCATGCACTGATCACGTGGCTGATCATGCACTGATCACGTGGCTGATCATACACTGACTGTGCATGCACTGATCACGTGGCTGATCATGCACTGATCACGTGGCTGATCATGCACTGATCACGTGGCTGATCATGCACTGATCACGTGGCTGATCATGCACTGATCACGTGGCTGATCATGCACTGATCACGTGACTGATCATGCACTGATCACGTGGCTGATCATGCACTGATCACGTGGCTGATCATACACTGACTGTGCATGCACTGATCACGTGGCTGATCATGCACTGATCACGTGGCTGATCATGCACTGATCACGTGGCTGATCATGCACTGATCACGTGGCTGATCATGCACTGATCACGTGTCTGATCATCCACTGATCTGAAGCTGATCATGCACTGATCACGTGATTCATGCACTGATCACGTGGCTGATCATGCACTGATCACGTGGCTGATCATGCACTGATCACGTGACTGATCATGCACTGATCACGTGACTGATCATGCACTGATCACGTGGCTGATCATGCACTGATCACGTGGCTGATCATACACTGATCACGTGACTGTCATGCACTGATCACGTGGCTGATCATGCACTGATCACGTGGCTGATCATGCACTGATCACGTGGCTGATCATGCACTGATCACGTGCCTGATCATGCACTGATCACGTTGCTGATCATGCACTGATCACGTGGCTGATCATGCACTGATCACGTGGCTGATCATGCACTGATCACGTGGCTGATCATGCACTGATCACGTGGCTGATCATGCACTGATCACGTGGCTATCATGCACTGATCACGTGACTGATCATGCACTGATCACGTGGCTGATCATGCACTGATCACGTGGCTATCATGCACTGATCACGTGACTGATCATGCACTGATCACGTGGCTATCATGCACTGATCACGTGACTGATCATGCATGATCACGTGACTGATCATGCACTGATCACGTGACTGATCATGCACTGATCATGTAAATGTATGCACTGATCACGTGGCTATCATGCACTGATCACGTGGCTGATCATGCACTGATCACGTGACTGATCATGCACTGATCACGTGGCTATCATGCACTGATCACGTGGCTATCATGCACTGATCACGTGGCTGATCATGCACTGATCACGTGGCTGATCATGCACTGATCACGTGCTGATCATGCACTGATCACGTGGCTATCATGCACTGATCACGTGGCTGATCATGCACTGATCACGTGGCTGATCATGCACTGATCACGTGGCTGATCATGCACTGATCACGTGGCTGATCATGCACTGATCACGTGGCTATCATGCACTGATCACGTGGCTGATCATGCACTGATCACGTGACTGATCATGCACTGATCACGTGACTGATCATGCACTGATCACGTGGCTGATCATGCACTGATCACGTGGCTATCATGCACTGATCACGTGACTGATCATGCACTGATCACGTGCCTGATCATGCACTGATCACGTGGCTGATCATGCACTGATCACGTGGCTGATCATGCACTGATCACGTGACTGTCATGCACTGATCACGTGGCTGATCATGCACTGATCACGTTGCTGATCATGCACTGATCACGTGACTGATCATGCACTGATCTGGTGCCTATCATGCACTGATCACGTGGCTGATCATACACTGATCACGTGACTGATCATGCACTGATCACGTGGCTATCATGCACTGATCACGTGGCTGATCATGCACTGATCACGTGACTGATCATGCACTGATCACGTGACTGATCATGCACTGATCACGTGGCTATCATGCACTGATCACGTGACTGATCATGCACTGATCACGTGGATGATCATGCACTGATCACGTGGCTGATCATGCACTGATCACATGACTGATCATGCACTGATCACGTGTCTGAATATGCTGATCATGTGACTGATCATGCACTGATCACGTGTGATCATGCACTGATCACGTGACTGATCATGCACTGATCATGTAACTGTCATGCACTGATCACATGGCTATCATGCACTGATCACGTGGATGATCATGCACTGATCATGCACTGATCACGTAGCTATCATGCACTGATCACGTGGCTGTCATGCACTGATCACGTGGCTGATCATGCACTGATCACGTGACTGCACATGCACTGATCACATGGCTGATCATGCACTGATCACGTGGCTGATCATGCACTGATCACGTGGCTGATCATGCACTGATCACGTGCTGATCATGCACTGATCACGTGGCTATCATGCACTGATCACGTGGCTGATCATGCACTGATCACGTGGCAATCATGCACTGATCACGTGGCTGATCATGCACTGATCAGTGACTGATCATGCACTGATCACGTGGCTGATCATGCACTGATCACGTGGCTGATCATGCACTGATCACGTGGCTGATCATGCACTGATCACGTGACTGCATGCACTGATCACGTGGATGATCATGCACTGATCACGTGGCTGATCATGCACTGATCACGTGGCTGATCATGCACTGATCACGTGACTGTCATGCACTGATCACGTGGCTGATCATGCACTGATCACGTGGCTGATCATGCACTGATCACGTGGCTGATCATGCACTGATCACGTGCCTGATCATGCACTGATATGTTGCGGATCATGCACTGATCACGTGGCTGATCATGCACTGATCACGTGGCTGATCATGCACTGATCACGTGGCTGATCATGCACTGATCACGTGGCTGATCATGCACTGATCACGAAGCTGATCATGCACTGATCACGTGACTGCATGCACTGATCACGTGACTGATCATGCACTGATCACGTGGCTGATCATGCACTGATCATGTGACTGATCATGCACTGATCACGTGGCTGATCATGCACTGATCACGTGACTGATCATGCACTGATCACGTGGCTGATCATGCACTGATCACGTGACTGTCATGCACTGATCACGTGGCTGATCATGCACTGATCACGTGGCTATCATGCACTGATCACGTGACTGTCATGCACTGATCACGTGGATGATCATGCACTGATCACGTGGCTGATCATGCACTGATCACGTGGCTGATCATGCACTGATCACGTGACTTATCATGCACTGATCACGTGTCTGATCATGCTGATCATGTGACTGATCATGCACTGATCACGTGGCTATCATGCACTGATCACGTGGCTGATCATGCACTGATCACGTGGCTATCATGCACTGATCACGTGACTGTCATGCACTGATCACGTGGATGATCATGCATGATCACGTGGCTGATCATGCACTGATCACGTGGCTGATCATGCACTGATCACGTGACTTATCATGCTGTGATCACGTGACTGAATGGTGCTGATCATGTGACTGATCATGCACTGATCATGTGGCTATCATGCACTGATCATGTGCCTCTGGAGGCAATAAACAAAGAGCTGAGTAGGCACGAATCACGCAATCAGCAGGCAATAATCATGGAACTCAGCTGTGATGAATCATGCTGCTCAGCTGGCAATAATCAAGCAGCTGAGCAGGCAGGAATCAGCAGCTCAGCTGGCAATTGTCAAGCAGATGACAGGCAGGAATCACGCAGCTCAGCTGGCAATTGTCAAGCAGATGAGCAGACAGTAATCACGCAGCTCAGCAGGCCCTGATCACGTGACTGAGCATGCACTGATCACGTGGCTGATCATGCACTGATCACGTGGCTATCATGCACTGATCACGTGACTGATCATGCACTGATCACGTGGCTGATCATGCACTGATCACGTGGCTGATCATGCACTGATCACGTGACTGATCATGCACTGATCACGTGGCTATCATGCACTGATCACGTGACTGATCATGCACTGATCACGTAGCTATCATGCACTGATCACGTGGCTATCATGCACTGATCACGTGGCTGATCATGCACTGATCACGTGGCTGATCATACACTGATCACGGGACTGTGCATGCACTGATCACGTGGCTGATCATGCACTGATCACGTGGCTGATCATGCACTGATCACGTGGCTATCATGCACTGATCACGTGACTGATCATGCACTGATCACTGGCTGATCATGCACTGATCACGTGGCTGATCATGCACTGATCACGAAGCTGATCATGCACTGATCACGTGACTCTGCCTGCTGTGTGGCTGATCATGCACTGATCACGTGGCTGATCATGCACTGATCACGTGCTGATCATGCACTGATCACGTGCTGATCATGCACTGATCACGTGGCTGATCATGCACTGATCACGTGGCTGATCATGCACTGATCACGTGGCTGATCATGCACTGATCACGTGACTGATCATGCACTGATCACGTGGCTGATCATGCACTGATCACGTGCTGATCATACACTGACTGTGCATGCACTGATCACGTGGCTGATCATGCACTGATCACGTGGCTGATCATGCACTGATCACGTGGCTGATCATGCACTGATCACGTGGCTGATCATGCACTGATCACGTGGCTGATCATGCACTGATTTGAAGCTGATCATACACTGATCACGTGATTCATGCACTGATCACGTGGCTGATCATGCACTGATCACGTGGCTGATCATGCACTGATCACGTGACTGATCATGCACTGATCACGTGACTGATCATGCACTGATCACGTGGCTGATCATGCACTGATCACGTGCTGATCATGCACTGATCACGTGACTGTCATGCACTGATCACGTGGCTGATCATGCACTGATCACGTGGCTGATCATGCACTGATCACGTGGCTGATCATGCACTGATCACGTGCCTGATCATGCACTGATCACGTTGCTGATCATGCACTGATCACGTGGCTGATCATGCACTGATCACGTGGCTGATCATGCACTGATCACGTGGCTGATCATGCACTGATCACGTGGCTGATCATGCACTGATCACGTGGCTATCATGCACTGATCACGTGACTGATCATGCACTGATCACTTACCTGATCATGCACTGATCACGTGGCTATCATGCACTGATCACGTGGCTGATCATGCACTGATCACGTGACTGATCATGCACTGATCAGTGGCTATCATGCACTGATCACGTGACTGATCATGCATGATCACGTGACTGATCATGCACTGATCACGTGGCTATCATGCACTGATCACGTGGCTGATCATGCACTGATCACGTGACTGATCATGCACTGATCACGAAGCTATCATGCACTGATCACGTGACTGCTCATGCCATGATCACGTGACTGATCATGCACTGATCACGTGGCTATCATGCACTGATCACGTGGCTGATCATGCACTGATCACGTGACTGATCATGCACTGATCACGTGGCTGTCATGCACTGATCACGTGGCTGATCATGCACTGATCACGTGGCTATCATGCACTGATCACGTGACTGATCATGCACTGATCACGTGGATATCATGCACTGATCACGTGGCTGATCATGCACTGATCACGTGACTGATCATGCACTGATCACGTGGCTATCATGCACTGATCACGTGATTGATCATGCACTGATCACGTGACTGATCATGCACTGATCACGTGACTGATCATGCACTGATCATGTAAATGTATGCACTGATCACGTGGCTATCATGCACTGATCACGTGGCTGATCATGCACTGATC
Organism: Bos javanicus; assembly: GCF_032452875.1. Taxonomy (NCBI): domain Eukaryota; kingdom Metazoa; phylum Chordata; class Mammalia; order Artiodactyla; family Bovidae; genus Bos; species Bos javanicus. Next base: position 49,489 of record NW_026893848.1, read on the forward strand.
ACGTGACTGATCATGCACTGATCACGTGGCTATCATGCACTGATCACGTGGCTATCATGCACTGATCACGTGGCTGATCATGCACTGATCACGTGGCTGATCATGCACTGATCACGTGCTGATCATGCACTGATCACGTGGCTATCATGCACTGATCACGTGGCTGATCATGCACTGATCACGTGGCTGATCATGCACTGATCACGTGGCTGATCATGCACTGATCACGTGGCTGATCATGCACTGATCACGTTGCTATCATGCACTGATCACGTGGCTGATCATGCACTGATCACGTGACTGATCATGCACTGATCACGTGACTGATCATGCACTGATCACGTGGCTGATCATGCACTGATCACGTGGCTATCATGCACTGATCACGTGACTGATCATGCACTGATCACGTGCCTGATCATGCACTGATCACGTGGCTGATCATGCACTGATCACGTGGCTGATCATGCACTGATCACGTGACTGTCATGCACTGATCACGTGGCTGATCATGCACTGATCACGTGGCTGATCATGCACTGATCACGTTGCTGATCATGCACTGATCACGTGACTGATCATGCACTGATCACGTGCCTATCATGCACTGATCACGTGGCTGATCATGCACTGATCACGTGACTGATCATGCACTGATCACGTGGCTATCATGCACTGATCACGTAGCTGATCATGCACTGATCACGTGATTGATCATGCACTGATCACGTGACTGATCATGCACTGATCACGTGGCTATCATGCACTGATCATGTGACTGATCATGCACTGATCACGTGGATGATCATGCACTGATCACGTGGCTGATCATGCACTGATCACATGACTGATCATGCACTGATCACGTGTCTGAATATGCTGATCATGTGACTGATCATGCACTGATCATGTGTGTATCATGCACTGATCACGTGACTGTCATGCACTGATCATGTAACTGTAGGCACTGATCACATGGCTATCATGCACTGATCACGTGGATGATCATGCACTGACCATGCACTGATCACGTAGCTATCATGCACTGATCACGTGGCTGTCATGCACTGATCACGTGGCTGATCATGCACTGATCACGTGACTGCACATGCACTGATCACATGGCTGATCATGCACTGATCACGTGGCTGATCATGCACTGATCACGTGGCTGATCATGCACTGATCACGTTGCTGATCATGCACTGATCACGTGGCTATCATGCACTGATCACGTGGCTGATCATGCACTGATCACGTGGCAATCATGCACTGATCACGTGGCTGATCATGCACTGATCCGTGACTGATCATGCACTGATCACGTGGCTGATCATGCACTGATCACGTGGCTGATCATGCACTGATCACGAAGCTGATCATGCACTGATCACGTGACTGCATGCACTGATCACGTGGATGATCATGCACTGATCACGTGGCTGATCATGCACTGATCACGTGGCTGATCATGCACTGATCACGTGACTGATCATGCACTGATCACGTGGCTGATCATGCACTGATCACGTGGCTGATCATGCACTGATCACGTGACTGTCATGCACTGATCACGTGGCTGATCATGCACTGATCACGTGACTGATCATGCACTGATCACGTGGCTGATCATGCACTGATCACGTGCCTGATCATGCACTGATCATGTTGCTGATCATGCACTGATCACGTAGCTGATCATGCACTGATCACGTGGCTGATCATGCACTGATCACGTGGCTGATCATGCACTGATCACGTGGCTGATCATGCACTGATCACGAAGCTGATCATGCACTGATCACGTGACTGCATGCACTGATCACGTGACTGATCATGCACTGATCACGTGGCTGATCATGCACTGATCACGTGACTGATCATGCACTGATCACGTGGCTGATCATGCACTGATCACGTGACTGATCATGCACTGATCACGTGGCTGATCATGCACTGATCACGTGACTGTCATGCACTGATCACGTGGCTGATCATGCACTGATCACGTGGCTATCATGCACTGATCACGTGACTGTCATGCACTGATCACGTGGATGATCATGCACTGATCACGTGGCTGATCATGCACTGATCACGTGGCTGATCATGAACTGATCACGTGACTGATCATGCACTGATCACGTGTCTGAATGGTGCTGATCATGACTGATCATGCACTGATCACGTGGCTATCATGCACTGATCACGTGGCTGATCATGCACTGATCACGTGGCTATCATGCACTGATCACGTGATGTCATGCACTGATCACGTGGATGATCATGCACTGATCACGTGGCTGATCATGCACTGATCACGTGGCTGATCATGCACTGATCACGTGACTTATCATGCTGTGATCACGGGTCTGAGTGGTGCTGATCATGTGACTGATCATGCACTGATCACGTGGCTATCATGCACTGATCATGTGCCTCAGGAGGCAATAAACAAAGAGCTGAGCAGGCACGAATCACGCAATCAGCAGGCAATAATCATGGAACTCAGCTGTGATGAATCATGCTGCTCAGCTGGCAATCATCAAGCAGCTGAGCAGGCAGGAATCAGACAGCTCAGCTGGCAATTGTCAAGCAGATGACAGGCAGGAATCACGCAGCTCAGCTGGCAATTGTCAAGCAGATGAGCAGACAGTAATCACGCAGCTCAGCAGGCCCTGATCACGTGACTGAGCATGCACTGATCACGTGACTGATCATGCACTGATCACGTGGCTATCATGCACTGATCACGTGACTGATCATGCACTGATCACGTGGATGATCATGCACTGATCACGTGGCTGATCATGCACTGATCACGTGACTGATCATGCACTGATCACGTGGCTATCATGCACTGATCACGTGACTGATCATGCACTGATCACGTGGCTATCATGCACTGATCACGTGGCTATCATGCACTGATCACGTGGCTGATCATGCACTGATCACGTGGCTGATCATGCACTGATCACGGGACTGTCATGCACTGATCACGTGGCTGATCATGCACTGATCACGTGGCTGATCATGCACTGATCACGTGGCTATCATGCACTGATCACGTGACTGATCATGCACTGATCACTGGCTGATCATGCACTGATCACGTGCTGATCATGCACTGATCACGAAGCTGATCATGCACTGATCACGTGACTCTGCCTGCTGTGTGGCTGATCATGCACTGATCACGTGGCTGATCATGCACTGATCACGTGGCTGATCATGCACTGATCACGTGCCTGATCATGCACTAAATATGTTGCTGATCATGCACTGATCACGTGGCTGATCATGCACTGATCACGTGGCTGATCATGCACTGATCACGTGGCTGATCATGCACTGATCACGTGGCTGATCATGCACTGATCACGAAGCTGATCATGCACTGATCACGTGACTGCATGCACTGATCACGTGACTGATCATGCACTGATCACGTGGATGATCATGCACTGATCACGTGACTGATCATGCACTGATCACGTGGCTGATCATGCACTGATCACGTGACTGATCATGCACTGATCACGAAGCTGATCATGCACTGATCACGTGACTGTCATGCACTGATCACGTGGCTGATCATGCACTGATCACGTGGCTATCATGCACTGATCACGTGACTGTCATGCACTGATCACGTGGCTGATCATGCACTGATCACGTGGCTGATCATGCACTGATCACGTGGCTGATCATGCACTGATCACGTGACTGATCATGCACTGATCACGTGTCTGATGGTGCTGATCATGTGACTGATCATGCACTGATCACGTGGCTATCATGCACTGATCACGTGGCTGATCATGCACTGATCACGTGGCTATCATGCACTGATCACGTGATTGTCATGCACTGATCACGTGGATGATCATGCATGATCACGTGGCTGATCATGCACTGATCACGTGGCTGATCATGCACTGATCACGTGACTTATCATGCTGTGATCTCGGGTCTGATGGTGCTGATCATGTGACTGATCATGCACTGATCACGTGGCTATCATGCACTGATCATGTGCCTCAGGAGGCAATAACCGAAGAGCTGAGCAGGCACGAATCACGCAATCAGCAGGCAATAATCATGGAACTCAGCTGTGATGAATCATGCTGCTCAGCTGGCAATAATCAAGCAGCTGAGCAGGCAGGAATCAGCAGCTCAGCTGGCAATTGTCAAGCAGATGACAGGCAGGAATCACGCAGCTCAGCTGGCAATTGTCAAGCAGATGAGCAGACAGGAATCACGCAGCTCAGCAGGCCCTGATCACGTGACTGAGCATGCACTGATCACGTGGCTGATCATGCACTGATCACGTGGCTATCATGCACTGATCACGTGACTGATCATGCACTGATCACGTGGCTGATCATGCACTGATCACGTGGCTGATCATGCACTGATCACGTGACTGATCATGCACTGATCACGTGGCTATCATGCACTGATCACGTGACTGATCATGCACTGATCACGTGGCTATCATGCACTGATCACGTGGCTATCATGCACTGATCACGTGGCTGATCATGCACTGATCACGTGGCTGATCATACACTGATCACGGGACTGTGCATGCACTGATCACGTGGCTGATCATGCACTGATCACGTGGCTGATCATGCACTGATCACGTGGCTATCATGCACTGATCACGTGACTGATCATGCACTGATCACTGGCTGATCATGCACTGATCACGTGGCTGATCATGCACTGATCACGAAGCTGATCATGCACTGATCACGTGACTCTGCCTGCTGTGTGGCTGATCATGCACTGATCACGTGGCTGATCATGCACTGATCACGTGCTGATCATGCACTGATCACGTGCTGATCATGCACTGATCACGTGGCTGATCATGCACTGATCACGTGGCTGATCATGCACTGATCACGTGGCTGATCATGCACTGATCACGTGACTGATCATGCACTGATCACGTGGCTGATCATGCACTGATCACGTGGCTGATCATACACTGACTGTGCATGCACTGATCACGTGGCTGATCATGCACTGATCACGTGGCTGATCATGCACTGATCACGTGGCTGATCATGCACTGATCACGTGGCTGATCATGCACTGATCACGTGGCTGATCATGCACTGATTTGAAGCTGATCATAGACTGATCACGTGATTCATGCACTGATCACGTGGCTGATCATGCACTGATCACGTGGCTGATCATGCACTGATCACGTGACTGATCATGCACTGATCACGTGACTGATCATGCACTGATCACGTGGCTGATCATGCACTGATCACGTAGCTGATCATGTACTGATCACGTGACTGTCATGCACTGATCACGTGGCTGATCATGCACTGATCACGTGGCTGATCATGCACTGATCACGTGGCTGATCATGCACTGATCACGTGCCTGATCATGCACTGATCACGTGCTGATCATGCACTGATCACGTGGCTGATCATGCACTGATCACGTGGCTGATCATGCACTGATCACGTGGCTGATCATGCACTGATCACGTGGCTGATCATGCACTGATCACGTGGCTATCATGCACTGATCACGTGAATGCGCATGCACTGATCACTTACCTGATCATGCACTGATCACGTGGCTATCATGCACTGATCACGTGGCTGATCATGCACTGATCACGTGACTGATCATGCACTGATCACGTAGCTATCATGCACTGATCACATGACTGATCATGCATGATCACGTGACTGATCATGCACTGATCACGTGGCTATCATGCACTGATCACGTGGCTGATCATGCACTGATCACGTGACTGATCATGCACTGATCACGAAGCTATCATGCACTGATCACATGACTGATCATGCATGATCACGTGACTGATCATGCACTGATCACGTGGCTATCATGCACTGATCACGTGGCTGATCATGCACTGATCACGTAAATGATCATGCACTGATCACGGGCTGATCATGCACTGATCACGTGGCTGATCATGCACTGATCACGTAGCTATCATGCACTGATCACATGACTGATCATGCACTGATCACGTGGATATCATACACTGGTCACGTGACTGATCATGCACTGATCACGTGACTGATCATGCACTGATCACGTGGCTATCATGCACTGATCACGTGATTGGTCATACACTGATCACGTGACTGATCATGCACTGATCACGTGACTGATCATGCACTGATCATGTAAATGTATGCACTGATCACGTGGCTATCATGCACTGATCACGTGGCTGATCATGCACTGATCATGTGACTGATCATGCACTGATCACGTAGCTATCATGCACTGATCACGTGGCTATCATGCACTGATCACGTGGCTGATCATGCACTGATCACGTGGCTGATCATGCACTGATCACGTGCTGATCATGCACTGATCACGTGGCTATCATGCACTGATCACGTGGCTGATCATGCACTGATCACGTGGCTGATCATGCACTGATCACGTGGCTGATCATGCACTGATCACGTTCCTTATCATGCACTGATCAGGTTGCTATCATGCACTGATCACGTGGCTGATCATGCACTGATCACGTGACTGATCATGCACTGATCACGTGACTGATCATGCACTGATCACGTGGCTGATCATGCACTGATCACTGGCTATCATGCACTGATCACGTGACTGATCATGCACTGATCACGTGCCTGATCATGCACTGATCACGTGGCTGATCATGCACTGATCACGTGGCTGATCATGCACTGATCACGTGACTGTCATGCACTGATCACGTGGCTGATCATGCACTGATCACGTGGCTGATCATGCACTGATCACATTGCTGATCATGCACTGATCACGTGACTGATCATGCACTGATCACGTGCCTATCATGCACTGATCACGTGGCTGATCATACACTGATCACGTGACTGATCATGCACTGATCACGTGGCTATCATGCACTGATCACGTGGCTGATCATGCACTGATCACGTGATTGATCATGCACTGATCACGTGACTGATCATGCACTGATCACGTGGCTATCATGCACTGATCATGTGACTGATCATGCACTGATCACGTGGATGATCATGCACTGATCACGTGGCTGATCATGCACTGATCACATGACTGATCATGCACTGATCACGTGTCTGAATATTGCTGATCATGTGATTGATCATGCACTGATCACGTGTGTATCATGCACTGATCACGTGACTGCATGCACTGATCATGTAACTGTAGGCAATGATCACATGGCTATCATGCACTGATCACGTGGATGATCATGCACTGACCATGCACTGATCACGTAGCTATCATGCACTGATCACGTGGCTGTCATGCACTGATCACGTGGCTGATCATACACTGATCACGTGACTGCACATGCACTGATCACATGGCTGATCATGCACTGATCACGTGGCTGATCATGCACTGATCACGTGGCTGATCATGCACTGATCACGTTGCTGATCATGCACTGATCACGTGGCTATCATGCACTGATCACGTGGCTGATCATGCACTGATCACATGGCAATCATGCACTGATCACGTGGCTGATCATGCACTGATCCGTGACTGATCATGCACTGATCACGTGGCTGATCATGCACTGATCACGTGGCTGATCATGCACTGATCACGAAGCTGATCATGCACTGATCACGTGACTGCATGCACTGATCACGTGATGATCATGCACTGATCACGTGGCTGATCATGCACTGATCACGTGGCTGATCATGCACTGATCACGTGACTGATCATGCACTGATCACGTGGCTGATCATGCACTGATCACGGCTGATCATGCACTGATCACGTGACTGTCATGCACTGATCACGTGGCTGATCATGCACTGATCACGTGTTTGATCATGCACTGATCACGTGGCTGATCATACACTGATCATGTGCCTGATCATGCACTAAATATGTTGCTGATCATGCACTGATCACGTAGCTGATCATGCACTGATCACGTGGCTGATCATGCACTGATCACGTGGCTGATCAGCACTGATCACGTGGCTGATCATGCACTGATCACGAAGCTGATCATGCACTGATCACGTGACTGCATGCACTGATCAATTGACTGATCATGCACTGATCACGTGGATGATCATGCACTGATCATGTGACTGATCATGCACTGATCACGTGGCTGATCATGCACTGATCACATGACTGATCATGCACTGATCACGAAGCTGATCATGCACTGATCACGTGACTGTCATGCACTGATCACGTGGCTGATCATGCACTGATCACATGGCTATCATGCACTGATCACTTGATTGTGCATGCACTGATCACGTGGATGATCATGCACTGATCACGTGGCTGATCATGCACTGATCACAAGGGTGATCATGAACTGATCACGTGACTTATCATGCTGTGATCACGTGTCTGAATGGTGCTGATCATGTGACTGATCATGCACTGATCACGTGGCTATCATGCACTGATCACGTGGCTGATCATGCACTGATCACGTGGCTATCATGCACTGATCACGTGATTGTCATGCACTGATCACGTGGATGATCATGCACTGATCACGTGGCTGATCATGCACTGATCACGTGGCTGATCATGAACTGATCACGTGACTTAGCATGCTGTGATCACGGGTCTGAATGGTGCTGATCATGTGACTGATCATGCACTGATCACGTGGCTATCATGCACTGATCATGTGCCTCAGGAGGCAATAAACAAAGAGCTGAGCAGGCACGAATCACGCAATCAGCAGGCAATAATCATGGAACTCAGCTGTGATGAATCATGCTGCTCAGCTGGCAATAATCAAGCAGCTGAGCAGGCAGGAATCAGCAGCTCAGCTGGCAATTGTCAAGCAGATGACAGGCAGGAATCACGCAGCTCAGCTGGCAATTGTCAAGCAGATGAGCAGACAGGAATCACGCAGCTCAGCAGGCCCTGATCACGTGACTGAGCACACACTGATCACGTGACTGATCATGCACTGATCACGTGGCTATCATGCACTGATCACGTGACTGATCATGCACTGATCACGTGGCTGATCATACACTGATCACGTGGCTGATCATGCACTGATCACGTGACTGATCATGCACTGATCACGTGGCTATCATGCACTGATCACGTGACTGATCATGCACTGATCACGTAGCTATCATGCACTGATCACGTGGCTATCATGCACTGATCACGTGGCTGATCATGCACTGATCACGTGGCTGATCATACACTGATCACGGGACTGTCATGCACTGATCACGTGGCTGATCATGCACTGATCACGTGGCTGATCATGCACTGATCACGTGGCTATCATGCACTGATCACGTGACTGATCATGCACTGATCACTGGCTGATCATGCACTGATCACGTGGCTGATCATGCACTGATCACGAAGCTGATCATGCACTGATCACGTGACTCATGCCTGCTGTGTGGCTGATCATGCACTGATCACGTGGCTGATCATGCACTGATCACGTGCTGATCATGCACTGATCACGTGCTGATCATGCACTGATCACGTGGCTGATCATGCACTGATCACGTGGCTGATCATGCACTGATCACGTGGCTGATCATGCACTGATTTGAAGCTGATCATAATCTGATCACGTGATTCATGCACTGATCACTGGCTGATCATGCACTGATCACGTGGCTGATCATGCACTGATCACGTGACTGATCATGCACTGATCACGTGACTGATCATGCACTGATCACGTGGCTGATCATGCACTGATCACGTGGCTGATCATGCACTGATCACGTGACTGTCATGCACTGATCACGTGGCTGATCATGCACTGATCACGTGGCTGATCATGCACTGATCACGTGGCTGATCATGCACTGATCACGTGCCTGATCATGCACTGATCACGTGCTGATCATGCACTGATCACGTGGCTGATCATGCACTGATCACGTGGCTGATCATGCACTGATCACGTGGCTGATCATGCACTGATCACGTGGCTGATCATGCACTGATCACGTGGCTATCATGCACTGATCACGTGAATGATCATGCACTGATCACGTACCTGATCATGCACTGATCACGTGGCTATCATGCACTGATCACGTGGCTGATCATGCACTGATCACGTGACTGATCATGCACTGATCACTGGCTATCATGCACTGATCACATGACTGATCATGCATGATCACGTGACTGATCATGCACTGATCACGTGGCTATCATGCACTGATCACGTGGCTGATCATGCACTGATCACGTGACTGATCATGCACTGATCACGTGGCTGATCATGCACTGATCACATGACTGATCATGCATGATCACGTGACTGATCATGCACTGATCACGTGGCTATCATGCACTGATCACGTGGCTGATCATGCACTGATCACGTGACTGATCATGCACTGATCACGTGGCTGATCATGCACTGATCACGTGGCTGATCATGCACTGATCACGTAGCTATCATGCACTGATCACGTGACTGACATGCACTGATCACGTGGATATCATGCACTGATCACGTGACTGATCATGCACTGATCACGTGACTGATCATGCACTGATCACGTGGCTATCATGCACTGATCACGTGACTGATCATGCACTGATCACGTGACTGATCATGCACTGATCACGTGACTGATCATGCACTGATCATGTAAATGTATGCAATGATCACATGGCTATCATGCACTGATCACGTGGCTGATCATGCACTGATCATGTGACTGATCATGCACTGATCACGTGGCTATCATGCACTGATCACGTGGCTATCATGCACTGATCACGTGGCTGATCATGCACTGATCACGTGGCTGATCATGCACTGATCACGTTGCTGATCATGCACTGATCACGTGGCTATCATGCACTGATCACGTGGCTGATCATGCACTGATCACGTGGCTGATCATGCACTGATCACGTGGCTGATCATGCACTGATCACGTGCTGATCATGCACTGATCACGTGGCTATCATGCACTGATCACGTGGCTGATCATGCACTGATCACGTGACTGATCATGCACTGATCACGTGACTGATCATGCACTGATCACGTGGCTGATCATGCACTGATCACGTGGCTATCATGCACTGATCACGTGACTGATCATGCACTGATCACGTGCCTGATCATGCACTGATCACGTGGCTGATCATGCACTGATCACGAAGCTGATCATGCACTGATCACGTGACTGTCATGCACTGATCACGTGGCTGATCATGCACTGATCACGTGGCTGATCATGCACTGATCACGTTGCTGATCATGCACTGATCACGTGACTGATCATGCACTGATCACGTGGCTATCATGCACTGATCACGTGGCTGATCATGCACTGATCACGTGACTGATCATGCACTGATCACGTGGCTATCATGCACTGATCACGTGGCTGATCATGCACTGATCACGTGATTGATCATGCACTGATCACGTGACTGATCATGCACTGATCACGTGGCTATCATGCACTGATCACGTGACTGATCATGCACTGATCACGTGGATGATCATGCACTGATCACGTGGCTGATCATGCACTGATCACATGACTGATCATGCACTGATCACGTGTCTGATATGCTGATCATGTGACTGATCATGCACTGATCACGTGTGATCATGCACTGATCACGTGACTGATCATGCACTGATCATGTAACTGTCATGCACTGATCACGTGGCTATCATGCACTGATCACGTGGATGATCATGCACTGATCTGTGCCTATCATGCACTGATCACGTGGCTGATCATGCACTGATCACGTGACTGATCATGCACTGATCACGTGGCTATCATGCACTGATCACGTGGCTGATCATGCACTGATCACGTGACTGATCATGCACTGATCACGTGACTGATCATGCACTGATCACGTGGCTATCATGCACTGATCATGTGACTGATCATGCACTGATCACGTGGATGATCATGCACTGATCACGTGGCTGATCATGCACTGATCACATGACTGATCATGCACTGATCACGTGTCTGAATATTGCTGATCATGTGATTGATCATGCACTGATCAGGTGTGTATCATGCACTGATCACGTGACTGATCATGCACTGATCATGTAACTGTAGGCAATGATCACATGGCTATCATGCACTGATCACGTGGATGATCATGCACTGACCATGCACTGATCACGTAGCTATCATGCACTGATCACGTGGCTGATCATGCACTGATCACGTGACTGACATGCACTGATCACATGGCTGATCATGCACTGATCACGTGGCTGATCATGCACTGATCACGTGGCTGATCATGCACTGATCACGTGCTGATCATGCACTGATCACGTGGCTATCATGCACTGATCACGTGGCTGATCATGCACTGATCACGTGGCAATCATGCACTGATCACGTGGCTGATCATGCACTGATCACGTGATGATCATGCACTGATCACGTGGCTGATCATGCACTGATCACGTGGCTGATCATACACTGATCACGTGACTGATCATGCACTGATCACGTGGCTGATCATGCACTGATCACGTGGCTGATCATGCACTGATCACGTGACTGTCATGCACTGATCACGTGGCTGATCATGCACTGATCACGTGTTTGATCATGCACTGATCACGTGGCTGATCATGCACTGATCACGTGCCTGATCATGCACTAAATATGTTGCTGATCATGCACTGATCACGTAGCTGATCATGCACTGATCACGTGGCTGATCATGCACTGATCACGTGGCTGATCATGCACTGATCACGTGGCTGATCATGCACTGATCACGAAGCTGATCATGCACTGATCACGTGACTGCATGCACTGATCAATTGACTGATCATGCACTGATCACGTGGATGATCATGCACTGATCATGTGACTGATCATGCACTGATCACGTGGCTGATCATGCACTGATCACGTGACTGATCATGCACTGATCACGAAGCTGATCATGCACTGATCACGTGACTGTCATGCACTGATCACGTGGCTGATCATGCACTGATCACGTGGCTATCATGCACTGATCACGTGACTGTCATGCACTGATCACGTGGATGATCATGCACTGATCACGTGGCTGATCATGCACTGATCACAAGGGTGATCATGAACTGATCACGTGACTTATCATGCTGTGATCACGTGTCTGAATGGTGCTGATCATGTGACTGATCATGCACTGATCACGTGGCTATCATGCACTGATCACGTGGCTGATCATGCACTGATCACGTGGCTATCATGCACTGATCACTTGATTGTGCATGCACTAATCACGTGGATGATCATGCACTGATCACGTGGCTGATCATGCACTGATCACGTGGCTGATCATGAACTGATCACGTGACTTATCATGCTGTGATCACGGGTCTGAGTGGTGCTGATCATGTGACTGATCATGCACTGATCACGTGGCTATCATGCACTGATCATGTGCCTCTGGAGGCAATAACCAAAGAGCTGAGCAGGCACGAATCACGCAATCAGCAGGCAATAATCATGGAACTCAGCTGTGATGAATCATGCTGCTCAGCTGGCAATAATCAAGCAGCTGAGCAGGCAGGAATCAGCAGCTCAGCTGGCAATTGTCAAGCAGATGACAGGCAGGAATCACGCAGCTCAGCTGGCAATTGTCAAGCAGATGAGCAGACAGGAATCACGCAGCTCAGCAGGCCCTGATCACGTGACTGAGCATGCACTGATCACGTGACTGATCATGAACTGATCACGTGGCTATCATGCACTGATCACGTGACTGCGCATGCACTGATCACGTGGATGATCATACACTGATCACGTGGCTGATCATGCACTGATCACGTGACTGATCATGCACTGATCACGTGGCTATCATGCACTGATCACGTGACTGATCATGCACTGATCACGTAGCTATCATGCACTGATCACGTGGCTATCATGCACTGATCACGTGGCTGATCATGCACTGATCACGTGCTGATCATACACTGATCACGGGACTGTGCATGCACTGATCACGTGGCTGATCATGCACTGATCACGTGGCTGATCATGCAATGATCACGTGGCTATCATGCACTGATCACGTGACTGATCATGCACTGATCACTGGCTGATCATGCACTGATCACGTGGCTGATCATGCACTGATCACGAAGCTGATCATGCACTGATCACGTGACTCTGCCTGCTGTGTGGCTGATCATGCACTGATCACGTGGCTGATCATGCACTGATCACGTGCTGATCATGCACTGATCACGTGCTGATCATGCACTGATCACGTGGCTGATCATGCACTGATCACGTGGCTGATCATGCACTGATCACGTGGCTGATCATGCACTGATCACGTGACTGATCATGCACTGATCACGTGGCTGATCATGCACTGATCACGTGGCTGACCATACACTGACTGTGCATGCACTGATCACGTGGCTGATCATGCACTGATCACGTGGCTGATCATGCACTGATCACGTGGCTGATCATGCACTGATCACGTGGCTGATCATGCACTGATCACGTGGCTGATCATGCACTGATTTGAAGCTGATCATGCACTGATCACGTGATTCATGCACTGATCACGTGGCTGATCATGCACTGATCACGTGGCTGATCATGCACTGATCACGTGACTGATCATGCACTGATCACGTGACTGATCATGCACTGATCACGTGGCTGATCATGCACTGATCACGTAGCTGATCATACACTGATCACGTGACTGTCATGCACTGATCACGTGGCTGATCATGCACTGATCACGTGGCTGATCATGCACTGATCACATGGCTGATCATGCACTGATCACGTGCCTGATCATGCACTGATCACGTGCTGATCATGCACTGATCACGTGGCTGATCATGCACTGATCACGTGGCTGATCATGCACTGATCACGTGGCTGATCATGCACTGATCACGTGGCTGATCATGCACTGATCACGTGTCTATCATGCACTGATCACGTGAATGCGCATGCACTGATCACTTACCTGATCATGCACTGATCACGTGGCTATCATGCACTGATCACGTGGCTGATCATGCACTGATCACGTGACTGATCATGCACTGATCACGTGGCTATCATGCACTGATCACATGACTGCGCATGCCATGATCACGTGACTGATCATGCACTGATCACGTGGCTATCATGCACTGATCACGTGGCTGATCATGCACTGATCACGTGACTGATCATGCACTGATCACGAAGCTATCATGCACTGATCACGTGACTGCTCATGCCATGATCACGTGACTGATCATGCACTGATCACGTGGCTATCATGCACTGATCACGTGGCTGATCATACACTGATCACGTAAATGATCATGCACTGATCACGTGGCGCACTGATCACGTGGCTGATCATGCACTGATCACGTAGCTATCATGCACTGATCACATGACTGCATGCACTGATCACGTGGATATCATACACTGGACACGTGACTGATCATGCACTGATCACGTGACTGATCATGCACTGATCACGTGGCTATCATGCACTGATCACGTGATTGATCATGCACTGATCACGTGACTGATCATGCACTGATCACGTGACTGCACATGCACTGATCATGTAAATGTATGCAATGATCACATGGCTATCATGCACTGATCACGTGGCTGATCATGCACTGATCACGTGACTGATCATGCACTGATCACGTAGCTATCATGCACTGATCAATTGGCTATCATGCACTGATCACGTGGCTGATCATGCACTGATCACGTGGCTGATCATGCACTGATCACGTGCTGATCATGCACTGATCACGTGGCTATCATGCACTGATCACGTGGCTGATCATGCACTGATCACATGGCTGATCATGCACTGATCACGTGGCTGATCATGCACTGATCACGTGGCTGATCATGCACTGATCACGTTGCTATCATGCACTGATCACGTGGCTGATCATGCACTGATCACGTGGCTGATCATGCACTGATCACTGGCTATCATGCACTGATCACGTGACTGATCATGCACTGATCACGTGCCTGATCATGCACTGATCACGTGGCTGATCATGCACTGATCACGAAGCTGATCATGCACTGATCACGTGACTGTCATGCACTGATCACGTGGCTGATCATGCACTGATCACGTGGCTGATCATGCACTGATCACATTGCCGATCATGCACTGATCACGTGACTGATCATGCACTGATCACGTGCCTATCATGCACTGATCACGTGGCTGATCATACACTGATCACGTGACTGATCATGCACTGATCACGTGGCTATCATGCACTGATCACGTGGCTGATCATGCACTGATCACGTGATTGATCATGCACTGATCACGTGACTGATCATGCACTGATCACGTGGCTATCATGCACTGATCATGTGACTGATCATGCACTGATCACGAGGATGATCACACTGATCACGTGGCTGATCATGCACTGATCACATGACTGATCATGCACTGATCACGTGTCTGAATATTGCTGATCATGTGATTGATCATGTGCTGATCAGGTGTGAATCATGCACTGATCACGTGACTGATCATGCACTGATCATGTAACTGTAGGCAATGATCACATGGCTATCATGCACTGATCACGTGGATGATCATGCACTGATCATGCACTGATCACGTAGCTATCATGCACTGATCACTTGGCTGTCATGCACTGATCACGTGGCTGATCATGCACTGATCACGTGACTGCACATGCACTGATCACATGGCTGATCATACACTGATCACGTGGCTGATCATGCACTGATCACGTGGCTGATCATGCACTGATCACGTTGCTGATCATGCACTGATCACGTGGCTATCATGCACTGATCACGTGGCTGATCATGCACTGATCACATGGCAATCATGCACTGATCACGTGGCTGATCATACACTGATCATTGACTGATCATGCACTGATCACGTGCCTGATCATGCACTGATCACGTGGCTGATCATGCACTGATCACGAAGCTGATCATACACTGATCACGTGACTGCATGCACTGATCACGTGATGATCATGCACTGATCACGGGCTGATCATGCACTGATCACGTGGCTGATCATGCACTGATCACGTGACTGATCATGCACTGATCACGTGGCTGATCATGCACTGATCACGAAGCTGATCATACACTGATCACGTGACTGTCATGCACTGATCACGTGGCTGATCATGCACTGATCACGTGTTTGATCATGCACTGATCACGTGGCTGATCATGCACTGATCACGTGCCTGATCATGCACTGATATGTTGCTGATCATGCACTGATCACGTAGCTGATCATGCACTGATCACGTGGCTGATCATGCACTGATCACGTGGCTGATCAGCACTGATCACGTGGCTGATCATACACTGATCACGAAGCTGATCATGCACTGATCACGTGACTGCATGCACTGATCAATTGACTGATCATGCACTGATCACGTGGATGATCATGCACTGATCATGTGACTGATCATGCACTGATCACGTGGCTGATCATGCACTGATCACATGACTGATCATGCACTGATCACGTGGCTGATCATGCACTGATCACGTGACTGTCATGCACTGATCACGTGGCTGATCATGCACTGATCACATGGCTATCATGCACTGATCACTTGATTGTGCATGCACTGATCACGTGGATGATCATGCACTGATCACGTGGCTGATCATGCACTGATCACAAGGGTGATCATGAACTGATCACGTGACTTATCATGCTGTGATCACGTGTCTGAATGGTGCTGATCATGTGACTGATCATGCACTGATCACGTGGCTATCATGCACTGATCACGTGGCTGATCATGCACTGATCACGTGGCTATCATGCACTGATCACTTGATTGTGCATGCACTAATCACGTGGATGATCATGCATGTATCACGTGGCTGATCATGCACTGATCACAAGGGTGATCATGAACTGATCACGTGACTTATCATGCTGTGATCTCGGGTCTGAGTGGTGCTGATCATGTGACTGATCATGCACTGATCACGTGGCTATCATGCACTGATCATGTGCCTCAGGAGGCAATAACCAAAGAGCTGAGCAGGCACGAATCACGCAATCAGCAGGCAATAATCATGGAACTCAGCTGTGATGAATCATGCTGCTCAGCTGGCAATCATCAAGCAGCTGAGCAGGCAGGAATCAGACAGCTCAGCTGGCAATTGTCAAGCAGATGACAGGCAGGAATCACGCAGCTCAGCTGGCAATTGTCAAGCAGATGAGCAGACAGGAAACACGCAGCTCAGCAGGCCCTGATCACGTGACTGAGCATGCACTGATCACGTGACTGATCATGCACTGATCACGTGGCTATCATGCACTGATCACGTGACTGATCATGCACTGATCACGTGGATGATCATGCACTGATCACGTGGCTGATCATGCACTGATCACGTGACTGATCATGCACTGATCACGTGGCTATCATGCACTGATCACGTGACTGATCATGCACTGATCACGTAGCTATCATGCACTGATCACGTGGCTATCATGCACTGATCACGTGGCTGATCATGCACTGATCACGTGGCTGATCATACACTGATCACGGGACTGTGCATGCACTGATCACGTGGCTGATCATGCACTGATCACGTGGCTGATCATGCACTGATCACGTGGCTATCATGCACTGATCACGTGACTGATCATGCACTGATCACTGGCTGATCATGCACTGATCACGTGGCTGATCATGCACTGATCACGAAGCTGATCATGCACTGATCACGTGACTCTGCCTGCTGTGTGGCTGATCATGCACTGATCACGTGGCTGATCATGCACTGATCACGTGGCTGATCATGCACTGATCACGTGCCTGATCATGCACTGATCACGTGGCTGATCATGCACTGATCACGTGGCTGATCATGCACTGATCACGTGGCTGATCATGCACTGATCACGTGGCTGATCATGCACTGATCACGTGGCTGATCATGCACTGATCACGAAGCTGATCATGCACTGATCACGTGACTGCATGCACTGATCACGTGACTGATCATGCACTGATCACGTGGCTGATCATGCACTGATCATGTGACTGATCATGCACTGATCACGTGGCTGATCATGCACTGATCACGTGACTGATCATGCACTGATCACGTGGCTGATCATGCACTGATCACGTGACTGTCATGCACTGATCACGTGGCTGATCATGCACTGATCACGTGGCTATCATGCACTGATCACGTGACTGTCATGCACTGATCACGTGGCTGATCATGCACTGATCACGTGGCTGATCATGCACTGATCACGTGGCTGATCATGCACTGATCACGTGACTGATCATGCACTGATCACGTGTCTGAATCATGCTGATCATGTGACTGATCATGCACTGATCACGTGGCTATCATGCACTGATCACGTGGCTGATCATGCACTGATCACGTGGCTATCATGCACTGATCACGTGACTGTCATGCACTGATCACGTGGATGATCATGCACTGATCACGTGGCTGATCATGCACTGATCACGTGGCTGATCATGCACTGATCACGTGACTTATCATGCTGTGATCACGTGTCTGATGGTGCTGATCATGTGACTGATCATGCACTGATCACGTGGCTATCATGCACTGATCATGTGCCTCTGGAGGCAATAAACAAAGAGCTGAGCAGGCACGAATCACGCAATCAGCAGGCAATAATCATGGAACTCAGCTGTGATGAATCATGCTGCTCAGCTGGCAATCATCAAGCAGCTGAGCAGGCAGGAATCAGACAGCTCAGCTGGCAATTGTCAAGCAGATGACAGGCAGGAATCACGCAGCTCAGCTGGCAATTGTCAAGCAGATGAGCAGACAGGAATCACGCAGCTCAGCAGGCCCTGATCACGTGACTGAGCATGCACTGATCACGTGGCTGATCATGCACTGATCACGTGGCTATCATGCACTGATCACGTGACTGATCATGCACTGATCACGTGGCTGATCATGCACTGATCACGTGGCTGATCATGCACTGATCACGTGACTGATCATGCACTGATCACGTGGCTATCATGCACTGATCACGTGACTGATCATGCACTGATCACGTGGCTGATCATGCACTGATCACGTGGCTATCATGCACTGATCACGTGGCTGATCATGCACTGATCACGTGGCTGATCATACACTGATCACGGGACTGTGCATGCACTGATCACGTGGCTGATCATGCACTGATCACGTGGCTGATCATGCACTGATCACGTGGCTATCATGCACTGATCACGTGACTGATCATGCACTGATCACTGGCTGATCATGCACTGATCACGTGGCTGATCATGCACTGATCACGTGGCTGATCATGCACTGATCACGTGACTCATGCCTGCTGTGTGGCTGATCATGCACTGATCACGTGGCTGATCATGCACTGATCACGTGGCTGATCATGCACTGATCACGTGGCTATCATGCACTGATCACGTGAATGTGCATGCACTGATCACTGACCTGATCATGCACTGATCACGTGGCTATCATGCACTGATCACGTGGCTGATCATGCACTGATCACGTGACTGATCATGCACTGATCACGTGGCTATCATGCACTGATCACGTGACTGATCATGCACTGATCACGTGACTGATCATGCACTGATCACGTGGCTATCATGCACTGATCACGTGGCTGATCATGCACTGATCACGTGACTGATCATGCACTGATCACGGCTATCATGCACTGATCACGTGACTGATCATGCATGATCACGTGACTGATCATGCACTGATCACGTGGCTATCATGCACTGATCACGTGGCTGATCATGCACTGATCACGTGAATGATCATGCACTGATCACGTGGCTGATCATGCACTGATCACGTGGCTGATCATGCACTGATCACGTGGCTATCATGCACTGATCACATGACTGATCATGCACTGATCACGTGGATATCATGCACTGATCACGTGGCTGATCATGCACTGATCACGTGACTGATCATGCACTGATCACGTGGCTATCATGCACTGATCACGTGACTGATCATGCACTGATCACGTGACTGATCATGCACTGATCACGTGACTGATCATGCACTGATCATGTAAATGTATGCACTGATCACGTGGCTATCATGCACTGATCACGTGGCTGATCATGCACTGATCATGACTGATCATGCACTGATCACGTGGCTATCATGCACTGATCACGTGGCTATCATGCACTGATCACGTGGCTGATCATGCACTGATCACGTGGCTGATCATGCACTGATCACGTGCTGATCATGCACTGATCACGTGGCTATCATGCACTGATCACGTGGCTGATCATGCACTGATCACGTGGCTGATCATGCACTGATCACGTGGCTGATCATGCACTGATCACGTGACTGATCATGCACTGATCACGTGCTATCATGCACTGATCACGTGGCTGATCATGCACTGATCACGTGACTGATCATGCACTGATCACGTGACTGATCATGCACTGATCACGTGGCTGATCATGCACTGATCACTGGCTATCATGCACTGATCACGTGACTGATCATGCACTGATCACGTGCCTGATCATGCACTGATCACGTGGCTGATCATGCACTGATCACGGCTGATCATGCACTGATCACGTGACTGTCATGCACTGATCACGTGGCTGATCATGCACTGATCACGTGGCTGATCATGCACTGATCACATTGCCGATCATGCACTGATCACGTGACTGATCATGCACTGATCTGGTGCCTATCATGCACTGATCACGTGGCTGATCATACACTGATCACGTGACTGATCATGCACTGATCACGTGGCTATCATGCACTGATCACGTGGCTGATCATGCACTGATCACGTGATTGATCATGCACTGATCACGTGACTGATCATGCACTGATCACGTGGCTATCATGCACTGATCACGTGACTATCATGCACTGATCACGTGGATGATCATGCACTGATCACGTGGCTGATCATGCACTGATCACATGACTGATCATGCCGTGATCACGTGTCTGAATATGCTGATCATGTGATTGATCATGCACTGATCACGTGTGTATCATGCACTGATCACGTGACTGATCATGCACTGATCATGTAACTGTAGGCAATGATCACATGGCTATCATGCACTGATCACGTGGATGATCATGCACTGACCATGCACTGATCACGTGGCTATCATGCACTGATCACGTGGCTGTCATGCACTGATCACGTGGCTGATCATACACTGATCACGTGACTGCACATGCACTGATCACATGGCTGATCATGCACTGATCACGTGGCTGATCATGCACTGATCACGTGGCTGATCATGCACTGATCACGTGCTGATCATGCACTGATCACGTGGCTATCATGCACTGATCACGTGGCTGATCATGCACTGATCACATGGCAATCATGCACTGATCACGTGGCTGATCATGCACTGATCCGTGACTGATCATGCACTGATCACGTGGCTGATCATGCACTGATCACGTGGCTGATCATGCACTGATCACGTGCTGATCATGCACTGATCACGTGACTGCATGCACTGATCACGTGATGATCATGCACTGATCACGTGGCTGATCATGCACTGATCACGTGGCTGATCATGCACTGATCACGTGACTGATCATGCACTGATCACGTGGCTGATCATGCACTGATCACGTGGCTGATCATGCACTGATCACGTGACTGTCATGCACTGATCACGTGGCTGATCATGCACTGATCACGTGGCTGATCATGCACTGATCACGTGGCTGATCATACACTGATCACGTGCCTGATCATGCACTGATATGTTGTGGATCATGCACTGATCACGTGGCTGATCATGCACTGATCACGTGGCTGATCATGCACTGATCACGTGGCTGATCATGCACTGATCACGTGGCTGATCATGCACTGATCACGAAGCTGATCATGCACTGATCACGTGACTGCATGCACTGATCACGTGACTGATCATGCACTGATCACGTGGCTGATCATGCACTGATCACGTGACTGATCATGCACTGATCACGTGGCTGATCATGCACTGATCACGTGACTGATCATGCACTGATCACGAAGCTGATCATGCACTGATCACGTGACTGTCATGCACTGATCACGTGGCTGATCATGCACTGATCACGTGGCTATCATGCACTGATCACGTGATTGTCATGCACTGATCACGTGGATGATCATGCACTGATCACGTGGCTGATCATGCACTGATCACGGGCTGATCATGCACTGATCACGTGACTGATCATGCACTGATCACGTGTCTGAATGGTGCTGATCATGTGACTGATCATGCACTGATCACGTGGCTATCATGCACTGATCACGTGGCTGATCATGCACTGATCACGTGGCTATCATGCACTGATCACGTGATTGTCATGCACTGATCACGTGGATGATCATGCACTGATCACGTGGCTGATCATGCACTGATCACAAGGCTGATCATGCACTGATCACGTGACTTATCATGCTGTGATCTCGGGTCTGAGTGGTGCTGATCATGTGACTGATCATGCACTGATCACGTGGCTATCATGCACTGATCATGTGCCTCAGGAGGCAATAACTAAAGAGCTGAGCAGGCACGAATCACGCAATCAGCAGGCAATAATCATGGAACTCAGCTGTGATGAATCATGCTGCTCAGCTGGCAATCATCAAGCAGCTGAGCAGGCAGGAATCAGACAGCTCAGCTGGCCATTGTCAAGCAGATGAGCAGGCAGGAATCACGCAGCTCAGCTGGCAATTGTCAAGCAGATGAGCAGACAGGAATCACGCAGCTCAGCAGGCCCTGATCACGTGACTGAGCATGCACTGATCACGTGACTGATCATGCACTGATCACGTGGCTATCATGCACTGATCACGTGACTGATCATGCACTGATCATGTGGATGATCATGCACTGATCACGTGGCTGATCATGCACTGATCACGTGACTGATCATGCACTGATCACGTGGCTATCATGCACTGATCACGTGACTGATCATGCACTGATCACGTGGCTATCATGCACTGATCACGTGGCTATCATGCACTGATCACGTGGCTGATCATGCACTGATCACGTGGCTGATCATACACTGATCACGGGACTGTGCATGCACTGATCACGTGGCTGATCATGCACTGATCACGTGGCTGATCATGCACTGATCACGTGGCTATCATGCACTGATCACGTGACTGATCATGCACTGATCACTGGCTGATCATGCACTGATCACGTGGCTGATCATGCACTGATCACGAAGCTGATCATGCACTGATCACGTGACTGCATGCACTGATCACGTGGATGATCATGCACTGATCACGTGGCTGATCATGCACTGATCACGTGGCTGATCATGCACTGATCACGTGACTGATCATGCACTGATCACGTGGCTGATCATGCACTGATCACGTGGCTGATCATACACTGATCACGTGACTGTCATGCACTGATCACGTGGCTGATCATGCACTGATCACGTGGCTGATCATGCACTGATCACGTGGCTGATCATACACTGATCATGTGCCTGATCATGCACTGAATATGTTGCTGATCATGCACTGATCACGTGGCTGATCATGCACTGATCACGTGGCTGATCATGCACTGATCACGTGGCTGATCATGCACTGATCACGTGGCTGATCATACACTGATCACGAAGCTGATCATACACTGATCACGTGACTGCATGCACTGATCAATTGACTGCCCATGCACTGATCACGTGGATGATCATGCACTGATCATGTGACTGATCATGCACTGATCACGTGGCTGATCATGCACTGATCACATGACTGATCATGCACTGATCACGAAGCTGATCATACACTGATCACGTGACTGTCATGCACTGATCACGTGGCTGATCATGCACTGATCACGTGGCTATCATGCACTGATCACTTGATTGTGCATGCACTGATCACGTGGATGATCATGCACTGATCACGTGGCTGATCATGCACTAATCACAAGGCTGATCATGAACTGATCACGTGACTTAGCATGCTGTGATCACGTGTCTGAATGGTGCTGATCATGTGACTGATCATGCACTGATCACGTGGCTATCATGCACTGATCACGTGGCTGATCATGCACTGATCACGTGGCTATCATGCACTGATCACTTGATTGTGCATGCACTGATCACGTGGATGATCATGCATGTATCACCTGGCTGATCATGCACTGATCACAAGGGTGATCATGAACTGATCACGTGACTTAGCATGCTGTGATCACGGGTCTGAGTGGTGCTAATCATGTGACTAATCATGAACTGATCACGTGGCTATCATGCACTGATCATGTGCCTCAGGAGGCAATAACCAAAGAGCTGAGCAGGCACGAATCACACAATCAGCAGGCAATAATCATGGACCTCAGCTGTGATGAATCATGCTGCTCAGCTGGCAATCATCAAGCAGCTGAATAGGCAGGAATCAGACGGCTCAGCTGGCCATTGTCAAGCAGATGAGCAGGCAGGAATCACGCAGCTCAGCTGGCAATTGTCAAGCAGATGAGCAGACAGGAATCACGGAGCTCAGTAGGCCCTGATCACGTGACTGATCATGCACTGATCACGTGACTGATCATGCACTGATCACGTGGCTATCATGCACTGATCACCTGACTGCGCATGCACTGATCACGTGGATGATCATACACTGATCACGTGGCTGATCATGCACTGATCACGTGACTGATCATGCACTGATCACGTGGCTATCATGCACTGCTCACATGACTGATCATGCACTGATCACGTAGCTATCATGCACTGATCACGTGGCTATCATGCACTGATCACGTGGCTGATCATGCACTGATCACGAAGCTGATCATACACTGATCACGGGACTGTGCATGCACTGATCACGTGGCTGATCATGCACTGATCACGTGGCTGATCATGCAATGATCACCTGGCTATCATACACTGATCACGTGACTGATCATGCACTGATCACTGGCCTGATCATGCACTGATCACGTGGCTGATCATGCACTGATCAGGAAGCTGATCATACACTGATCACGTGACTCTGCCTGCTGTGTGGCTGATCATGCACTGATCACGTGGCTGATCATGCACTGATCACGTCGCTGATCATGCACTGATCACGTGCTGATCATGCACTGATCACGTGGCTGATCATGCACTGATCACGTGGCTGATCATGCACTGATCACGTGGCTGATCATACACTGATCAAATTACTGATCATGCACTGATCACGTGCCTGATCATGCACTGATCACGAAGCTGACCATACACTGACTGTGCATGCACTGATCACGTGGCTGATCATGCACTGATCACGTGGCTGATCATGCACTGATCACGTGGCTGATCATGCACTGATCACGTGGCTGATCATGCACTGATCACGTGTCTGATCATGCACTGATTTGAAGCTGATCATACACTGATCACGTGATTCATGCACTGATCACGTGGCTGATCATGCACTGATCAAGTGGCTGATCATGCACTGATCACGTGACTGATCATGCACTGATCACGTGACTGATCATGCACTGATCACGTGGCTGATCATGCACTGATCACGTAGCTGATCATACACTGATCACGTGACTGTCATGCACTGATCACTTGGCTGATCATGCACTGATCACGTGGCTGATCATGCACTGATCACATGGCTGATCATACACTGATCACGTGCCTGATCATGCACTGATCACGTTGCTGATCATGCACTATTCACGTGGCTGATCATACACTGATCACGTGGCTGATCATGCACTGATCACGTGGCTGATCATGCACTGATCACGTGGCTGATCATGCACTGATCACGTGTCTATCATGCACTGATCACGTGAATGTGCATGAA
The DNA here is from genome assembly GCF_032452875.1 of Bos javanicus. Classification (NCBI taxonomy): domain Eukaryota; kingdom Metazoa; phylum Chordata; class Mammalia; order Artiodactyla; family Bovidae; genus Bos; species Bos javanicus. The sequence continues at coordinate 76,456 of NW_026893848.1, forward strand.
CTGATCACTTACCTGTTCATGCAGTGATTCCGTGGCTATCATGCACTGATCACGTGGCTGATCATGCACTGATCACATGACTGATCATGCACTGATCACGTAGCTATCATGCACTGATCACATGACTGCGCATGTCATGATCATGTGACTGATCATGCACTGATCACGTGGCTATCATGCACTGATCACGTGGCTGATCATGCACTGATCATGTGACTGATCATGCACTGATCACGAAGCTATCATGCACTGATCACATGACAGCTCATGCCATGATCACGTGACTGATCATGCACTGATCACGTGGCTATCATGCACTGATCATATGGCTAATCATACATTGATCACCTAAATAATCATGCACTGATCCCGGGGCGGTCTTGCACTGATCACGTGGCTGATCATGCACTGATCACTTAGCTATCATGCACTGATCACATGACTGCGCATGAACTGTTCACGTGGATATCATACACTGGACACGTGGCTGATCATGCACTGATCACGTGACTGATCATGCACTGATCTGGTGGCTATCATGCACTGATCACGTGATTGGTCATACACAGATCACGTGACTGATCATGCACTGATCACGTGACTGCACATGCACTGATCATGTAAATGTAGGCAATGATCACATGGCTATCATGCACTGATCACGTGGCTGATCATGCACTGATCATGAGACTGAGCATGCACTGATCACGTAGCTATCATGCACTGATCAATTGGCTATCATGCACTGATCACGTGGCTGATCATGCACTGATCACGTGGCTGATCATGCACTGATCACGTTGCTTATCATGCACTGATCACGTGGCTATCATGCACTGATCACGTGGCTGATCATGCACTGATCACATGGCTGATCATACACTGATCACGTGGCTGATCATGCACTGATCACGTTCCTTATCATGCAATGATCAGGTTGCTATCATGCACTGATCACATGGCTGATCATACACTGATCACGTGACTGCGCATGCACTGATCACATGACTGATCATGCACTGATCATGTGGCTGATCATGCACTGATCAGCTGGCTATCATACACTGATCAGGTGACTGATCATGCACTGATCACGTGCCTGATCATGCACTGATCACGTGGCTGATCATGCACTGATCACGAAGCTGATCATACACTGATCACGTGACTGTCATGCACTGATCACGTGGCTGATCATGCACTGATCACGTGGCTGATCATGCACTGATCACATTGCCGATCATGCACTGATCACGTGACTGATCATGCACTGATCTGGTGCCTATCATGCACTGATCCCGTGGTTGATCATACACTGATCACATGACTGATCATGCACTGATCACCTGGCTATCATGCACTGATCACGTAGCTGATCATGCACTGATCAAGTGATTGATCATGCACTGATCACGTGACTGATCATGCACTGATCACATGGCTATCATGCACTGATCATGTGACTGCGCATGCACTGATCTCGAGGATGATCATACACTGATCACGTGGCTGATCAGGAACTGATCACATGACTGACCATGCAGTGATCACGTGTCTGAATATTGCTGATCATGTTATTGATCATGTGCTGATCAGGTGTGTATCATGCACTGATCACCTGACTGCGCATGCACTGACCATGTAACTGTAGGCAATTATCACATGGCTATCATGCACTGATCACGTGGATGATCATGCACTGACCATGCACTGATCACGTAGCTATCATGCACTGATCACTTGGCTTTCATGCACTGATCACGTGGCTGATCATACACTGATCACGTGACTGCACATGCACTGATGACATGGCTGATCATACACTGATCACGTGGCTGATCATGCACTGATCATGTGGTTGATCATGCACTGATCACGTTGCTGATCATGCACTGATCAGGTGGCTATCATGCACTGCTCACGAGGCTGATCATGCACTGATCACATGGCAATCATGCACTGATCACGTGTCTTATCATACACTGATCCTTGACTGATCATGCACTGATCACGTGCCTGATCATGCACTGATCACCTGGCTGATCATGCACTGATCACGAAGCTGATCATACACTGATCACGTGACTGCATGCACTGATCATTTGGATGATCATGCACTGATCAAGGGGCTGATCATGCACTGATCACGTGGCTGATCATACAATGATCACGTGACTGATCATGCACTGATCACGTGGCTGACCATGCACTGATCACGAAGCTGATCATACACTGATCACGTGACTGTGCATGCACTGATCACGTGGCTGATCATGCACTGATCACGTGTTTGATCATGCACTGATCACGTGGCTGATCATACACTGTTCATGTGCCTGATCATGCACTAAATATGTTGCTGATCATGCACTGATCACGTAGCTGATCATACACTGATCACCTGGCTGATCATACACTGATCACCTGGCTGATCAGACACTGATCACGTGGCTGATCATACTCTGATCACGAAGCTGATCATACACTGATCACGTGACTGCATGCACTGATCAATTGACTGCCCATGCACTGATCACGTGGATGATCATGCACTGATCATGTGACTGATCATGCACTGATCAAATGGCTGATCAAGCACTGATCACATGACTGATCATGCACTGATCACGAAGCTGATCATACACTGATCACGTGACTGTGCATGCACTGATCACTTGGCTGATCATGCACAGATCACATGGCTATCATGCACTGATCACTTGATTGTGCATGCAATAATCACGTGGATGATCATGCATTTATCACGTGGCTGATCATGCACTAATCACAAGGGTGATCATGAACTGATCACGTGACTTAGCATGCTGTGATCTCGTGTCTGAATGGTGCTGATCATGTGACTAATCATGAACTGATCACGTGGCTATCATGCACTGATCACGTGGCTGATCATACACTGATCACGTGGCTATCATGCACTGATCACTTGATTGTGCATGCAATAATCACGTGGATGATCATGCATGTATCACCTGGCTGATCATGCACTGATCACAAGGGTGATCATGAACTGATCACGTGACTTAGCATGCTGTGATCTCGGGTCTGAGTGGTGCTAATCATGTGACTAATCATGAACTGATCACGTGGCTCTCATGCACTGATCATGTGCCTCAGGAGGCAATAACCAAAGAGCTGAGCAGGCACGAATCACGCAATCAGCAGGCAATAATCATGGACCTCAGCTGTGATGAATCATGCTGCTCAGCTGGCAATCATCAAGCAGCTGAATAGGCAGGAATCAGACGGCTCAGCTGGCCATTGTCAAGCAGATGAGCAGGCAGGAATCACGCAGCTCAGCTGGCAATTGTCAAGCAGCGGAGCAGACAGGAATAACGGAGCTCAGTAGGCCCTGATCACGTGACTGAGCACACACTGATCACGTGACTGATCATGAACTGATCACGAGGCTATCATGCACTGATCACCTGACTGCGCATGCACTGATCATGTGGATGATCATACACTGATCACGTGGCTGATCATGCACTGATCACGTGACTGATCATGCACTGATCACGTGGCTATCATGCACTGCTCACATGACTGAGCATGCACTGATCACGTAGCTATCATGCATTGATCACTTGGCTATCATGCACTAATCACGTGGCTGATCATGCACTGATCACGAAGCTGATCATACACTGATCACAGGACTGTGCATGCACTGATCACGTGGCTGATTATGCACTGATCACGTGGCTGATCATGCAATGATAACCTGGCTATCATACACTGATCACGTGACTGATCATGCACTCTTCACTGGCCTGATCATGCACTGATCCCGTTTCTGATCATGCAATGATCAGGAAGCTGATCATACACTGATCACGTGACTCTGCCTGCTGTGTGGCTGATCATGCACTGATCGCGTGGCTGATCATGCACTGATCACGTGGCTGTTCATGCACTGATCACGTGGCTGACCATACACTTATCAAATTACTGATAATGCACTGATCACGTGCCTGATTATGCACTGATCACGTAGCTGACCATACACTGACTGTGCATGCACTGATCACGTGGCTGATAATGCACTGATCACGTGGCTGATCATGCACTGATCACCTGGCTGATCATGCACTGATCACGTGGCTGTTCATGCACTGATCACGTGGCTGATCATACACTTATCAAATTACTGATAATGCACTGATCACGTGCCTGATTATGCACTGATCACGAAGCTGACCATACACTGACTGTGCATGCACTGATCACGTGGCTGATAATGCACTGATCACGTGTCTGATCATCCACTGATTTGAAGCTGATCATAGACTGATCACGTGATTCATGCACTGATCACGTGGCTGATCATGCACATATCAAGTGGCTGATCAAGCACTGATCACGTGACTGATCATTCACTGATCACGTGACTGATCATGCACTGATCACGTGGCTGATCATGCACTAATCACGTAGCTGATCATATACTGATCACGTGACTGTGCATGCACTGATAACTTGGCTGATCATGCCCTGATCACGAGGCTGATCATGCACTGATCACATGGCTGATCATACACTGATCACGTGCCTGATCATGCACTAATCACTTTGCTGAACATGCACTATTCACGTGGCTGATCATACACTGATCACGTGGCTGATCATACTCTGATCACGTGGCTGATCATACACTGATCACGCGGCTGATCATGCACTGATCACGTGTCTATCATGCACTAATCACGTGAATGTGCATGAACTGATCACTTACCTCTTCATGCAGTGATTCCGTGGCTATCATGCACTGATCACGTGGCTGATCATGCACTGATCACATGACTGATTAAGCACTGATCGCGTAGCTATAATGCACTGATCACATGAGTGCGCATGCCATGATCATGTGACTGATCATGCACTGATCACGTGGCTATCATGCACTGATAACGTGGCTGATCATGCAGTGATCATGTGACTGATTATGCACTGATCGCGAAGCTATCATGCACTGATCACATGACAGCTCATGCCATGATCACGTGACTGATCATGCACTGATCACGTGGCTATCATGCACTGATCATATGGCTAATCATACATTGATCACCTAAATAATCATGCACTCATCCCGGGGCGGTCTTGCACTGATCACGTGGCTGATCAAGCACTGATAACTTAGCTATCATGCACTGATCACATGACTGCGCAAGAACTGTTCACGTGGATATCATACACTGGACACGTGGCAGATCATGCACTGATCACGTGACTGATCATGCACTGATCTGGTGGCTATCATGCATTGATCACATGATTGGTCATACACAGATCACGTGACTGATCATGCACTGATCACGTGACTGCACATGCACTGATCATGTAAATGTAGGCAATGATCACATGGCTATCATGCACTGATCACGTGGCTGATCATGCACTGATCATGAGACTGAGCATGCACTGATCACGTAGCTATCATGCATTGATCAATTGGCTATCATGCACTGATCACGTGGCTGATCATACACTGATCACGTGGCTGATCATGCACTAATCACGTTGCTTATCATGCACTGATCAGGTGGCTATCATGCACTGATCACGTGGCTGATCATGCACTGCTCACATGGCTGATCGTACACTGATCACGTGGCTGATCATGCACTAATCACGTTCCTTATCCTGCAATGATCAGGTTGCTATCATGCACTGATCACATGGCTGATCATACACTGATCACGTGACTGCGCATGCACTGATCACATGACTGATCATGCACTGATCATGTGGCTGATCATGCACTGATAAGCTGGCTATCATACACTGATCAGGTGACTGATCATGCACTCTTCACGTGCCTGATCATGCACTGATCACGTGGCTGATCATGCACTGAATACGAAGCTGATCATATACTGATCACGTGACTGTGCATGCACTGATAACTTGGCTGGTCATGCACTGATCCCGTGGCTGATCATGCACTAATCACATTGCCGATCATGCACTGATCACGTGACTGATCATGCACTGATCTGGTGCCTATCATGCATTGATCCCGTGGTTGATCATACACTGATCACATGACTGATCATGCACTGATCACCTGGCTATCATGCACTGATCACGTAGCTGATCATGCACTGATCAAGTGATTGAACATGCACTGAAGACGTGACTGATCATGCACTAATCACATGGCTATCATGCACTGATCATGTGACTACGCATCCACTGATCTCGAGGATGATCGTACACTGATCACGTGGCTGATCAGGAACTGATCACATGACTGACCATACAGTGATCACGTGTCTGAATATTGCTGATCATGTTATTGATCATGTGCTGATCAGGTGTGTATCATGCACTGATCACCTGACTGCGCATGCACTGACCATGTAACTGTAGGCAATTATCACATGGCTATCATGCAGTGATCACGTGGATGATCATGCACTGACCATGCACTGATCACGTAGCTATCATGCATTGATCACTTGGCTGTCATGCACTGATCACGTGGCTGATCATACACTGATCACGTGACTGCACATGCACTGATGACATGGCTGATCATACAGTGATCACGTGGCTGATCATGCACTGATCATGTGGTTGATCATGCACTAATCACGTTGCTGATCATGCACTGATCAGGTGGCTGATCATGCACTGCTTACGAGGCTGATCATGCACTGATCACATGGCAATCATGCACTGATCACGTGTCTTATCATACACTGATCCTTGACTGATCATGCACTGATCACGTGCCTGATCATTCACTGATCACCTGGCTGATCATGCACTGATCACGAAGCTGATCATACACTGATCACGTGACTGCATGCACTGATCATTTCGATGATCATGCATTGATCAAGTGGCTGATCATGCACTGATCACGTGGCTGATCCTACAATGATCACGTGACTGATCATGCACTGATCACGTGGCTGACCATGCACTGATCACGAAGCTGATCATACACTGATCACGTGACTGTGCATGCACTGATCACGTGGGTGATCATGCACTGATCACGTGTTTGATCATGCACTGATCACGTGGCTGATCATACACTGTTCATGTGCCTGATCATGCACTAAATATGTTGCGGATCATGCACTGATCACGTAGCTGATCATACACTGATCACCTGGCTGATCATACTCTGATCACCTGGCTGATCAGACACTGATCACGTGGCTGATCATACTCTGAACACGAAGCTGATCATACACTGATCACGTGACTGCATGCACTGATCAATTGACTGCCCATGCACTGATCACGTGGATGATCATGCGCTGATCATGTGACTGATCATGCACTAAAAAAATGGCTGATCAAGCCCTGATCACATGACTGATCATGCACTGTTCACGAAGCTGATCATACAATGATCACGTGACTGTGCATGCACTGATCACTTGGCTGATCATGCACAGATCACATGGCTATCATGCACTGATCACTTGATTGTGCATGCAATAATCACGTGGATGATCATGCATTTATCACGTGGCTGATCATGCACTAATCACAAGGGTGATCATGAACTGATCACGTGACTTAGCATGCTGTGATCTCGTGTCTGAATGGTGCTGATCATGTGACTAATCAAGAACTGATCACGTGGCTATCATGCACTGATCACGTGGCTGATCATACACTGATCACGTGGCTATCATGCACTGATCACTTGATTGTGCATGCAATAATCACGTGGATGATCATGCATGTATCACCTGGCTGATCATGCACTGATCACAAGGGTGATCATGAACTGATCACGTGACTTAGCATGCTGTGATCTCGGGTCTGAGTGGTGCTAATCATGTGACTAATCATGAACTGATCACGTGGCTCTCATGCACTGATGATGTGCCTCAGGAGGCAATAACCGAAGAGCTGAGCAGGCACGAATCACGCAATCAGCAGGCAATAATCATGGACCTCAGCTGTGATGAATCATGCTGCTCAGCTGGCAATCATCAAGCAGCTGAATAGGCAGGAATCAGACGGCTCAGCTGGCCATTGTCAAGCAGATGAGCAGGCAGGAATCACGCAGATCAGCTGGCAATTGTCAAGCAGCGGAGCAGACAGGAAAAACGGAGCTCAGTAGGCCCTGATCACGTGACTGAGCACACACTGATCACGTGACTGATAATGAACTGATCACGAGGCTATAATGCACTGATCACCTGACTGCGCATGCACTGATCATGTGGATGATCATACACTGATCACGTGGCTGATCACGCAATGATCACGTGACTGATCATGCACTGATCACGTGGCTATCATGCACTGCTCACATGACTGAGCATGCACTGATCACGTAGCTATCATGCATTGATCACTTGGCTATCATGCACTAATCACGTGGCTGATCATGCACTGATCACGTAGCTGATCATACACTGATCACTGGACTGTGCATGCACTGATCACGTGGCTGATTATGCACTGATCACGTGGCTGATCATGCAATGATAACCTGGCTATCATGCACTGATCACGTGACTGATCATGCACTCTTCACTGGCCTGATCATGCACTGATCCCGTGTCTGATCATGCAATGATCAGGAAGCTGATCATACACTGATCACGTGACTCTGCCTGCTGTGTGGCTGATCATGCACTGATCGCGTGGCTGATCATACACTGATCACGTGGCTGTTCATGCACTGATCACGTGGCTGACCATACACTTATCAAATTACTGATAATGCACTGATCACGTGCCTGATTATGCACTGATCACGAAGCTGACCATACACTGACTGTGCATGCACTGATCACGTGGCTGACAATGCACTGATCACGTGGCTGATCATGCACTGATCACCTGGCTGATCATACACTGATCACGTGGCTGTTCATGCACTGATCACGTGGCTGATCATACACTTATCAAATTACTGATCATGCACTGATCACGTGCCTGATTATGCACTGATCACGAAGCTGACCATACACTGACTGTGCATGCACTGATCACGTGGCTGATAATGCACTGATCACATGGCTGATCATGCACTGATCACCTGGCTGATCATACACTGATCACGTGGCTGATCATGCACTGATCACGTGTCTGATCATCCACTGATTTGAAGCTGATCATAGACTGATCACGTGATTCATGCACTGATCACGGGGCTGATCCTGCACATATCAAGTGGCTGATCAAGCACTGATCACGTGACTGATCATTCACTGATCACGTGACTGATCATGCACTGATCACGTGGCTGATCATGCACTAATCACGTAGCTGATCATATACTGATCACGTGACTGTGCATGCACTGATAACTTGGCTGATCATGCCCTGATCACGAGGCTGATCATGCACTGATCACATGGCTGATCATGCACTGATCACGTGCCTGATCATGCACTAATCACTTTGCGGAACATGCACTATTCACGTGGCTGATCATACACTGATCACGTGGCTGACCATACTCTGATCACGTGGCTGATCATACACTGATCACGCGGCTGATCATGCACTGATCACGTGTCTATCATGCACTAATCACGTGAATGTGCATGAACTGATCACTTACCTCTTCATGCAGTGATTCCGTGGCTATCATGCACTGATCACGTGACTGATCATGCACTGATCACGTGGCTGATCATGCACTAATCACGTAGCTGATCATATACTGATCACGTGACTGTGCATGCACTGATAACTTGGCTGATCATGCACTGATCACGAGGCTGATCATACACTGATCACATGGCTGATCATACACTGATCACGTGCCTGATCATGCACTAATCACGTTGTGGAACATGCACTATTCACGTGGCTGATCATACACTGATCACGTGGCTGACCATACTCTGATCACGTGGCTGATCATACACTGATCACGGGGCTGATCATGCACTGATCACGTGTCTATCATGCACTAATCACGTGAATGCGCATGAACTGATCACTTACCTGTTCATGCAGTGATTCCGTGGCTATCATGCACTGATCACATGACTGATTAAGCACTGCTCACGTAGCTATAATGCACTGATCACATGACTGCGCATGCCATGATCATGTGACTGATCATGCACTGATCACGTGGCTATCATGCACTGATAACGTGGCTGATCATGCAGTGATCATGTGACTGATTATGCACTGATCGCGAAGCTATCATGCACTGATCACATGACAGCTCATGCCATGATCGCGTGACTGATCATGCACTGATCACGTGGCTATCATGCACTGATCATATGGCTAATCATACATTGATCACCTAAATAATCATGCACTCATCCAGGGGCGGTCTTGCACTGATCACGTGGCTGATCAGGCACTGATAACTTAGCTATCATGCACTGATCACATGACTGCGCTAGAACTGTTCACGTGGATATCATACACTGGACACGTGGCAGATCATGCACTGATCACGTGACTGATCATGCACTGATCTGGTGGCTATCATGCATTGATCACATGATTGGTCATACACAGATCACGTGACTGATCATGCACTGATCACGTGACTGCACATGCACTGATCATGTAAATGTAGGCAATGATCACATGGCTATCATGCACTGATCACGTGGCTGATCATGCACTGATCATGAGACTGAGCATGCACTGATCACGTAGCTATCATGCATTGATCAATTGGCTATCATGCACTGATCACGTGGCTGATCATACACTGATCACGTGGCTGATCATGCACTAATCACGTTGCTTATCATGCACTGATCAGGTGGCTATCATGCACTGATCACGTGGCTGATCATGCACTGCTCACATGGCTGATCGTACACTGATCACGTGGCTGATCATGCACTAATCACGTTCCTTATCCTGCAATGATCAGGTTGCTATCATGCACTGATCACATGGCTGATCATACACTGATCACGTGACTGCGCATGCACTGATCACATGACTGATCATGCACTGATCATGTGGCTGATCATGCACTGATAAGCTGGCTATCATACACTGATCAGGTGACTGATCATGCACTCTTCACGTGCCTGATCATGCACTGATCACGTGGCTGATCATGCACTGAATACGAAGCTGATCATATACTGATCACGTGACTGTGCATGCACTGATAACTTGGCTGGTCATGCACTAATCCCGTGGCTGATCATGCACTAATCACATTGCCGATCATGCACTGATCACGTGACTGATCATGCACTGATCTGGTGCCTATCATGCATTGATCCCGTGGTTGATCATACACTGATCACATGACTGATCATGCACTGATCACCTGGCTATCATGCACTGATCACGTGGCTGATCATGCACTGATCAAGTGATTGAACATGCACTGAAGACGTGACTGATCCTGCACTAATCACATGGCTATCATGCACTGATCATGTGACTACGCATCCACTGATCTCGAGGATGATCGTACACTGATCACGTGGCTGATCAGGAACTGATCACATGACTGACCATACCGTGATCACTTGTCTGAATATTGCTGATCATGTTATTGATCATGTGCTGATCAGGTGTGTATCATGCACTGATCACCTGACTGCGCATGCACTGACCATGTAACTGTAGGCAATTATCACATGGCTATCATGCAGTGATCACGTGGATGATCATGCACTGACCATGCACTGATCACGTAGCTATCATGCATTGATCACTTGGCTGTCATGCACTGATCACGTGGCTGATCATACACTGATCACGTGACTGCACATGCACTGATGACATGGCTGATCATACAGTGATCACGTGGCTGATCATGCACTGATCATGTGGTTGATCATGCACTAATCACGTTGCTGATCATGCACTGATCAGGTGGCTATCATGCACTGCTTACGAGGCTGATCATGCACTGATCACATGGCAATCATGCACTGATCACGTGTCTTAGCATGCTGTGATCTCGTGTCTGAATGGTGCTGATCATGTGACTAATCAAGAACTGATCACGTGGCTATCATGCACTGATCACGTGGCTGATCATACACTGATCACGTGGCTATCATGCACTGATCACTTGATTGTGCATGCAATAATCACGTGGATGATCATGCATGTATCACCTGGCTGATCATGCACTAATCACAAGGGTGATCATGAACTGATCACGTGACTTAGCATGCTGTGATCTCGGGTCTGAGTGGTGCTAATCATGTGACTAATCAAGAACTGATCACGTGGCTCTCATGCACTGATGATGTGCCTCAGGAGGCAATAACCAAAGAGCTGAGCAGGCACGAATCACGCAATCAGCAGGCAATAATCATGGACCTCAGCTGTGATGAATCATGCTGCTCAGCTGGCAATCATCAAGCAGCTGAATAGGCAGGAATCAGACGGCTCAGCTGGCCATTGTCAAGCAGATGAGCAGGCAGGAATCACGCAGCTCAGCTGGCAATTGTCAAGCAGCGGAACAGACAGGAAAAACGGAGCTCAGTAGGCCCTGATCACGTGACTGAGCACACACTGATCACGTGACTGATAATGAACTGATCACGAGGCTATAATGCACTGATCACCTGACTGCGCATGCACTGATCATGTGGATGATCATACACTGATCACGTGGCTGATCACGCAATGATCACGTGACTGATCATGCACTGATCACGTGGCTATCATGCACTGCTCACATGACTGAGCATGCACTGATCACCTAGCTATCATGCATTGATCACTTGGCTATCATGCACTAATCACGTGGCTGATCATGCACTGATCACGAAGCTGATCATACACTGATCACGGGACTGTGCATGCACTGATCACGTGGCTGATCATGCACTGATCACGTGGCTGATCATGCAATGATAACCTGGCTATCATACACTGATCACGTGACTGATCAAGCACTCTTCACTGGCCTGATCATGCACTGATCCCGTGGCTGATCATGCAATGATCAGGAAGCTGATCATACACTGATCACGTGACTCTGCCTGCTGTGTGGCTGATAATGCACTGATCACGTGGCTGATCATACACTGATCACGTGGCTGATCATACACTGTTCATGTGCCTGATCATGCACTAAATATGTTGCGGATCATGCACTGATCACGTACCTGATCATACACTGATCACCTGGCTGATCATACTCTGATCACCTGGCTGATCAGACACTGATCACGTGGCTGATCATACTCTGAACACGAAGCTGATCATACACTGATCACGTGACTCTGCCTGCTGTGTGGCTGATCATACACTGATCACGTGGCTGATCATACACTGATCATGTCGCTGATCATGCACTGATCACGGTGCGGATCATGAACTGATCACGTGGCTGATCATACACTGATCACGTGGCTGTTCATGCACTGATCACGTGGCTGATCATACACTTATCAAATTACTGATAATGCACTGATCACGTGCCTGATTATGCACTGATCACGAAGCTGACCATACACTGACTGTGCATGCACTGATCACGTGGCTGATAATGCACTGATCACGTGGCTGATCATGCACTGATCACCTGGCTGATCATACACTGATCACGTGGCTGATCATGCACTGATCACGTGTCTGATCATCCACTGATTTGAAGCTGATCATACACTGATCACGTGATTCCTGCACTGATCACGGGGCTGATCATGCACATATCAAGTGGCTGATCAAGCACTGATCACGTGACTGATCATTCACTGATCACGTGACTGATCATGCACTGATCACGTGGCTGATCATGCACTAATCACGTAGCTGATCATATACTGATCACGTGACTGTGCATGCACTGATAACTTGGCTGATCATGCACTGATCACGAGGCTGATCATGCACTGATCACATGGCGGATCATACACTGATCACGTGCCTGATCATGCACTAATCACTTTGCGGAACATGCACTATTCACGTGGCTGATCATACACTGATCACGTGGCTGACCATACTCTGATCACGTGGCTGATCATACACTGATCACGCGGCTGGTCATGCACTGATCACGTGTCTATCATGCACTGATCACGTGAATGCGCATGAACTGATCACTTACCTGTTCATGCAGTGATTCCGTGGCTATCATGCACTGATCACGTGGCTGATCATGCACTGATCACATGACTGATTAAGCACTGATCGCGTAGCTATAATGCACTGATCACATGACTGCGCATGCCATGATCATGTGACTGATCATGCACTGATCACGTGGCTATCATGCACTGATAACGTGGCTGATCATGCAGTGATCATGTGACTGATTATGCACTGATCGCGAAGCTATCATGCACTGATCACATAACAGCTCATGCCATGATCGCGTGACTGATGATGCACTGATCACGTGGCTAGCATGCACTGATCATGTGGCTAATCATACATTGATCACCTAAATAATCATGCACTCATCCCGGGGCGGTCTTGCACTGATCACGTGGCTGATCAAGCACTGATAACTTAGCTATCATGCACTGATCACATGACTGCGCAAGAACTGTTCACGTGGATATCATACACTGGACACGTGGCAGATCATGCACTGATCACGTGACTGATCATGCACTGATCTGGTGGCTATCATGCATTGATCACATGATTGGTCATACACAGATCACGTGACTGATCATGCACTGATCACGTGACTGCACATGCACTGATCATGTAAATGTAGGCAATGATCACATGGCTATCATGCACTGATCACGTGGCTGATCATGCACTGATCATGAGACTGAGCATGCACTGATCACGTAGCTATCATGCATTGATCAATTGGCTATCATGCACTGATCACGTGGCTGATCATACACTGATCACGTGGCTGATCATACACTGATCACGTGGCTGATCATGCACTAATCACGTTGCTTATCATGCACTGATCAGGTGGCTATCATGCACTGATCACGTGGCTGATCATGCACTGCTCACATGGCTGATCGTACACTGATCACGTGGCTGATCATGCACTAATCACGTTCCTTATCCTGCAATGATCAGGTTGCTATCATGCACTGATCACATGGCTGTTCATACACTGATCAGGTGACTGCGCATGCACTGATCACATGACTGATCATGCACTGATCATGTGGCTGATCATGCACTGATAAGCTGGCTATCATACACTGATCAGGTGACTGATCATGCAATCTTCACGTGCCTGATCATGCACTGATCACGTGGCTGATCATGCACTGAATACGAAGCTGATCATACACTGATCACGTGACTGTGCATGCACTGATAACTTGGCTGGTCATGCACTAATCCCGTGGCTGATCATGCACTAATCACATTGCCGATCATGCACTGATCACGTGACTGATCATGCACTGATCTGGTGCCTATCATGCATTGATCCCGTGGTTGATCATACACTGATCACATGACTGATCATGCACTGATCACCTGGCTATCATGCACTGATCACGTAGCTGATCATGCACTGATCAAGTGATTGAACATGCACTGAAGACGTGACTGATCCTGCACTAATCACATGGCTATCATGCACTGATCATGTGACTGCGCATCCACTGATCTCGAGGATGATCGTACACTGATCACGTGGCTGATCAGGAACTGATCACATGACTGACCATACAGTGATCACGTGTCTGAATATTGCTGATCATGTTATTGATCATGTGCTGATCAGGTGTGTATCATGCACTGATCACCTGACTGCGCATGCACTGACCATGTAACTGTAGGCAATTATCACATGGCTATCATGCAGTGATCACGTGGATGATCATGCACTGACCATGCACTGATCACGTAGCTATCATGCATTGATCACTTGGCTGTCATGCACTGATCACGTGGCTGATCATACACTGATCACGTGACTGCACATGCACTGATGACATGGCTGATCATACAGTGATCACGTGGCTGATCATGCACTGATCATGTGGTTGATCATGCACTAATCACGTTGCTGATCATGCACTGATCAGGTGGCTATCATGCACTGCTTACGAGGCTGATCATGCACTGATCACATGGCAATCATGCACTGATCACGTGTCTTATCATACACTGATCCTTGACTGATCATGCACTGATCACGTGCCTGATCATTCACTGATCACCTGGCTGACCATGCACTGATCACTAAGCTGATCATACACTGATCACGTGACTGTGCATGCACTGATAACGTGGGTGATCATGTACTGATCACGTGTTTGATCATGCACTGATCCCGTGGCTGATCATACACTGTTCATGTACCTGATCATGCACTAAATATGTTGCGGATCATGTACTGATCACGTAGCTGATCATACACTGATCACCTGGCTGATCATACTCTGATCACCTGGCTGATCAGACACTGATCACGTGGCTGATCATACTCTGAACACGAAGCTGATCATACACTGATCACGTGACTGCATGCACTGATCAATTGACTGCCCATGCACTGATCACGTGGATGATCATGCGCTGATCATGTGACTGATCATGCACTAAAAAAATGGCTGATCAAGCCCTGATCACATGACTGATCATGCACTGTTCACGAAGCTGATCATACAATGATCACGTGACTGTGCATGCACTGATCACTTGGCTGATCATGCACAGATCACATGGCTATCATGCACTGATCACTTGATTGTGCATGCAATAATCACGTGGATGATCATGCATTTATCACGTGGCTGATCATGCACTAATCACAAGGGTGATCATGAACTGATCACGTGACTTAGCATGCTGTGATCTCGTGTCTGAATGGTGCTGATCATGTGACTAATGAAGAACTGATCACGTGGCTATCATGCACTGATCACTTGATTGTGCATGCAATAATCACGTGGATGATCATGCATGTATCACCTGGCTGATCATGCACTAATCACAAGGGTGATCATGAACTGATCACGTGACTTAGCATGCTGTGATCTCGGGTCTGAGTGGTGCTAATCATGTGACTAATCAAGAACTGATCACGTGGCTCTCATGCACTGATGATGTGCCTCAGGAGGCAATAACCAAAGAGCTGAGCAGGCACGAATCACGCAATCAGCAGGCAATAATCATGGACCTCAGCTGTGATGAATCATGCTGCTCAGCTGGCAATCATCAAGCAGCTGAATAGGCAGGAATCAGACGGCTCAGCTGGCCATTGTCAAGCAGATGAGCAGGCAGGAATCACGCAGCTCAGCTGGCAATTGTCAAGCAGCGGAGCAGACAGGAAAAACGGAGCTCAGTAGGCCCTGATCACGTGACTGAGCACACACTGATCACGTGACTGATAATGAACTGATCACGAGGCTATAATGCACTGATCACCTGACTGCGCATGCACTGATCATGTGGATGATCATACACTGATCACGTGGCTGATCACCCAATGATCACGTGACTGATCATGCACTGATCACGTGGCTATCATGCACTGCTCACATGACTGAGCATGCACTGATCACATAGCTATCATGCATTGATCACTTGGCTATCATGCACTAATCACGTGGCTGATCATGCACTGATCACGAAGCTGATCATACACTGATCACGGGACTGTGCATGCACTGATCACGTGGCTGATCATGCACTGATCACGTGGCTGATCATGCAATGATAACCTGGCTATCATACACTGATCACGTGACTGATCATGCACTGATCCCAATGCTGATCATGCAATGATCAGGAAGCTGATCATACACTGATCACGTGACTCTGCCTGCTGTGTGGCTGATCATGCACTGATCACGTGGCTGATCATACACTGATCACGTGGCTGATCATACACTGTTCATGTGCCTGATCATGCACTAAATATGTTGCTGATCATGCACTGATCACGTAGCTGATCATACACTGATCACCTGGCTGATCATACTCTGATCACCTGGCTGATCAGACACTGATCACGTGGCTGATCATACTCTGAACACGAAGCTGATCATACACTGATCACGTGACTGCATGCACTGATCAATTGACTGCCCATGCACTGATCACGTGGATGATCATGCGCTGATCATGTGACTGATCATGCACTAAAAAAATGGCTGATCAAGCCCTGATCACATGACTGATCATGCACTGTTCACGAAGCTGATCATACAATGATCACGTGACTGTGCATGCACTGATCACTTGGCTGATCATGCACAGATCACATGGCTATCATGCACTGATCACTTGATTGTGCATGCACTAATCACGTGGATGATCATGCATTTATCACGTGGCTGATCATGCGCTAATCACAAGGGTGATCATGAACTGATCACGTGACTTAGCATGCTGTGATCTCGTGTCTGAATGGTGCTGATCATGTGACTAATCAAGAACTGATCACGTGGCTATCATGCACTGATCACGTGGCTGATCATACACTGATCACGTGGCTATCATGCACTGATCACTTGATTGTGCATGCAATAATCACGTGGATGATCATGCATGTATCACCTGGCTGATCATGCACTAATCACAAGGGTGATCATGAACTGATCACGTGACTTAGCATGCTGTGATCTCGGGTCTGAGTGGTGCTAATCATGTGACTAATCAAGAACTGATCACGTGGCTCTCATGCACTGATGATGTGCCTCAGGAGGCAATAACCGAAGAGCTGAGCAGGCACGAATCACGCAATCAGCAGGCAATAATCATGGACCTCAGCTGTGATGAATCATGCTGCTCAGCTGGCAATCATCAAGCAGCTGAATAGGCAGGAATCAGGCGGCTCAGCTGGCCATTGTCAAGCAGATGAGCAGGCAGGAATCACGCAGCTCAGCTGGCAATTGTCAAGCAGCGGAGCAGACAGGAAAAACGGAGCTCAGTAGGCCCTGATCACGTGACTGAGCACACACTGATCACGTGACTGATAATGAACTGATCACGAGGCTATAATGCACTGATCACCTGACTGCGCATGCACTGATCATGTGGATGATCATACACTGATCACGTGGCTGATCACGCAATGATCACGTGACTGATCATGCACTGATCACGTGGCTATCATGCACTGCTCACATGACTGAGCATGCACTGATCACGTAGCTATCATGCATTGATCACTTGGCTATCATGCACTAATCACGTGGCTGATCATGCACTGATCACGAAGCTGATCATACACTGATCACGGGACTGTGCATGCACTGATCACGTGGCTGATCATGCACTGATCACGTGGCTGATCATGCAATGATAACCTGGCTATCATACACTGATCACGTGACTGATCAAGCACTCTTCACTGGCCTGATCATGCACTGATCCCGTGGCTGATCATGCAATGATCAGGAAGCTGATCATACACTGATCACGTGACTCTGCCTGCTGTGTGGCTGATCATGCACTGATCACGTGGCTGATCATACACTGATCACGTGGCTGATCATACACTGTTCATGTGCCTGATCATGCACTAAATATGTTGCGGATCATGCACTGATCACGTAGCTGATCATACACTGATCACCTGGCTGATCATACTCTGATCACCTGGCTGATCAGACACTGATCACGTGGCTGATCATACTCTGAACACGAAGCTGATCATACACTGATCACGTGACTGCATGCACTGATCAATTGACTGCCCATGCACTGATCACGTGGATGATCATGCGCTGATCATGTGACTGATCATGCACTAAAAAAATGGCTGATCAAGCCCTGATCACATGACTGATCATGCACTGTTCACGAAGCTGATCATACAATGATCACGTGACTGTGCATGCACTGATCACTTGGCTGATCATGCACAGATCACATGGCTATCATGCACTGATCACTTGATTGTGCATGCAATAATCACGTGGATGATCATGCATTTATCACGTGGCTGATCATGCGCTAATCACAAGGGTGATCATGAACTGATCACGTGACTTAGCATGCTGTGATCTCGTGTCTGAATGGTGCTGATCATGTGACTAATCAAGAACTGATCACGTGGCTATCATGCACTGATCACGTGGCTGATCATACACTGATCACGTGGCTATCATGCACTGATCACTTGATTGTGCATGCAATAATCACGTGGATGATCATGCATGTATCACCTGGCTGATCATGCACTAATCACAAGGGTGATCATGAACTGATCACGTGACTTAGCATGCTGTGATCTCGGGTCTGAGTGGTGCTAATCATGTGACTAATCAAGAACTGATCACGTGGCTCTCATGCACTGATGATGTGCCTCAGGAGGCAATAACCGAAGAGCTGAGCAGGCACGAATCACGCAATCAGCAGGCAATAATCATGGACCTCAGCTGTGATGAATCATGCTGCTCAGCTGGCAATCATCAAGCAGCTGAATAGGCAGGAATCAGACGGCTCAGCTGGCCATTGTCAAGCAGATGAGCAGGCAGGAATCACGCAGCTCAGCTGGCAATTGTCAAGCAGCGGAGCAGACAGGAAAAACGGAGCTCAGTAGGCCCTGATCACGTGACTGAGCACACACTGATCACGTGACTGATAATGAACTGATCACGAGGCTATAATGCACTGATCACCTGACTGCGCATGCACTGATCATGTGGATGATCATACACTGATCACGTGGCTGATCACGCAATGATCACGTGACTGATCATGCACTGATCACGTGGCTATCATGCACTGCTCACATGACTGAGCATGCACTGATCACGTAGCTATCATGCATTGATCACTTGGCTATCATGCACTAATCACGTGGCTGATCAAGCACTGATCACGAAGCTGATCATACACTGATCACGGGACTGTGCATGCACTGATCACGTGGCTGATCATGCACTGATCACGTGGCTGATCATGCAATGATAACCTGGCTATCATACACTGATCACGTGACTGATCATGCACTCTTCACTGGCCTGATCATGCACTGATCCCGTGGCTGATCATGCAATGATCAGGAAGCTGATCATACACTGATCACGTGACTCTGCCTGCTGTGTGGCTGATTATACACTGATCACGTGGCTGATCATACACTGATCACGTCGCTGATCATGCACTGATCACTGTGCGGATCATGAACTGATCACGTGGCTGATCATACACTGATCACGTGGCTGTTCATGCACTGATCACGTGGCTGATCATACACTTATCAAATTACTGATAATGCACTGATCACGTGCCTGATTATGCACTGATCACGAAGCTGACCATACACTGACTGTGCATGCACTGATCACGTGGCTGATAATGCACTGATCACGTGGCTGATCATGCACTGATCACCTGGCTGATCATACACTGATCACGTGGCTGATCATGCACTGATCACGTGTCTGATCATCCACTGATTTGAAGCTGATCATACACTGATCACGTGATTCCTGCACTGATCACGGGGCTGATCATGCACATATCAAGTGGCTGATCAAGCACTGATCATGTGACTGATCATTCACTGATCACGTGACTGATCATGCACTGATCACGTGGCTGATCATGCACTAATCACGTAGCTGATCATATACTGATCACGTGACTGTGCATGCACTGATAACTTGGCTGATCATGCCCTGATCACGGGGCTGATCATGCACTGATCACATGGCTGATCATACACTGATCACGTGCCTGATCATGCACTAATCACGTTGCAGAAAATGCACTATTCACGTGGCTGATCATACACTGATCACGTGGCTGACCATACTCTGATCACGTGGCTGATCATACACTGATCACGCGGCTGATCATGCACTGATCACGTGTCTATCATGCACTAATCACGTGAATGCGCATGAACTGATCACTTACCTGTTCATGCAGTGATTCCGTGGCTATCATGCACTGATCACGTGGCTGATCATGCACTGATCACATGACTGATTAAGCACTGCTCACGTAGCTATAATGCACTGATCACATGACTGCGCATGCCATGATCATGTGACTGATCATGCACTGATCACGTGGCTATCATGCACTGATAACGTGGCTGATCATGCAGTGATCATGTGACTGATTATGCACTGATCGCGAAGCTATCATGCACTGATCACATGACAGCTCATGCCATGATCGCGTGACTGATCATGCACTGATCACGTGGCTATCATGCACTGATCATATGGCTAATCATACATTGATCACCTAAATAATCATGCACTCATCCCGGGGCGGTCTTGCACTGATCACGTGGCTGATCAGGCACTGATAACTTAGCTATCATGCACTGATCACATGACTGCGCAAGAACTGTTCACGTGGATATCATACACTGGACACGTGACAGATCATGCACTGATCACGTGACTGATCATGCACTGATCTGGTGGCTATCATGCATTGATCACGTGATTGGTCATACACAGATCACGTGACTGATCATGCACTGATCACGTGACTGCACATGCACTGATCATGTAAATGTAGGCAATGATCACATGGCTATCATGCACTGATCACGTGGCTGATCATGCACTGATCATGAGACTGAGCATGCACTGATCACGTGGCAGATCATACACTGATTTGAAGCTGATCATAGACTGATCACGTGATTCATGCACTGATCACGGGGCTGATCATGCACATATCAAGTGGCTGATCAAGCACTGATCACGTGACTGATCATTCACTGATCACGTGACTGATCATGCACTGATCACGTGGCTGATCATGCACTAATCACGTAGCTGATCATATACTGATCACGTGACTGTGCATGCACTGATAACTTGGCTGATCATGCCCTGATCACGAGGCTGATCATGCACTGATCACATGGCTGATCATACACTGATCACGTGCCTGATCATGCACTAATCACGTTGCGGAACATGCACTATTCACGTGGCTGATCATACACTGATCACGTGGCTGACCATACTCTGATCACGTGGCTGATCATACACTGATCACGCGGCTGATCATGCACTGATCACGTGTCTATCATGCACTAATCACGTGAATGCGCATGAACTGATCACTTACCTGTTCATGCAGTGATTCCGTGGCTATCATGCACTGATCACGTGGCTGATCATGCACTGATCACATGACTGATTAAGCACTGCTCGCGTAGCTATAATGCACTGATCACATGACTGCGCATGCCATGATCATGTGACTGATCATGCACTGATCACGTGGCTATCATGCACTGATAACGTGGCTGATCATGCAGTGATCATGTGACTGATTATGCACTGATCGCGAAGCTATCATGCACTGATCACATGACAGCTCATGCCATGATCGTGTGACTGATCATGCACTGATCACGTGGCTATCATGCACTGATCATATGGCTAATCATACATTGATCACCTAAATAATCATGCACTCATCCCGGGGCGGTCTTGCACTGATCACGTGGCTGATCAGGCACTGATAACTTAGCTATCATGCACTGATCACATGACTGCGCAAGAACTGTTCACGTGGATATCATACACTGGACACGTGACAGATCATGCACTGATCACGTGACTGATCATGCACTGATCTGGTGGCTATCATGCATTGATCACGTGATTGGTCATACACAGATCACATGACTGATCATGCACTGATCACGTGACTGCACATGCACTGATCATGTAAATGTAGGCAATGATCACATGGCTATCATGCACTGATCACGTGGCTGATCATGCACTGATCATGAGACTGAGCATGCACTGATCACGTAGCTATCATGCATTGATCAATTGGCTATCATGCACTGATCACGTGGCTGATCATACACTGATCACGTGGCTGATCATGCACTAATCACGTTGCTTATCATGCACTGATCAGGTGGCTATCATGCACTGATCATTGACTGATCATGCACTGATCACGTGCCTGATCATTCACTGATCACCTGGCTGATCATGCACTGATCACGAAGCTGATCATACACTGATCACGTGACTGCATGCACTGATCATTTCGATGATCATGCATTGATCAAGGGGCTGATCATGCACTGACCACGTGGCTGATCCTACAATGATCACGTGACTGATCATGCACTGATCACGTGGCTGACCATGCACTGATCACGAAGCTGATCATACACTGATCACGTGACTGTGCATGCACTGATAACGTGGGTGATCATGCACTGATCACGTGTTTGATCATGCAATGATCACGTGGCTGATCATACACTGTTCATGTGCCTGATCATGCACTAAATATGTTGCGGATCATGCACTGATCACGTAGCTGATCATACACTGATCACCTGGCTGATCATACTCTGATCACCTGGCTGATCAGACACTGATCACGTGGCTGATCATACTCTGAACACGAAGCTGATCATACACTGATCACGTGACTGCATGCACTGATCAATTGACTGCCCATGCACTGATCACGTGGATGATCATGCGCTGATCATGTGACTGATCATGCACTAAAAAAATGGCTGATCAAGCCCTGATCACATGACTGATCATGCACTGTTCACGAAGCTGATCATACAATGATCACGTGACTGTGCATGCACTGATCACTTGGCTGATCATGCACAGATCACATGGCTATCATGCACTGATCACTTGATTGTGCATGCAATAATCACGTGGATGATCATGCATTTATCACGTGGCTGATCATGCACTAATCACAAGGGTGATCATGAACTGATCACGTGACTTAGCATGCTGTGATCTCGTGTCTGAATGGTGCTGATCATGTGACTAATCAAGAACTGATCACGTGGCTATCATGCACTGATCACGTGGCTGATCATACACTGATCACGTGGCTATCATGCACTGATCACTTGATTGTGCATGCAATAATCACGTGGATGATCATGCATGTATCACCTGGCTGATCATGCACTAATCACAAGGGTGATCATGAACTGATCACGTGACTTAGCATGCTGTGATCTCAGGTCTGAGTGGTGCTAATCATGTGACTAATCAAGAACTGATCACGTGGCTCTCATGCACTGATGATGTGCCTCAGGAGGCAATAACCAAAGAGCTGAGCAGGCACGAATCACGCAATCAGCAGGCAATAATCATGGACCTCAGCTGTGATGAATCATGCTGCTCAGCTGGCAATCATCAAGCAGCTGAATAGGCAGGAATCAGACGGCTCAGCTGGCCATTGTCAAGCAGATGAGCAGGCAGGAATCACGCAGCTCAGCTGGCAATTGTCAAGCAGCGGAGCAGACAGGAAAAACGGAGCTCAGTAGGCCCTGATCACGTGACTGAGCACACACTGATCACGTGACTGATAATGAACTGATCACGAGGCTATAATGCACTGATCACCTGACTGCGCATGCACTGATCATGTGGATGATCATACACTGATCACGTGGCTGATCACGCAATGATCACGTGACTGATCATGCACTGATCACGTGGCTATCATGCACTGCTCACATGACTGAGCATGCACTGATCACGTAGCTATCATGCATTGATCACTTGGCTATCATGCACTAATCACGTGGCTGATCATGCACTGATCACGAAGCTGATCATACACTGATCACGGGACTGTGCATGCACTGATCACGTGGCTGATCATGCACTGATCACGTGGCTGATCATGCAATGATAACCTGGCTATCATACACTGATCACGTGACTGATCATGCACTCTTCACTGGCCTGATCATGCACTGATCCCGTGGCTGATCATGCAATGATCAGGAAGCTGATCATACACTGATCACGTGACTCTGCCTGCTGTGTGGCTGATCATACACTGATCACGTGGCTGATCATACACTGATCACGTCGCTGATCATGCACTGATCACTGTGCGGATCATGAACTGATCACGTGGCTGATCATACACTGATCACGTGGCTGTTCATGCACTGATCACGTGGCTGATCATACACTTATCAAATTACTGATAATGCACTGATCACGTGCCTAATTATGCACTGATCACGAAGCTGACCATACACTGACTGTGCATGCACTGATCACGTGGCTGATAATGCACTGATCACGTGGCTGATCATGCACTGATCACCTGGCTGATCATACACTGATCACGTGGCTGATCATGCACTGATCACGTGTCTGATCATCCACTGATTTGAAGCTGATCATACACTGATCACGTGATTCCTGCACTGATCACGGGGCTGATCATGCACATATCAAGTGGCTGATCAAGCACTGATCATGTGACTGATCATTCACTGATCACGTGACTGATCATGCACTGATCACGTGGCTGATCATGCACTAATCACGTAGCTGATCATATACTGATCACGTGACTGTGCATGCACTGATAACTTGGCTGATCATGCCCTGATCACGAGGCTGATCATGCACTGATCACATGGCTGATCATACACTGATCACGTGCCTGATCATGCACTAATCACGTTGCAGAACATGCACTATTCACGTGGCTGATCATACACTGATCACGTGGCTGACCATACTCTGATCACGTGGCTGATCATACACTGATCACGCGGCTGATCATGCACTGATCACGTGTCTATCATGCACTAATCACGTGAATGCGCATGAACTGATCACTTACCTGTTCATGCAGTGATTCCGTGGCTATCATGCACTGATCACGTGGCTGATCATGCACTGATCACATGACTGATTAAGCACTGCTCGCGTAGCTATAATGCACTGATCACATGACTGCGCATGCCATGATCATGTGACTGATCATGCACTGATCACGTGGCTATCATGCACTGATAACGTGGCTGATCATGCAGTGATCATGTGACTGATTATGCACTGATCGCGAAGCTATCATGCACTGATCACATGACAGCTCATGCCATGATCGCGTGACTGATCATGCACTGATCACGTGGCTATCATGCACTGATCATATGGCTAATCATACATTGATCACCTAAATAATCATGCACTCATCCCGGGGCGGTCTTGCACTGATCACGTGGCTGATCAGGCACTGATAACTTAGCTATCATGCACTGATCACATGACTGCGCAAGAACTGTTCACGTGGATATCATACACTGGACATGTGACAGATCATGCACTGATCACGTGACTGATCATGCACTGATCTGGTGGCTATCATGCATTGATCACGTGATTGGTCATACACAGATCACGTGACTGATCATGCACTGATCACGTGACTGCACATGCACTGATCATGTAAATGTAGGCAATGATCACATGGCTATCATGCACTGATCACGTGGCTGATCATGCACTGATCATGAGACTGAGCATGCACTGATCACGTGGCAGATCATACACTGATTTGAAGCTGATCATAGACTGATCACGTGATTCATGCACTGATCACGGGGCTGATCATGCACATATCAAGTGGCTGATCAAGCACTGATCACGTGACTGATCATTCACTGATCACGTGACTGATCATGCACTGATCACGTGGCTGATCATGCACTAATCACGTAGCTGATCATATACTGATCACGTGACTGTGCATGCACTGATAACTTGGCTGATCATGCCCTGATCACGAGGCTGATCATGCACTGATCACATGGCTGATCATACACTGATCACGTGCCTGATCATGCACTAATCACGTTGCGGAACATGCACTATTCACGTGGCTGATCATACACTGATCACGTGGCTGACCATACTCTGATCACGTGGCTGATCATACACTGATCACGCGGCTGATCATGCACTGATCACGTGTCTATCATGCACTAATCACGTGAATGCGCATGAACTGATCACTTACCTGTTCATGCAGTGATTCCGTGGCTATCATGCACTGATCACGTGGCTGATCATGCACTGATCACATGACTGATTAAGCACTGCTCGCGTAGCTATAATGCACTGATCACATGACTGCGCATGCCATGATCATGTGACTGATCATGCACTGATCACGTGGCTATCATGCACTGATAACGTGGCTGATCATGCAGTGATCATGTGACTGATTATGCACTGATCGCGAAGCTATCATGCACTGATCACATGACAGCTCATGCCATGATCGTGTGACTGATCATGCACTGATCACGTGGCTATCATGCACTGATCATATGGCTAATCATACATTGATCACCTAAATAATCATGCACTCATCCCGGGGCGGTCTTGCACTGATCACGTGGCTGATCAGGCACTGATAACTTAGCTATCATGCACTGATCACATGACTGCGCAAGAACTGTTCACGTGGATATCATACACTGGACACGTGACAGATCATGCACTGATCACGTGACTGATCATGCACTGATCTGGTGGCTATCATGCATTGATCACGTGATTGGTCATACACAGATCACATGACTGATCATGCACTGATCACGTGACTGCACATGCACTGATCATGTAAATGTAGGCAATGATCACATGGCTATCATGCACTGATCACGTGGCTGATCATGCACTGATCATGAGACTGAGCATGCACTGATCACGTAGCTATCATGCATTGATCAATTGGCTATCATGCACTGATCACGTGGCTGATCATACACTGATCACGTGGCTGATCATGCACTAATCACGTTGCTTATCATGCACTGATCAGGTGGCTATCATGCACTGATCATTGACTGATCATGCACTGATCACGTGCCTGATCATTCACTGATCACCTGGCTGATCATGCACTGATCACGAAGCTGATCATACACTGATCACGTGACTGCATGCACTGATCATTTCGATGATCATGCATTGATCAAGGGGCTGATCATGCACTGACCACGTGGCTGATCCTACAATGATCACGTGACTGATCATGCACTGATCACGTGGCTGACCATGCACTGATCACGAAGCTGATCATACACTGATCACGTGACTGTGCATGCACTGATAACGTGGGTGATCATGCACTGATCACGTGTTTGATCATGCAATGATCACGTGGCTGATCATACACTGTTCATGTGCCTGATCATGCACTAAATATGTTGCGGATCATGCACTGATCACGTAGCTGATCATACACTGATCACCTGGCTGATCATACTCTGATCACCTGGCTGATCAGACACTGATCACGTGGCTGATCATACTCTGAACACGAAGCTGATCATACACTGATCACGTGACTGCATGCACTGATCAATTGACTGCCCATGCACTGATCACGTGGATGATCATGCGCTGATCATGTGACTGATCATGCACTAAAAAAATGGCTGATCAAGCCCTGATCACATGACTGATCATGCACTGTTCACGAAGCTGATCATACAATGATCACGTGACTGTGCATGCACTGATCACTTGGCTGATCATGCACAGATCACATGGCTATCATGCACTGATCACTTGATTGTGCATGCAATAATCACGTGGATGATCATGCATTTATCACGTGGCTGATCATGCACTAATCACAAGGGTGATCATGAACTGATCACGTGACTTAGCATGCTGTGATCTCGTGTCTGAATGGTGCTGATCATGTGACTAATCAAGAACTGATCACGTGGCTATCATGCACTGATCACGTGGCTGATCATACACTGATCACGTGGCTATCATGCACTGATCACTTGATTGTGCATGCAATAATCACGTGGATGATCATGCATGTATCACCTGGCTGATCATGCACTAATCACAAGGGTGATCATGAACTGATCACGTGACTTAGCATGCTGTGATCTCAGGTCTGAGTGGTGCTAATCATGTGACTAATCAAGAACTGATCACGTGGCTCTCATGCACTGATGATGTGCCTCAGGAGGCAATAACCAAAGAGCTGAGCAGGCACGAATCACGCAATCAGCAGGCAATAATCATGGACCTCAGCTGTGATGAATCATGCTGCTCAGCTGGCAATCATCAAGCAGCTGAATAGGCAGGAATCAGACGGCTCAGCTGGCCATTGTCAAGCAGATGAGCAGGCAGGAATCACGCAGCTCAGCTGGCAATTGTCAAGCAGCGGAGCAGACAGGAAAAACGGAGCTCAGTAGGCCCTGATCACGTGACTGAGCACACACTGATCACGTGACTGATAATGAACTGATCACGAGGCTATAATGCACTGATCACCTGACTGCGCATGCACTGATCATGTGGATGATCATACACTGATCACGTGGCTGATCACGCAATGATCACGTGACTGATCATGCACTGATCACGTGGCTATCATGCACTGCTCACATGACTGAGCATGCACTGATCACGTAGCTATCATGCATTGATCACTTGGCTATCATGCACTAATCACGTGGCTGATCATGCACTGATCACGAAGCTGATCATACACTGATCACGGGACTGTGCATGCACTGATCACGTGGCTGATCATGCACTGATCACGTGGCTGATCATGCAATGATAACCTGGCTATCATACACTGATCACGTGACTGATCATGCACTCTTCACTGGCCTGATCATGCACTGATCCCGTGGCTGATCATGCAATGATCAGGAAGCTGATCATACACTGATCACGTGACTCTGCCTGCTGTGTGGCTGATCATGCACTGATCACGTGGCTGATCATACACTGATCACGTCGCTGATCATGCACTGATCACCGTGCGGATCATGAACTGATCACGTGGCTGATCATACACTGATCACGTGGCTGTTCATGCACTGATCACGTGGCTGATCATACACTTATCAAATTACTGATAATGCACTGATCACGTGCCTGATTATGCACTGATCACGAAGCTGACCATACACTGACTGTGCATGCACTGATCACGTGGCTGATAATGCACTGATCACGTGGCTGATCATGCACTGATCACCTGGCTGATCATACACTGATCACGTGGCTGATCATGCACTGATCACGTGTCTGATCATCCACTGATTTGAAGCTGATCATACACTGATCACGTGATTCCTGCACTGATCACGGGGCTGATCATGCACATATCAAGTGGCTGATCAAGCACTGATCACGTGACTGATCATTCACTGATCACGTGACTGATCATGCACTGATCACGTGGCTGATCATGCACTAATCACGTAGCTGATCATATACTGATCACGTGACTGTGCATGCACTGATAACTTGGCTGATCATGCCCTGATCACGAGGCTGATCATGCACTGATCACATGGCTGATCATACACTGATCACGTGCCTGATCATGCACTAATCACGTTGCAGAACATGCACTATTCACGTGGCTGATCATACACTGATCACGTGGCTGACCATACTCTGATCACGTGGCTGATCATACACTGATCACGCGGCTGATCATGCACTGATCACGTGTCTATCATGCACTAATCACGTGAATGCGCATGAACTGATCACTTACCTGTTCATGCAGTGATTCCGTGGCTATCATGCACTGATCACGTGGCTGATCATGCACTGATCACATGACTGATTAAGCACTGCGCGCGTAGCTATAATGCACTGATCACATGACTGCGCATGCCATGATCATGTGACTGATCATGCACTGATCACGTGGCTATCATGCACTGATAACGTGGCTGATCATGCAGTGATCATGTGACTGATTATGCACTGATCGCGAAGCTATCATGCACTGATCACATGACAGCTCATGCCATGATTGTGTGACTGATCATGCACTGATCACGTGGCTATCATGCACTGATCATATGGCTAATCATACATTGATCACCTAAATAATCATGCACTCATCCCGGGGCGGTCTTGCACTGATCACGTGGCTGATCAGGCACTGATAACTTAGCTATCATGCACTGATCACATGACTGCGCAAGAACTGTTCACGTGGATATCATACACTGGACACGTGACAGATCATGCACTGATCACGTGACTGATCATGCACTGATCTGGTGGCTATCATGCATTGATCACGTGATTGGTCATACACAGATCACGTGACTGATCATGCACTGATCACGTGACTGCACATGCACTGATCATGTAAATGTAGGCAATGATCACATGGCTATCATGCACTGATCACGTGGCTGATCATGCACTGATCATGAGACTGAGCATGCACTGATCACGTGGCAGATCATACACTGATTTGAAGCTGATCATAGACTGATCACGTGATTCATGCACTGATCACGGGGCTGATCATGCACATATCAAGTGGCTGATCAAGCACTGATCACGTGACTGATCATTCACTGATCACGTGACTGATCATGCACTGATCACGTGGCTGATCATGCACTAATCACGTAGCTGATCATATACTGATCACGTGACTGTGCATGCACTGATAACTTGGCTGATCATGCCCTGATCACGAGGCTGATCATGCACTGATCACATGGCTGATCATACACTGATCACGTGCCTGATCATGCACTAATCACGTTGCGGAACATGCACTATTCACGTGGCTGATCATACACTGATCACGTGGCTGACCATACTCTGATCACGTGGCTGATCATACACTGATCACGCGGCTGATCATGCACTGATCACGTGTCTATCATGCACTAATCACGTGAATGCGCATGAACTGATCACTTACCTGTTCATGCAGTGATTCCGTGGCTATCATGCACTGATCACGTGGCTGATCATGCACTGATCACATGACTGATTAAGCACTGCTCGCGTAGCTATAATGCACTGATCACATGACTGCGCATGCCATGATCATGTGACTGATCATGCACTGATCACGTGGCTATCATGCACTGATAACGTGGCTGATCATGCAGTGATCATGTGACTGATTATGCACTGATCGCGAGGCTATCATGCACTGATCACATGACAGCTCATGCCATGATCGCGTGACTGATCATGCACTGATCACGTGGCTATCATGCACTGATCATATGGCTAATCATACATTGATCACCTAAATAATCATGCACTCATCCCGGGCGGTCTTGCACTGATCACGTGGCTGATCAGGCACTGATAACTTAGCTATCATGCACTGATCACATGACTGCGCAAGAACTGTTCACGTGGATATCATACACTGGACACGTGACAGATCATGCACTGATCACGTGACTGATCATGCACTGATCTGGTGGCTATCATGCATTGATCACGTGATTGGTCATACACAGATCACGTGACTGATCATGCACTGATCACGTGACTGCACATGCACTGATCATGTAAATGTAGGCAATGATCACATGGCTATCATGCACTGATCACGTGGCTGATCATGCACTGATCATGAGACTGAGCATGCACTGATCACGTAGCTATCATGCATTGATCAATTGGCTATCATGCACTGATCACGTGGCTGATCATACACTGATCACGTGGCTGATCATGCACTAATCACGTTGCTTATCATGCACTGATCAGGTGGCTATCATGCACTGATCATTGACTGATCATGCACTGATCACGTGCCTGATCATTCACTGATCACCTGGCTGATCATGCACTGATCACGAAGCTGATCATACACTGATCACGTGACTGCATGCACTGATCATTTCGATGATCATGCATTGATCAAGGGGCTGATCATGCACTGACCACGTGGCTGATCCTACAATGATCACGTGACTGATCATGCACTGATCACGTGGCTGACCATGCACTGATCACGAAGCTGATCATACACTGATCACGTGACTGTGCATGCACTGATAACGTGGGTGATCATGCACTGATCACGTGTTTGATCATGCAATGATCACGTGGCTGATCATACACTGTTCATGTGCCTGATCATGCACTAAATATGTTGCGGATCATGCACTGATCACGTAGCTGATCATACACTGATCACCTGGCTGATCATACTCTGATCACCTGGCTGATCAGACACTGATCACGTGGCTGATCATACTCTGAACACGAAGCTGATCATACACTGATCACGTGACTGCATGCACTGATCAATTGACTGCCCATGCACTGATCACGTGGATGATCATGCGCTGATCATGTGACTGATCATGCACTAAAAAAATGGCTGATCAAGCCCTGATCACATGACTGATCATGCACTGTTCACGAAGCTGATCATACAATGATCACGTGACTGTGCATGCACTGATCACTTGGCTGATCATGCACAGATCACATGGCTATCATGCACTGATCACTTGATTGTGCATGCAATAATCACGTGGATGATCATGCATTTATCACGTGGCTGATCATGCACTAATCACAAGGGTGATCATGAACTGATCACGTGACTTAGCATGCTGTGATCTCGTGTCTGAATGGTGCTGATCATGTGACTAATCAAGAACTGATCACGTGGCTATCATGCACTGATCACGTGGCTGATCATACACTGATCACGTGGCTATCATGCACTGATCACTTGATTGTGCATGCAATAATCACGTGGATGATCATGCATGTATCACCTGGCTGATCATGCACTAATCACAAGGGTGATCATGAACTGAGCACGTGACTTAGCATGCTGTGATCTCGGGTCTGAGTGGTGCTAATCATGTGACTAATCAAGAACTGATCACGTGGCTCTCATGCACTGATGATGTGCCTCAGGAGGCAATAACCGAAGAGCTGAGCAGGCACGAATCACGCAATCAGCAGGCAATAATCATGGACCTCAGCTGTGATGAATCATGCTGCTCAGCTGGCAATCATCAAGCAGCTGAATAGGCAGGAATCAGACGGCTCAGCTGGCCATTGTCAAGCAGATGAGCAGGCAGGAATCACGCAGCTCAGCTGGCAATTGTCAAGCAGCGGAGCAGACAGGAAAAACGGAGCTCAGTAGGCCCTGATCACGTGACTGAGCACACACTGATCACGTGACTGATAATGAACTGATCACGAGGCTATAATGCACTGATCACCTGACTGCGCATGCACTGATCATGTGGATGATCATACACTGATCACGTGGCTGATCACGCAATGATCACGTGACTGATCATGCACTGATCACGTGGCTATCATGCACTGCTCACATGACTGAGCATGCACTGATCACGTAGCTATCATGCATTGATCACTTGGCTATCATGCACTAATCACGTGGCTGATCATGCACTGATCACGAAGCTGATCATACACTGATCACGGGACTGTGCATGCACTGATCACGTGGCTGATCATGCACTGATCACGTGGCTGATCATGCAATGATAACCTGGCTATCATACACTGATCACGTGACTGATCATGCACTCTTCACTGGCCTGATCATGCACTGATCCCGTGGCTGATCATGCAATGATCAGGAAGCTGATCATACACTGATCACGTGACTCTGCCTGCTGTGTGGCTGATCATGCACTGATCACGTGGCTGATCATACACTGATCACGTCGCTGATCATGCACTGATCACCGTGCGGATCATGAACTGATCACGTGGCTGATCATACACTGATCACGTGGCTGTTCATGCACTGATCACGTGGCTGATCATACACTTATCAAATTACTGATAATGCACTGATCACGTGCCTGATTATGCACTGATCACGAAGCTGACCATACACTGACTGTGCATGCACTGATCACGTGGCTGATAATGCACTGATCACGTGGCTGATCATGCACTGATCACCTGGCTGATCATACACTGATCACGTGGCTGATCATGCACTGATCACGTGTCTGATCATCCACTGATTTGAAGCTGATCATACACTGATCACGTGATTCCTGCACTGATCACGGGGCTGATCATGCACATATCAAGTGGCTGATCAAGCACTGATCACGTGACTGATCATTCACTGATCACGTGACTGATCATGCACTGATCACGTGGCTGATCATGCACTAATCACGTAGCTGATCATACACTGATCACGCGGCTGATCATGCACTGATCACGTGTCTATCATGCACTAATCACGTGAATGCGCATGAACTGATCACTTACCTGTTCATGCAGTGATTCCGTGGCTATCATGCACTGATCACGTGGCTGATCATGCACTGATCACATGACTGATTAAGCACTGCTCGCGTAGCTATAATGCACTGATCACATGACTGCGCATGCCATGATCATGTGACTGATCATGCACTGATCACGTGGCTATCATGCACTGATAACGTGGCTGATCATGCAGTGATCATGTGACTGATTATGCACTGATCGCGAAGCTATCATGCACTGATCACATGACAGCTCATGCCATGATCGCGTGACTGATCATGCACTGATCACGTGGCTATCATGCACTGATCATATGGCTAATCATACATTGATCACCTAAATAATCATGCACTCATCCCGGGCGGTCTTGCACTGATCACGTGGCTGATCAGGCACTGATAACTTAGCTATCATGCACTGATCACATGACTGCGCAAGAACTGTTCACGTGGATATCATACACTGGACACGTGACAGATCATGCACTGATCACGTGACTGATCATGCACTGATCTGGTGGCTATCATGCATTGATCACGTGATTGGTCATACACAGATCACGTGACTGATCATGCACTGATCACGTGACTGCACATGCACTGATCATGTAAATGTAGGCAATGATCACATGGCTATCATGCACTGATCACGTGGCTGATCATGCACTGATCATGAGACTGAGCATGCACTGATCACGTGGCAGATCATACACTGATTTGAAGCTGATCATAGACTGATCACGTGATTCATGCACTGATCACGGGGCTGATCATGCACATATCAAGTGGCTGATCAAGCACTGATCACGTGACTGATCATTCACTGATCACGTGACTGATCATGCACTGATCACGTGGCTGATCATGCACTAATCACGTAGCTGATCATATACTGATCACGTGACTGTGCATGCACTGATAACTTGGCTGATCATGCCCTGATCACGAGGCTGATCATGCACTGATCACATGGCTGATCATACACTGATCACGTGCCTGATCATGCACTAATCACGTTGCGGAACATGCACTATTCACGTGGCTGATCATACACTGATCACGTGGCTGACCATACTCTGATCACGTGGCTGATCATACACTGATCACGCGGCTGATCATGCACTGATCACGTGTCTATCATGCACTAATCACGTGAATGCGCATGAACTGATCACTTACCTGTTCATGCAGTGATTCCGTGGCTATCATGCACTGATCACGTGGCTGATCATGCACTGATCACATGACTGATTAAGCACTGCTCGCGTAGCTATAATGCACTGATCACATGACTGCGCATGCCATGATCATGTGACTGATCATGCACTGATCACGTGGCTATCATGCACTGATAACGTGGCTGATCATGCAGTGATCATGTGACTGATTATGCACTGATCGCGAAGCTATCATGCACTGATCACATGACAGCTCATGCCATGATCGCGTGACTGATCATGCACTGATCACGTGGCTATCATGCACTGATCATATGGCTAATCATACATTGATCACCTAAATAATCATGCACTCATCCCGGGGCGGTCTTGCACTGATCACGTGGCTGATCAGGCACTGATAACTTAGCTATCATGCACTGATCACATGACTGCGCAAGAACTGTTCACGTGGATATCATACACTGGACACGTGACAGATCATGCACTGATCACGTGACTGATCATGCACTGATCTGGTGGCTATCATGCATTGATCACGTGATTGGTCATACACAGATCACATGACTGATCATGCACTGATCACGTGACTGCACATGCACTGATCATGTAAATGTAGGCAATGATCACATGGCTATCATGCACTGATCACGTGGCTGATCATGCACTGATCATGAGACTGAGCATGCACTGATCAGGTAGCTATCATGCATTGATCAATTGGCTATCATGCACTGATCACGTGGCTGATCATACACTGATCACGTGGCTGATCATGCACTAATCACGTTGCTTATCATGCACTGATCAGGTGGCTATCATGCACTGATCATTGACTGATCATGCACTGATCACGTGCCTGATCATTCACTGATCACCTGGCTGATCATGCACTGATCACGAAGCTGATCATACACTGATCACGTGACTGCATGCACTGATCATTTCGATGATCATGCATTGATCAAGGGGCTGATCATGCACTGACCACGTGGCTGATCCTACAATGATCACGTGACTGATCATGCACTGATCACGTGGCTGACCATGCACTGATCACGAAGCTGATCATACACTGATCACGTGACTGTGCATGCACTGATAACGTGGGTGATCATGCACTGATCACGTGTTTGATCATGCAATGATCACGTGGCTGATCATACACTGTTCATGTGCCTGATCATGCACTAAATATGTTGCGGATCATGCACTGATCACGTAGCTGATCATACACTGATCACCTGGCTGATCATACTCTGATCACCTGGCTGATCAGACACTGATCACGTGGCTGATCATACTCTGAACACGAAGCTGATCATACACTGATCACGTGACTGCATGCACTGATCAATTGACTGCCCATGCACTGATCACGTGGATGATCATGCGCTGATCATGTGACTGATCATGCACTAAAAAAATGGCTGATCAAGCCCTGATCACATGACTGATCATGCACTGTTCACGAAGCTGATCATACAATGATCACGTGACTGTGCATGCACTGATCACTTGGCTGATCATGCACAGATCACATGGCTATCATGCACTGATCACTTGATTGTGCATGCAATAATCACGTGGATGATCATGCATTTATCACGTGGCTGATCATGCACTAATCACAAGGGTGATCATGAACTGATCACGTGACTTAGCATGCTGTGATCTCGTGTCTGAATGGTGCTGATCATGTGACTAATCAAGAACTGATCACGTGGCTATCATGCACTGATCACGTGGCTGATCATACACTGATCACGTGGCTATCATGCACTGATCACTTGATTGTGCATGCAATAATCACGTGGATGATCATGCATGTATCACCTGGCTGATCATGCACTAATCACAAGGGTGATCATGAACTGAGCACGTGACTTAGCATGCTGTGATCTCAGGTCTGAGTGGTGCTAATCATGTGACTAATCAAGAACTGATCACGTGGCTCTCATGCACTGATGATGTGCCTCAGGAGGCAATAACCAAAGAGCTGAGCAGGCACGAATCACGCAATCAGCAGGCAATAATCATGGACCTCAGCTGTGATGAATCATGCTGCTCAGCTGGCAATCATCAAGCAGCTGAATAGGCAGGAATCAGACGGCTCAGCTGGCCATTGTCAAGCAGATGAGCAGGCAGGAATCACGCAGCTCAGCTGGCAATTGTCAAGCAGCGGAGCAGACAGGAAAAACGGAGCTCAGTAGGCCCTGATCACGTGACTGAGCACACACTGATCACGTGACTGATAATGAACTGATCACGAGGCTATAATGCACTGATCACCTGACTGCGCATGCACTGATCATGTGGATGATCATACACTGATCACGTGGCTGATCACGCAATGATCACGTGACTGATCATGCACTGATCACGTGGCTATCATGCACTGCTCACATGACTGAGCATGCACTGATCACGTAGCTATCATGCATTGATCACTTGGCTATCATGCACTAATCACGTGGCTGATCATGCACTGATCACGAAGCTGATCATACACTGATCACGGGACTGTGCATGCACTGATCACGTGGCTGATCATGCAATGATAACCTGGCTATCATACACTGATCACGTGACTGATCATGCACTCTTCACTGGCCTGATCATGCACTGATCCCGTGGCTGATCATGCAATGATCAGGAAGCTGATCATACACTGATCACGTGACTCTGCCTGCTGTGTGGCTGATCATACACTGATCACGTGGCTGATCATACACTGATCATGTCGCTGATCATGCACTGATCACGGTGCGGATCATGAACTGATCACGTGTGTGATCATACACTGATCACGTGGCTGTTCATGCACTGATCACGTGGCTGATCATACACTTATCAAATTACTGATAATGCACTGATCACGTGCCTGATTATGCACTGATCACAAAGCTGACCATACACTGACTGTGCATGCACTGATCACGTGGCTGATAATGCACTGATCACGTGGCTGATCATGCACTGATCACCTGGCTGATCATACACTGATCACGTGGCTGTTCATGCACTGATCACGTGGCTGATCATACACTTATCAAATTACTGATAATGCACTGATCACGTGCCTGATTATGCACTGATCACGAAGCTGACCATACACTGACTGTGCATGCACTGATCACGTGGCTGATAATGCACTGATCACGTGGCTGATCATGCACTGATCACCTGGCTGATCATACACTGATCACGTGGCTGATCATGCACTGATCACGTGTCTGATCATCCACTGATTTGAAGCTGATCATACACTGATCACGTGATTCCTGCACTGATCACGGGGCTGATCATGCACATATCAAGTGGCTGATCAAGCACTGATCACGTGACTGATCATTCACTGATCACGTGACTGATCATGCACTGATCACGTGGCTGATCATGCACTAATCACGTAGCTGATCATATACTGATCACGTGACTGTGCATGCACTGATAACTTGGCTGATCATGCCCTGATCACGAGGCTGATCATGCACTGATCACATGGCTGATCATACACTGATCACGTGCCTGATCATGCACTAATCACGTTGCGGAACATGCACTATTCACGTGGCTGATCATACACTGATCACGTGGCTGACCATACTCTGATCACGTGGCTGATCATACACTGATCACGGGGCTGATCATGCACTGATCACGTGTCTATCATGCACTAATCACGTGAATGCGCATGAACTGATCACTTACCTCTTCATGCAGTGATTCCGTGGCTATCATGCACTGATCACATGACTGATTAAGCACTGCTCGCGTAGCTATAATGCACTGATCACATGACTGCGCATGCCATGATCATGTGACTGATCATGCACTGATCACGTGGCTATCATGCACTGATAACGTGGCTGATCATGCAGTGATCATGTGACTGATTATGCACTGATCGCGAAGCTATCATGCACTGATCACATGACAGCTCATGCCATGATCGCGTGACTGATCATGCACTGATCACGTGGCTATCATGCACTGATCATATGGCTAATCATACATTGATCACCTAAATAATCATGCACTCATCCCGGGGCGGTCTTGCACTGATCACGTGGCTGATCAGGCACTGATAACTTAGCTATCATGCACTGATCACATGACTGCGCAAGAACTGTTCACGTGGATATCATACACTGGACA
The DNA here is from genome assembly GCF_032452875.1 of Bos javanicus. Lineage (NCBI taxonomy): Eukaryota > Metazoa > Chordata > Mammalia > Artiodactyla > Bovidae > Bos > Bos javanicus. The sequence continues at coordinate 117,463 of NW_026893848.1, forward strand.
CGTGACAGATCATGCACTGATCACGTGACTGATCATGCACTGATCTGGTGGCTATCATGCATTGATCACGTGATTGGTCATACACAGATCACGTGACTGATCATGCACTGATCACGTGACTGCACATGCACTGATCATGTAAATGTAGGCAATGATCACATGGCTATCATGCACTGATCACGTGGCTGATCATGCACTGATCATGAGACTGAGCATGCACTGATCACGTAGCTATCATGCATTGATCAATTGGCTATCATGCACTGATCACGTGGCTGATCATACACTGATCACGTGGCTGATCATGCACTAATCACGTTGCTTATCATGCACTGATCAAGTGGCTATCATGCACTGATCACGTGGCTGATCATGCACTGCTCACATGGCTGATCGTACACTGATCACGTGGCTGATCATGCACTAATCACGTTCCTTATCCTGCAATGATCAGGTTGCTATCATGCACTGATCACATGGCTGATCATACACTGATCAGGTGACTGCGCATGCACTGATCACATGACTGATCATGCACTGATCATGTGGCTGATCATGCACTGATAAGCTGGCTATCATACACTGATCAGGTGACTGATCATGCACTCTTCACGTGCCTGATCATGCACTGATCACGTGGCTGATCATGCACTGAATACGAAGCTGATCATACACTGATCACGTGACTGTGCATGCACTGATAACTTGGCTGGTCATGCACTAATCCCGTGGCTGATCATGCACTAATCACATTGCCGATCATGCACTGATCACGTGACTGATCATTCAATGATCTGGTGCCTATCATGCATTGATCCCGTGGTTGATCATACACTGATCACATGACTGATCATGCACTGATATCCTGGCTATCATGCACTGATCACGTAGCTGATCATGCACTGATCAAGTGATTGAACATGCACTGAAGACGTGACTGATCCTGCACTAATCACATGGCTATCATGCACTGATCATGTGACTGCGCATCCACTGATCTCGAGGATGATCGTACACTGATCACGTGGCTGATCAGGAACTAATCACATGACTGACCATACAGTGATCACGTGTCTGAATATTGCTGATCATGTTATTGATCATGTGCTGATCAGGTGTGAATCATGCACTGATCACCTGACTGCGCATGCACTGACCATGTAACTGTAGGCAATTATCACATGGCTATCATGCAGTGATCACGTGGATGATCATGCACTGATCATGCACTGATCACGTAGCTATCATGCATTGATCACTTGGCTGTCATGCACTGATCACGTGGCTGATCATACACTGATCACGTGACTGCACATGCACTGATGACATGGCTGATCATACAGTGATCACGTGGCTGATCACGCACTGATCATGTGGTTGATCATGCACTAATCACGTTGCTGATCATGCACTGATCAGGTGGCTATCATGCACTGCTTACGAGGCTGATCATGCACTGATCACATGGCAATCATGCACTGATCACGTGTCTTATCATACACTGATCATTGACTGATCATGCACTGATCACGTGCCTGATCATTCACTGATCACCTGGCTGATCATGCACTGATCACGAAGCTGATCATACACTGATCACGTGACTGCATGCACTGATCATTTCGATGATCATGCACTGATCACGCGGCTGACCATGCACTGATCACGAAGCTGATCATACACTGATCACGTGACTGTGCATGCACTGATGACATGGCTGATCATACAGTGATCACGTGGCTGATCACGCACTGATCATGTGGTTGATCATGCACTAATCACGTTGCTGATCATGCAATGATCAGGTGGCTATCATGCACTGCTTACGAGGCTGATCATGCACTGATCACATGGCAATCATGCACTGATCACGTGTCTTATCATACACTGATCCTTGACTGATCATGCACTGATCAGGTGGCTATCATGCACTGCTTACGAGGCTGATCATGCACTGATCACATGGCAATCATGCACTGATCACGTGTCTTATCATACACTGATCATTGACTGATCATGCACTGATCACGTGCCTGATCATTCACTGATCACCTGGCTGATCATGCACTGATCACGAAGCTGATCATACACTGATCACGTGACTGCATGCACTGATCATTTCGATGATCATGCACTGATCACGCGGCTGACCATGCACTGATCACGAAGCTGATCATACACTGATCACGTGACTGTGCATGCACTGATAACGTGGGTGATCATGCACTGATCACGTGTTTGATCATGCACTGATCACGTGGCTGATCATACACTGTTCATGTGCCTGATCATGCACTAAATATGTTGCGGATCATGCACTGATCACGTAGCTGATCATACACTGATCACCTGGCTGATCATACTCTGATCACCTGGCTGATCAGACACTGATCACGTGGCTGATCATACTCTGAACACGAAGCTGATCATACACTGATCACGTGACTGCATGCACTGATCAATTGACTGCCCATGCACTGATCACGTGGATGATCATGCGCTGATCATGTGACTGATCATGCACTAAAAAAATGGCTGATCAAGCCCTGATCACATGACTGATCATGCACTGTTCACGAAGCTGATCATACAATGATCACGTGACTGTGCATGCACTGATCACTTGGCTGATCATGCACAGATCACATGGCTATCATGCACTGATCACTTGATTGTGCATGCAATAATCACGTGGATGATCATGCATTTATCACGTGGCTGATCATGCACTAATCACAAGGGTGATCATGAACTGATCACGTGACTTAGCATGCTGTGATCTCGTGTCTGAATGGTGCTGATCATGTGACTAATCAAGAACTGATCACGTGGCTATCATGCACTGATCACGTGGCTGATCATACACTGATCACGTGGCTATCATGCACTGATCACTTGATTGTGCATGCAATAATCACGTGGATGATCATGCATGTATCACCTGGCTGATCATGCACTAATCACAAGGGTGATCATGAACTGATCACGTGACTTAGCATGCTGTGATCTCGGGTCTGAGTGGTGCTAATCATGTGACTAATCAAGAACTGATCACGTGGCTCTCATGCACTGATGATGTGCCTCAGGAGGCAATAACCGAAGAGCTGAGCAGGCACGAATCACGCAATCAGCAGGCAATAATCATGGACCTCAGCTGTGATGAATCATGCTGCTCAGCTGGCAATCATCAAGCAGCTGAATAGGCAGGAATCAGACGGCTCAGCTGGCCATTGTCAAGCAGATGAGCAGGCAGGAATCACGCAGCTCAGCTGGCAAATGTCAAGCAGCGGAGCAGACAGGAAAAACGGAGCTCAGTAGGCCCTGATCACGTGACTGAGCACACACTGATCACGTGACTGATAATGAACTGATCACGAGGCTATAATGCACTGATCACCTGACTGCGCATGCACTGATCATGTGGATGATCATACACTGATCACGTGGCTGATCACGCAATGATCACGTGACTGATCATGCACTGATCATGTGGTTGATCATGCACTAATCACGTTGCTGATCATGCACTGATCAAGTGATTGAACATGCACTGAAGACGTGACTGATCCTGCACTAATCACATGGCTATCATGCACTGATCATGTGACTGCGCATCCACTGATCTCGAGGATGATCGTACACTGATCACGTGGCTGATCAGGAACTAATCACATGACTGACCATACAGTGATCACGTGTCTGAATATTGCTGATCATGTTATTGATCATGTGCTGATCAGGTGTGAATCATGCACTGATCACCTGACTGCGCATGCACTGACCATGTAACTGTAGGCAATTATCACATGGCTATCATGCAGTGATCACGTGGATGATCATGCACTGATCATGCACTGATCACGTAGCTATCATGCATTGATCACTTGGCTGTCATGCACTGATCACGTGGCTGATCATACACTGATCACGTGACTGCACATGCACTGATGACATGGCTGATCATACAGTGATCACGTGGCTGATCACGCACTGATCATGTGGTTGATCATGCACTAATCACGTTGCTGATCATGCACTGATCAGGTGGCTATCATGCACTGCTTACGAGGCTGATCATGCACTGATCACATGGCAATCATGCACTGATCACGTGTCTTATCATACACTGATCATTGACTGATCATGCACTGATCACGTGCCTGATCATTCACTGATCACCTGGCTGATCATGCACTGATCACGAAGCTGATCATACACTGATCACGTGACTGCATGCACTGATCATTTCGATGATCATGCACTGATCACGCGGCTGACCATGCACTGATCACGAAGCTGATCATACACTGATCACGTGACTGTGCATGCACTGATGACATGGCTGATCATACAGTGATCACGTGGCTGATCACGCACTGATCATGTGGTTGATCATGCACTAATCACGTTGCTGATCATGCAATGATCAGGTGGCTATCATGCACTGCTTACGAGGCTGATCATGCACTGATCACATGGCAATCATGCACTGATCACGTGTCTTATCATACACTGATCCTTGACTGATCATGCACTGATCAGGTGGCTATCATGCACTGCTTACGAGGCTGATCATGCACTGATCACATGGCAATCATGCACTGATCACGTGTCTTATCATACACTGATCATTGACTGATCATGCACTGATCACGTGCCTGATCATTCACTGATCACCTGGCTGATCATGCACTGATCACGAAGCTGATCATACACTGATCACGTGACTGCATGCACTGATCATTTCGATGATCATGCACTGATCACGCGGCTGACCATGCACTGATCACGAAGCTGATCATACACTGATCACGTGACTGTGCATGCACTGATAACGTGGGTGATCATGCACTGATCACGTGTTTGATCATGCACTGATCACGTGGCTGATCATACACTGTTCATGTGCCTGATCATGCACTAAATATGTTGCGGATCATGCACTGATCACGTAGCTGATCATACACTGATCACCTGGCTGATCATACTCTGATCACCTGGCTGATCAGACACTGATCACGTGGCTGATCATACTCTGAACACGAAGCTGATCATACACTGATCACGTGACTGCATGCACTGATCAATTGACTGCCCATGCACTGATCACGTGGATGATCATGCGCTGATCATGTGACTGATCATGCACTAAAAAAATGGCTGATCAAGCCCTGATCACATGACTGATCATGCACTGTTCACGAAGCTGATCATACAATGATCACGTGACTGTGCATGCACTGATCACTTGGCTGATCATGCACAGATCACATGGCTATCATGCACTGATCACTTGATTGTGCATGCAATAATCACGTGGATGATCATGCATTTATCACGTGGCTGATCATGCACTAATCACAAGGGTGATCATGAACTGATCACGTGACTTAGCATGCTGTGATCTCGTGTCTGAATGGTGCTGATCATGTGACTAATCAAGAACTGATCACGTGGCTATCATGCACTGATCACGTGGCTGATCATACACTGATCACGTGGCTATCATGCACTGATCACTTGATTGTGCATGCAATAATCACGTGGATGATCATGCATGTATCACCTGGCTGATCATGCACTAATCACAAGGGTGATCATGAACTGATCACGTGACTTAGCATGCTGTGATCTCGGGTCTGAGTGGTGCTAATCATGTGACTAATCAAGAACTGATCACGTGGCTCTCATGCACTGATGATGTGCCTCAGGAGGCAATAACCGAAGAGCTGAGCAGGCACGAATCACGCAATCAGCAGGCAATAATCATGGACCTCAGCTGTGATGAATCATGCTGCTCAGCTGGCAATCATCAAGCAGCTGAATAGGCAGGAATCAGACGGCTCAGCTGGCCATTGTCAAGCAGATGAGCAGGCAGGAATCACGCAGCTCAGCTGGCAAATGTCAAGCAGCGGAGCAGACAGGAAAAACGGAGCTCAGTAGGCCCTGATCACGTGACTGAGCACACACTGATCACGTGACTGATAATGAACTGATCACGAGGCTATAATGCACTGATCACCTGACTGCGCATGCACTGATCATGTGGATGATCATACACTGATCACGTGGCTGATCACGCAATGATCACGTGACTGATCATGCACTGATCACGTGGCTATCATGCACTGCTCACATGACTGAGCATGCACTGATCACGTAGCTATCATGCATTGATCACTTGGCTATCATGCACTAATCACGTGGCTGATCATGCACTGATCACGAAGCTGATCATACACTGATCACGGGACTGTGCATGCACTGATCACGTGGCTGATCATGCACTGATCACGTGGCTGATCATGCAATGATAACCTGGCTATCATACACTGATCACGTGACTGATCAAGCACTCTTCACTGGCCTGATCATGCACTGATCCCGTGGCTGATCATGCAATGATCAGGAAGCTGATCATACACTGATCACGTGACTCTGCCTGCTGTGTGGCTGATAATGCACTGATCACGTGGCTGATCATACACTGATCACGTGGCTGATCATACACTGTTCATGTGCCTGATCATGCACTAAATATGTTGCGGATCATGCACTGATCACGTACCTGATCATACACTGATCACCTGGCTGATCATACTCTGATCACCTGGCTGATCAGACACTGATCACGTGGCTGATCATACTCTGAACACGAAGCTGATCATACACTGATCACGTGACTCTGCCTGCTGTGTGGCTGATCATACACTGATCACGTGGCTGATCATACACTGATCATGTCGCTGATCATGCACTGATCACGGTGCGGATCATGAACTGATCACGTGGCTGATCATACACTGATCACGTGGCTGTTCATGCACTGATCACGTGGCTGATCATACACTTATCAAATTACTGATAATGCACTGATCACGTGCCTGATTATGCACTGATCACGAAGCTGACCATACACTGACTGTGCATGCACTGATCACGTGGCTGATAATGCACTGATCACGTGGCTGATCATGCACTGATCACCTGGCTGATCATACACTGATCACGTGGCTGATCATGCACTGATCACGTGTCTGATCATCCACTGATTTGAAGCTGATCATACACTGATCACGTGATTCCTGCACTGATCACGGGGCTGATCATGCACATATCAAGTGGCTGATCAAGCACTGATCACGTGACTGATCATTCACTGATCACGTGACTGATCATGCACTGATCACGTGGCTGATCATGCACTAATCACGTAGCTGATCATATACTGATCACGTGACTGTGCATGCACTGATAACTTGGCTGATCATGCCCTGATCACGAGGCTGATCATGCACTGATCACATGGCGGATCATACACTGATCACGTGCCTGATCATGCACTAATCACTTTGCGGAACATGCACTATTCACGTGGCTGATCATACACTGATCACGTGGCTGACCATACTCTGATCACGTGGCTGATCATACACTGATCACGCGGCTGGTCATGCACTGATCACGTGTCTATCATGCACTAATCACGTGAATGCGCATGAACTGATCACTTACCTGTTCATGCAGTGATTCCGTGGCTATCATGCACTGATCACGTGGCTGATCATGCACTGATCACATGACTGATTAAGCACTGATCGAGTAGCTATAATGCACTGATCACATGACTGCGCATGCCATGATCATGTGACTGATCATGCACTGATCACGTGGCTATCATGCACTGATAACGTGGCTGATCATGCAGTGATCATGTGACTGATTATGCACTGATCGCGAAGCTATCATGCACTGATCACATAACAGCTCATGCCATGATCGCGTGACTGATGATGCACTGATCACGTGGCTAGCATGCACTGATCATATGGCTAATCATACATTGATCACCTAAATAATCATGCACTCATCCCGGGGCGGTCTTGCACTGATCACGTGGCTGATCAAGCACTGATAACTTAGCTATCATGCACTGATCACATGACTGCGCAAGAACTGTTCACGTGGATATCATACACTGGACACGTGGCAGATCATGCACTGATCACGTGACTGATCATGCACTGATCTGGTGGCTATCATGCATTGATCACATGATTGGTCATACACAGATCACGTGACTGATCATGCACTGATCACGTGACTGCACATGCACTGATCATGTAAATGTAGGCAATGATCACATGGCTATCATGCACTGATCACGTGGCTGATCATGCACTGATCATGAGACTGAGCATGCACTGATCACGTAGCTATCATGCATTGATCAATTGGCTATCATGCACTGATCACGTGGCTGATCATACACTGATCACGTGGCTGATCATGCACTAATCACGTTGCTTATCATGCACTGATCAGGTGGCTATCATGCACTGATCACGTGGCTGATCATGCACTGCTCACATGGCTGATCGTACACTGATCACGTGGCTGATCATGCACTAATCACGTTCCTTATCCTGCAATGATCAGGTTGCTATCATGCACTGATCACATGGCTGATCATACACTGATCAGGTGACTGCGCATGCACTGATCACATGACTGATCATGCACTGATCATGTGGCTGATCATGCACTGATAAGCTGGCTATCATACACTGATCAGGTGACTGATCATGCACTCTTCACGTGCCTGATCATGCACTGATCACGTGGCTGATCATGCACTGAATACGAAGCTGATCATACACTGATCACGTGACTGTGCATGCACTGATAACTTGGCTGGTCATGCACTAATCCCGTGGCTGATCATGCACTAATCACATTGCCGATCATGCACTGATCACGTGACTGATCATGCACTGATCTGGTGCCTATCATGCATTGATCCCGTGGTTGATCATACACTGATCACATGACTGATCATGCACTGATCACCTGGCTATCATGCACTGATCACGTAGCTGATCATGCACTGATCAAGTGATTGAACATGCACTGAAGACGTGACTGATCCTGCACTAATCACATGGCTATCATGCACTGATCATGTGACTGCGCATCCACTGATCTCGAGGATGATCGTACACTGATCACGTGGCTGATCAGGAACTGATCACATGACTGACCATACAGTGATCACGTGTCTGAATATTGCTGATCATGTTATTGATCATGTGCTGATCAGGTGTGTATCATGCACTGATCACCTGACTGCGCATGCACTGACCATGTAACTGTAGGCAATTATCACATGGCTATCATGCAGTGATCACGTGGATGATCATGCACTGACCATGCACTGATCACGTAGCTATCATGCATTGATCACTTGGCTGTCATGCACTGATCACGTGGCTGATCATACACTGATCACGTGACTGCACATGCACTGATGACATGGCTGATCATACAGTGATCACGTGGCTGATCATGCACTGATCATGTGGTTGATCATGCACTAATCACGTTGCTGATCATGCACTGATCAGGTGGCTATCATGCACTGCTTACGAGGCTGATCATGCACTGATCACATGGCAATCATGCACTGATCACGTGTCTTATCATACACTGATCCTTGACTGATCATGCACTGATCACGTGCCTGATCATTCACTGATCACCTGGCTGACCATGCACTGATCACGAAGCTGATCATACACTGATCACGTGACTGTGCATGCATTGATAACGTGGGTGATCATGTACTGATCACGTGTTTGATCATGCACTGATCACGTGGCTGATCATACACTGTTCATGTGCCTGATCATGCACTAAATATGTTGCGGATCATGTACTGATCACGTAGCTGATCATACACTGATCACCTGGCTGATCATACTCTGATCACCTGGCTGATCAGACACTGATCACGTGGCTGATCATACTCTGAACACGAAGCTGATCATACACTGATCACGTGACTGCATGCACTGATCAATTGACTGCCCATGCACTGATCACGTGGATGATCATGCGCTGATCATGTGACTGATCATGCACTAAAAAAATGGCTGATCAAGCCCTGATCACATGACTGATCATGCACTGTTCACGAAGCTGATCATACAATGATCACGTGACTGTGCATGCACTGATCACTTGGCTGATCATGCACAGATCACATGGCTATCATGCACTGATCACTTGATTGTGCATGCAATAATCACGTGGATGATCATGCATTTATCACGTGGCTGATCATGCACTAATCACAAGGGTGATCATGAACTGATCACGTGACTTAGCATGCTGTGATCTCGTGTCTGAATGGTGCTGATCATGTGACTAATCAAGAACTGATCACGTGGCTATCATGCACTGATCACGTGGCTGATCATACACTGATCACGTGGCTATCATGCACTGATCACTTGATTGTGCATGCAATAATCACGTGGATGATCATGCATGTATCACCTGGCTGATCATGCACTAATCACAAGGGTGATCATGAACTGATCACGTGACTTAGCATGCTGTGATCTCGGGTCTGAGTGGTGCTAATCATGTGACTAATCAAGAACTGATCACGTGGCTCTCATGCACTGATGATGTGCCTCAGGAGGCAATAACCAAAGAGCTGAGCAGGCACGAATCACGCAATCAGCAGGCAATAATCATGGACCTCAGCTGTGATGAATCATGCTGCTCAGCTGGCAATCATCAAGCAGCTGAATAGGCAGGAATCAGACGGCTCAGCTGGCCATTGTCAAGCAGATGAGCAGGCAGGAATCACGCAGCTCAGCTGGCAATTGTCAAGCAGCGGAGCAGACAGGAAAAACGGAGCTCAGTAGGCCCTGATCACGTGACTGAGCACACACTGATCACGTGACTGATAATGAACTGATCACGAGGCTATAATGCACTGATCACCTGACTGCGCATGCACTGATCATGTGGATGATCATACACTGATCACGTGGCTGATCACGCAATGATCACGTGACTGATCATGCACTGATCACGTGGCTATCATGCACTGCTCACATGACTGAGCATGCACTGATCACGTAGCTATCATGCATTGATCACTTGGCTATCATGCACTAATCACGTGGCTGATCATGCACTGATCACGAAGCTGATCATACACTGATCACGGGACTGTGCATGCACTGATCACGTGGCTGATCATGCACTGATCACGTGGCTGATCATGCAATGATAACCTGGCTATCATACACTGATCACGTGACTGATCATGCACTGATCCCGATGCTGATCATGCAATGATCAGGAAGCTGATCATACACTGATCACGTGACTCTGCCTGCTGTGTGGCTGATCATGCACTGATCACGTGGCTGATCATACACTGATCACGTGGCTGATCATACACTGTTCATGTGCCTGATCATGCACTAAATATGTTGCGGATCATGCACTGATCACGTAGCTGATCATACACTGATCACCTGGCTGATCATACTCTGATCACCTGGCTGATCAGACACTGATCACGTGGCTGATCATACTCTGAACACGAAGCTGATCATACACTGATCACGTGACTGCATGCACTGATCAATTGACTGCCCATGCACTGATCACGTGGATGATCATGCGCTGATCATGTGACTGATCATGCACTAAAAAAATGGCTGATCAAGCCCTGATCACATGACTGATCATGCACTGTTCACGAAGCTGATCATACAATGATCACGTGACTGTGCATGCACTGATCACTTGGCTGATCATGCACAGATCACATGGCTATCATGCACTGATCACTTGATTGTGCATGCAATAATCACGTGGATGATCATGCATTTATCACGTGGCTGATCATGCACTAATCACAAGGGTGATCATGAACTGATCACGTGACTTAGCATGCTGTGATCTCGTGTCTGAATGGTGCTGATCATGTGACTAATCAAGAACTGATCACGTGGCTATCATGCACTGATCACGTGGCTGATCATACACTGATCACGTGGCTATCATGCACTGATCACTTGATTGTGCATGCAATAATCACGTGGATGATCATGCATGTATCACCTGGCTGATCATGCACTAATCACAAGGGTGATCATGAACTGATCACGTGACTTAGCATGCTGTGATCTCGGGTCTGAGTGGTGCTAATCATGTGACTAATCAAGAACTGATCACGTGGCTCTCATGCACTGATGATGTGCCTCAGGAGGCAATAACCGAAGAGCTGAGCAGGCACGAATCACGCAATCAGCAGGCAATAATCATGGACCTCAGCTGTGATGAATCATGCTGCTCAGCTGGCAATCATCAAGCAGCTGAATAGGCAGGAATCAGACGGCTCAGCTGGCCATTGTCAAGCAGATGAGCAGGCAGGAATCACGCAGCTCAGCTGGCAATTGTCAAGCAGCGGAGCAGACAGGAAAAACGGAGCTCAGTAGGCCCTGATCACGTGACTGAGCACACACTGATCACGTGACTGATAATGAACTGATCACGAGGCTATAATGCACTGATCACCTGACTGCGCATGCACTGATCATGTGGATGATCATACACTGATCACGTGGCTGATCACGCAATGATCACGTGACTGATCATGCACTGATCACGTGGCTATCATGCACTGCTCACATGACTGAGCATGCACTGATCACGTAGCTATCATGCATTGATCACTTGGCTATCATGCACTAATCACGTGGCTGATCATGCACTGATCACGAAGCTGATCATACACTGATCACGGGACTGTGCATGCACTGATCACGTGGCTGATCATGCACTGATCACGTGGCTGATCATGCAATGATAACCTGGCTATCATACACTGATCACGTGACTGATCATGCACTGATCCCGATGCTGATCATGCAATGATCAGGAAGCTGATCATACACTGATCACGTGACTCTGCCTGCTGTGTGGCTGATCATGCACTGATCACGTGGCTGATCATACACTGATCACGTCGCTGATCATGCACTGATCACCGTGCGGATCATGAACTGATCACGTGGCTGATCATACACTGATCACGTGGCTGTTCATGCACTGATCACGTGGCTGATCATACACTTATCAAATTACTGATAATGCACTGATCACGTGCCTGATTATGCACTGATCACGAAGCTGACCATACACTGACTGTGCATGCACTGATCACGTGGCTGATAATGCACTGATCACGTGGCTGATCATGCACTGATCACCTGGCTGATCATACACTGATCACGTGGCTGATCATGCACTGATCACGTGTCTGATCATCCACTGATTTGAAGCTGATCATACACTGATCACGTGATTCCTGCACTGATCACGGGGCTGATCATGCACATATCAAGTGGCTGATCAAGCACTGATCACGTGACTGATCATTCACTGATCACGTGACTGATCATGCACTGATCACGTGGCTGATCATGCACTAATCACGTAGCTGATCATATACTGATCACGTGACTGTGCATGCACTGATAACTTGGCTGATCATGCCCTGATCACGAGGCTGATCATGCACTGATCACATGGCGGATCATACACTGATCACGTGCCGGATCATGCACTAATCACTTTGCGGAACATGCACTATTCACGTGGCTGATCATACACTGATCACGTGGCTGACCATACTCTGATCACGTGGCTGATCATACACTGATCACGCGGCTGATCATGCACTGATCACGTGTCTACCATGCACTAATCACGTGAATGCGCATGAACTGATCACTTACCTCTTCATGCAGTGATTCCGTGGCTATCATGCACTGATCACGTGGCTGATCATGCACTGATCACATGACTGATTAAGCACTGATCGCGTAGCTATAATGCACTGATCACATGACTGCGCATGCCATGATCATGTGACTGATCATGCACTGATCACGTGGCTCTCATGCACTGATAACGTGGCTGATCATGCAGTGATCATGTGACTGATTATGCACTGATCGAGAAGCTATCATGCACTGATCACATGACAGCTCATGCCATGATCGCGTGACTGATCATGCACTGATCACGTGGCTATCATGCACTGATCATATGGCTAATCATACATTGATCACCTAAATAATCATGCACTCATCCCGGGGCGGTCTTGCACTGATCACGTGGCTGATCAAGCACTGATAACTTAGCTATCATGCACTGATCACATGACTGCGCAAGAACTGTTCACGTGGATATCATACACTGGACACGTGGCAGATCATGCACTGATCACGTGACTGATCATGCACTGATCTGGTGGCTATCATGCATTGATCACATGATTGGTCATACACAGATCACGTGACTGATCATGCACTGATCACGTGACTGCACATGCACTGATCATGTAAATGTAGGCAATGATCACATGGCTATCATGCACTGATCACGTGGCTGATCATGCACTGATCATGAGACTGAGCATGCACTGATCACGTAGCTATCATGCATTGATCAATTGGCTATCATGCACTGATCACGTGGCTGATCATACACTGATCACGTGGCTGATCATGCACTAATCACGTTGCTTATCATGCACTGATCAGGTGGCTATCATGCACTGATCACGTGGCTGATCATGCACTGCTCACATGGCTGATCGTACACTGATCACGTGGCTGATCATGCACTAATCACGTTCCTTATCCTGCAATGATCAGTTTGCTATCATGCACTGATCACATGGCTGATCATACACTGATCACGTGACTGCGCATGCACTGATCACATGACTGATCATGCACTGATCATGTGGCTGATCATGCACTGATAAGCTGGCTATCATACACTGATCAGGTGACTGATCATGCACTCTTCACGTGCCTGATCATGCACTGATCACGTGGCTGATCATGCACTGAATACGAAGCTGATCATACACTGATCACGTGACTGTGCATGCACTGATAACTTGGCTGGTCATGCACTAATCACATTGCCGATCATGCACTGATCACGTGACTGATCATGCACTGATCTGGTGCCTATCAGGCATTGATCCCGTGGTTGATCATACACTGATCACATGACTGATCATGCACTGATCACCTGGCTATCATGCACTGATCACGTAGCTGATCATGCACTGATCACGTTCCTTATCCTGCAATGATCAGGTTGCTATCATGCACTGATCACATGGCTGATCATACACTGATCAGGTGACTGCGCATGCACTGATCACATGACTGATCATGCACTGATCACGCGGCTGACCATGCACTGATCACGAAGCTGATCATACACTGATCACGTGACTGTGCATGCACTGATGACATGGGTGATCATGCACTGATCACGTGTTTGATCATGCACTGATCACGTGGCTGATCATACACTGTTCATGTGCCTGATCATGCACTAAATATGTTGCGGATCATGCACTGATCACGTAGCTGATCATACACTGATCACCTGGCTGATCATACTCTGATCACCTGGCTGATCAGACACTGATCACGTGGCTGATCATACTCTGAACACGAAGCTGATCATACACTGATCACGTGACTGCATGCACTGATCAATTGACTGCCCATGCACTGATCACGTGGATGATCATGCGCTGATCATGTGACTGATCATGCACTAAAAAAATGGCTGATCAAGCCCTGATCACATGACTGATCATGCACTGTTCACGAAGCTGATCATACAATGATCACGTGACTGTGCATGCACTGATCACTTGGCTGATCATGCACAGATCACATGGCTATCATGCACTGATCACTTGATTGTGCATGCAATAATCACGTGGATGATCATGCATTTATCACGTGGCTGATCATGCACTAATCACAAGGGTGATCATGAACTGATCACGTGACTTAGCATGCTGTGATCTCGTGTCTGAATGGTGCTGATCATGTGACTAATCAAGAACTGATCACGTGGCTATCATGCACTGATCACGTGGCTGATCATACACTGATCACGTGGCTATCATGCACTGATCACTTGATTGTGCATGCAATAATCACGTGGATGATCATGCATGTATCACCTGGCTGATCATGCACTAATCACAAGGGTGATCATGAACTGAGCACGTGACTTAGCATGCTGTGATCTCAGGTCTGAGTGGTGCTAATCATGTGACTAATCAAGAACTGATCACGTGGCTCTCATGCACTGATGATGTGCCTCAGGAGGCAATAACCGAAGAGCTGAGCAGGCACGAATCACGCAATCAGCAGGCAATAATCATGGACCTCAGCTGTGATGAATCATGCTGCTCAGCTGGCAATCATCAAGCAGCTGAATAGGCAGGAATCAGACGGCTCAGCTGGCCATTGTCAAGCAGATGAGCAGGCAGGAATCACGCAGCTCAGCTGGCAAATGTCAAGCAGCGGAGCAGACAGGAAAAACGGAGCTCAGTAGGCCCTGATCACGTGACTGAGCACACACTGATCACGTGACTGATAATGAACTGATCACGAGGCTATAATGCACTGATCACCTGACTGCGCATGCACTGATCATGTGGATGATCATACACTGATCACGTGGCTGATCACGCAATGATCACGTGACTGATCATGCACTGATCACGTGGCTATCATGCACTGCTCACATGACTGAGCATGCACTGATCACGTAGCTATCATGCATTGATCACTTGGCTATCATGCACTAATCACGTGGCTGATCATGCACTGATCACGAAGCTGATCATACACTGATCACGGGACTGTGCATGCACTGATCACGTGGCTGATCATGCACTGATCACGTGGCTGATCATGCAATGATAACCTGGCTATCATACACTGATCACGTGACTGATCAAGCACTCTTCACTGGCCTGATCATGCACTGATCCCGTGGCTGATCATGCAATGATCAGGAAGCTGATCATACACTGATCACGTGACTCTGCCTGCTGTGTGGCTGATAATGCACTGATCACGTGGCTGATCATACACTGATCACGTGGCTGATCATACACTGTTCATGTGCCTGATCATGCACTAAATATGTTGCGGATCATGCACTGATCACGTACCTGATCATACACTGATCACCTGGCTGATCATACTCTGATCACCTGGCTGATCAGACACTGATCACGTGGCTGATCATACTCTGAACACGAAGCTGATCATACACTGATCACGTGACTCTGCCTGCTGTGTGGCTGATCATACACTGATCACGTGGCTGATCATACACTGATCATGTCGCTGATCATGCACTGATCACGGTGCGGATCATGAACTGATCACGTGGCTGATCATACACTGATCACGTGGCTGTTCATGCACTGATCACGTGGCTGATCATACACTTATCAAATTACTGATAATGCACTGATCACGTGCCTGATTATGCACTGATCACGAAGCTGACCATACACTGACTGTGCATGCACTGATCACGTGGCTGATAATGCACTGATCACGTGGCTGATCATGCACTGATCACCTGGCTGATCATACACTGATCACGTGGCTGATCATGCACTGATCACGTGTCTGATCATCCACTGATTTGAAGCTGATCATACACTGATCACGTGATTCCTGCACTGATCACGGGGCTGATCATGCACATATCAAGTGGCTGATCAAGCACTGATCACGTGACTGATCATTCACTGATCACGTGACTGATCATGCACTGATCACGTGGCTGATCATGCACTAATCACGTAGCTGATCATATACTGATCACGTGACTGTGCATGCACTGATAACTTGGCTGATCATGCCCTGATCACGAGGCTGATCATGCACTGATCACATGGCGGATCATACACTGATCACGTGCCTGATCATGCACTAATCACTTTGCGGAACATGCACTATTCACGTGGCTGATCATACACTGATCACGTGGCTGACCATACTCTGATCACGTGGCTGATCATACACTGATCACGCGGCTGGTCATGCACTGATCACGTGTCTATCATGCACTAATCACGTGAATGCGCATGAACTGATCACTTACCTGTTCATGCAGTGATTCCGTGGCTATCATGCACTGATCACGTGGCTGATCATGCACTGATCACATGACTGATTAAGCACTGATCGCGTAGCTATAATGCACTGATCACATGACTGCGCATGCCATGATCATGTGACTGATCATGCACTGATCACGTGGCTATCATGCACTGATAACGTGGCTGATCATGCAGTGATCATGTGACTGATTATGCACTGATCGCGAAGCTATCATGCACTGATCACATAACAGCTCATGCCATGATCGCGTGACTGATGATGCACTGATCACGTGGCTAGCATGCACTGATCATATGGCTAATCATACATTGATCACCTAAATAATCATGCACTCATCCCGGGGCGGTCTTGCACTGATCACGTGGCTGATCAAGCACTGATAACTTAGCTATCATGCACTGATCACATGACTGCGCAAGAACTGTTCACGTGGATATCATACACTGGACACGTGGCAGATCATGCACTGATCACGTGACTGATCATGCACTGATCTGGTGGCTATCATGCATTGATCACATGATTGGTCATACACAGATCACGTGACTGATCATGCACTGATCACGTGACTGCACATGCACTGATCATGTAAATGTAGGCAATGATCACATGGCTATCATGCACTGATCACGTGGCTGATCATGCACTGATCATGAGACTGAGCATGCACTGATCACGTAGCTATCATGCATTGATCAATTGGCTATCATGCACTGATCACGTGGCTGATCATACACTGATCACGTGGCTGATCATACACTGATCACGTGGCTGATCATGCACTAATCACGTTGCTTATCATGCACTGATCAGGTGGCTATCATGCACTGATCACGTGGCTGATCATGCACTGCTCACATGGCTGATCGTACACTGATCACGTGGCTGATCATGCACTAATCACGTTCCTTATCCTGCAATGATCAGGTTGCTATCATGCACTGATCACATGGCTGATCATACACTGATCAGGTGACTGCGCATGCACTGATCACATGACTGATCATGCACTGATCATGTGGCTGATCATGCACTGATAAGCTGGCTATCATACACTGATCAGGTGACTGATCATGCACTCTTCACGTGCCTGATCATGCACTGATCACGTGGCTGATCATGCACTGAATACGAAGCTGATCATACACTGATCACGTGACTGTGCATGCACTGATAACTTGGCTGGTCATGCACTAATCCCGTGGCTGATCATGCACTAATCACATTGCCGATCATGCACTGATCACGTGACTGATCATGCACTGATCTGGTGCCTATCATGCATTGATCCCGTGGTTGATCATACACTGATCACATGACTGATCATGCACTGATCACCTGGCTATCATGCACTGATCACGTAGCTGATCATGCACTGATCAAGTGATTGAACATGCACTGAAGACGTGACTGATCCTGCACTAATCACATGGCTATCATGCACTGATCATGTGACTGCGCATCCACTGATCTCGAGGATGATCGTACACTGATCACGTGGCTGATCAGGAACTGATCACATGACTGACCATACAGTGATCACGTGTCTGAATATTGCTGATCATGTTATTGATCATGTGCTGATCAGGTGTGTATCATGCACTGATCACCTGACTGCGCATGCACTGACCATGTAACTGTAGGCAATTATCACATGGCTATCATGCAGTGATCACGTGGATGATCATGCACTGACCATGCACTGATCACGTAGCTATCATGCATTGATCACTTGGCTGTCATGCACTGATCACGTGGCTGATCATACACTGATCACGTGACTGCACATGCACTGATGACATGGCTGATCATACAGTGATCACGTGGCTGATCATGCACTGATCATGTGGTTGATCATGCACTAATCACGTTGCTGATCATGCACTGATCAGGTGGCTATCATGCACTGCTTACGAGGCTGATCATGCACTGATCACATGGCAATCATGCACTGATCACGTGTCTTATCATACACTGATCCTTGACTGATCATGCACTGATCACGTGCCTGATCATTCACTGATCACCTGGCTGACCATGCACTGATCACTAAGCTGATCATACACTGATCACGTGACTGTGCATGCACTGATAACGTGGGTGATCATGTACTGATCACGTGTTTGATCATGCACTGATCCCGTGGCTGATCATACACTGTTCATGTGCCTGATCATGCACTAAATATGTTGCGGATCATGTACTGATCACGTAGCTGATCATACACTGATCACCTGGCTGATCATACTCTGATCACCTGGCTGATCAGACACTGATCACGTGGCTGATCATACTCTGAACACGAAGCTGATCATACACTGATCACGTGACTGCATGCACTGATCAATTGACTGCCCATGCACTGATCACGTGGATGATCATGCGCTGATCATGTGACTGATCATGCACTAAAAAAATGGCTGATCAAGCCCTGATCACATGACTGATCATGCACTGTTCACGAAGCTGATCATACAATGATCACGTGACTGTGCATGCACTGATCACTTGGCTGATCATGCACAGATCACATGGCTATCATGCACTGATCACTTGATTGTGCATGCAATAATCACGTGGATGATCATGCATTTATCACGTGGCTGATCATGCACTAATCACAAGGGTGATCATGAACTGATCACGTGACTTAGCATGCTGTGATCTCGTGTCTGAATGGTGCTGATCATGTGACTAATCAAGAACTGATCACGTGGCTATCATGCACTGATCACTTGATTGTGCATGCAATAATCACGTGGATGATCATGCATGTATCACCTGGCTGATCATGCACTAATCACAAGGGTGATCATGAACTGATCACGTGACTTAGCATGCTGTGATCTCGGGTCTGAGTGGTGCTAATCATGTGACTAATCAAGAACTGATCACGTGGCTCTCATGCACTGATGATGTGCCTCAGGAGGCAATAACCAAAGAGCTGAGCAGGCACGAATCACGCAATCAGCAGGCAATAATCATGGACCTCAGCTGTGATGAATCATGCTGCTCAGCTGGCAATCATCAAGCAGCTGAATAGGCAGGAATCAGACGGCTCAGCTGGCCATTGTCAAGCAGATGAGCAGGCAGGAATCACGCAGCTCAGCTGGCAATTGTCAAGCAGCGGAGCAGACAGGAAAAACGGAGCTCAGTAGGCCCTGATCACGTGACTGAGCACACACTGATCACGTGACTGATAATGAACTGATCACGAGGCTATAATGCACTGATCACCTGACTGCGCATGCACTGATCATGTGGATGATCATACACTGATCACGTGGCTGATCACCCAATGATCACGTGACTGATCATGCACTGATCACGTGGCTATCATGCACTGCTCACATGACTGAGCATGCACTGATCACATAGCTATCATGCATTGATCACTTGGCTATCATGCACTAATCACGTGGCTGATCATGCACTGATCACGAAGCTGATCATACACTGATCACGGGACTGTGCATGCACTGATCACGTGGCTGATCATGCACTGATCACGTGGCTGATCATGCAATGATAACCTGGCTATCATACACTGATCACGTGACTGATCATGCACTGATCCCAATGCTGATCATGCAATGATCAGGAAGCTGATCATACACTGATCACGTGACTCTGCCTGCTGTGTGGCTGATCATGCACTGATCACGTGGCTGATCATACACTGATCACGTGGCTGATCATACACTGTTCATGTGCCTGATCATGCACTAAATATGTTGCGGATCATGCACTGATCACGTAGCTGATCATACACTGATCACCTGGCTGATCATACTCTGATCACCTGGCTGATCAGACACTGATCACGTGGCTGATCATACTCTGAACACGAAGCTGATCATACACTGATCACGTGACTGCATGCACTGATCAATTGACTGCCCATGCACTGATCACGTGGATGATCATGCGCTGATCATGTGACTGATCATGCACTAAAAAAATGGCTGATCAAGCCCTGATCACATGACTGATCATGCACTGTTCACGAAGCTGATCATACAATGATCACGTGACTGTGCATGCACTGATCACTTGGCTGATCATGCACAGATCACATGGCTATCATGCACTGATCACTTGATTGTGCATGCAATAATCACGTGGATGATCATGCATTTATCACGTGGCTGATCATGCGCTAATCACAAGGGTGATCATGAACTGATCACGTGACTTAGCATGCTGTGATCTCGTGTCTGAATGGTGCTGATCATGTGACTAATCAAGAACTGATCACGTGGCTATCATGCACTGATCACGTGGCTGATCATACACTGATCACGTGGCTATCATGCACTGATCACTTGATTGTGCATGCAATAATCACGTGGATGATCATGCATGTATCACCTGGCTGATCATGCACTAATCACAAGGGTGATCATGAACTGATCACGTGACTTAGCATGCTGTGATCTCGGGTCTGAGTGGTGCTAATCATGTGACTAATCAAGAACTGATCACGTGGCTCTCATGCACTGATGATGTGCCTCAGGAGGCAATAACCGAAGAGCTGAGCAGGCACGAATCACGCAATCAGCAGGCAATAATCATGGACCTCAGCTGTGATGAATCATGCTGCTCAGCTGGCAATCATCAAGCAGCTGAATAGGCAGGAATCAGACGGCTCAGCTGGCCATTGTCAAGCAGATGAGCAGGCAGGAATCACGCAGCTCAGCTGGCAATTGTCAAGCAGCGGAGCAGACAGGAAAAACGGAGCTCAGTAGGCCCTGATCACGTGACTGAGCACACACTGATCACGTGACTGATAATGAACTGATCACGAGGCTATAATGCACTGATCACCTGACTGCGCATGCACTGATCATGTGGATGATCATACACTGATCACGTGGCTGATCACGCAATGATCACGTGACTGATCATGCACTGATCACGTGGCTATCATGCACTGCTCACATGACTGAGCATGCACTGATCACGTAGCTATCATGCATTGATCACTTGGCTATCATGCACTAATCACGTGGCTGATCATGCACTGATCACGAAGCTGATCATACACTGATCACGGGACTGTGCATGCACTGATCACGTGGCTGATCATGCACTGATCACGTGGCTGATCATGCAATGATAACCTGGCTATCATACACTGATCACGTGACTGATCATGCACTGATCCCGATGCTGATCATGCAATGATCAGGAAGCTGATCATACACTGATCACGTGACTCTGCCTGCTGTGTGGCTGATCATGCACTGATCACGTGGCTGATCATACACTGATCACGTCGCTGATCATGCACTGATCACCGTGCGGATCATGAACTGATCACGTGGCTGATCATACACTGATCACGTGGCTGTTCATGCACTGATCACGTGGCTGATCATACACTTATCAAATTACTGATAATGCACTGATCACGTGCCTGATTATGCACTGATCACGAAGCTGACCATACACTGACTGTGCATGCACTGATCACGTGGCTGATAATGCACTGATCACGTGGCTGATCATGCACTGATCACCTGGCTGATCATACACTGATCACGTGGCTGATCATGCACTGATCACGTGTCTGATCATCCACTGATTTGAAGCTGATCATACACTGATCACGTGATTCCTGCACTGATCACGGGGCTGATCATGCACATATCAAGTGGCTGATCAAGCACTGATCACGTGACTGATCATTCACTGATCACGTGACTGATCATGCACTGATCACGTGGCTGATCATGCACTAATCACGTAGCTGATCATATACTGATCACGTGACTGTGCATGCACTGATAACTTGGCTGATCATGCCCTGATCACGAGGCTGATCATGCACTGATCACATGGCGGATCATACACTGATCACGTGCCGGATCATGCACTAATCACTTTGCGGAACATGCACTATTCACGTGGCTGATCATACACTGATCACGTGGCTGACCATACTCTGATCACGTGGCTGATCATACACTGATCACGCGGCTGGTCATGCACTGATCACGTGTCTATCATGCACTAATCACGTGAATGCGCATGAACTGATCACTTACCTGTTCATGCAGTGATTCCGTGGCTATCATGCACTGATCACGTGGCTGATCATGCACTGATCACATGACTGATTAAGCACTGATCGCGTAGCTATAATGCACTGATCACATGACTGCGCATGCCATGATCATGTGACTGATCATGCACTGATCACGTGGCTATCATGCACTGATAACGTGGCTGATCATGCAGTGATCATGTGACTGATTATGCACTGATCGCGAAGCTATCATGCACTGATCACATAACAGCTCATGCCATGATCGCGTGACTGATGATGCACTGATCACGTGGCTATCATGCACTGATCATATGGCTAATCATACATTGATCACCTAAATAATCATGCACTCATCCCGGGGCGGTCTTGCACTGATCACGTGGCTGATCAAGCACTGATAACTTAGCTATCATGCACTGATCACATGACTGCGCAAGAACTGTTCACGTGGATATCATACACTGGACACGTGGCAGATCATGCACTGATCACGTGACTGATCATGCACTGATCTGGTGGCTATCATGCATTGATCACATGATTGGTCATACACAGATCACGTGACTGATCATGCACTGATCACGTGACTGCACATGCACTGATCATGTAAATGTAGGCAATGATCACATGGCTATCATGCACTGATCACGTGGCTGATCATGCACTGATCATGAGACTGAGCATGCACTGATCACGTAGCTATCATGCATTGATCAATTGGCTATCATGCACTGATCACGTGGCTGATCATACACTGATCACGTGGCTGATCATGCACTAATCACGTTGCTTATCATGCACTGATCAGGTGGCTATCATGCACTGATCACGTGGCTGATCATGCACTGCTCACATGGCTGATCGTACACTGATCACGTGGCTGATCATGCACTAATCACGTTCCTTATCCTGCAATGATCAGGTTGCTATCATGCACTGATCACATGGCTGATCATACACTGATCACGTGACTGCGCATGCACTGATCACATGACTGATCATGCACTGATCATGTGGCTGATCATGCACTGATAAGCTGGCTATCATACACTGATCAGGTGACTGATCATGCACTCTTCACGTGCCTGATCATGCACTGATCACGTGGCTGATCATGCACTGAATACGAAGCTGATCATACACTGATCACGTGACTGTGCATGCACTGATAACTTGGCTGGTCATGCACTAATCCCGTGGCTGATCATGCACTAATCACATTGCCGATCATGCACTGATCACGTGACTGATCATGCACTGATCTGGTGCCTATCATGCATTGATCCCGTGGTTGATCATACACTGATCACATGACTGATCATGCACTGATCACCTGGCTATCATGCACTGATCACGTAGCTGATCATGCACTGATCAAGTGATTGAACATGCACTGAAGACGTGACTGATCCTGCACTAATCACATGGCTATCATGCACTGATCATGTGACTGCGCATCCACTGATCTCGAGGATGATCGTACACTGATCACGTGGCTGATCAGGAACTGATCACATGACTGACCATACAGTGATCACGTGTCTGAATATTGCTGATCATGTTATTGATCATGTGCTGATCAGGTGTGTATCATGCACTGATCACCTGACTGCGCATGCACTGACCATGTAACTGTAGGCAATTATCACATGGCTATCATGCAGTGATCACGTGGATGATCATGCACTGACCATGCACTGATCACGTAGCTATCATGCATTGATCACTTGGCTGTCATGCACTGATCACGTGGCTGATCATACACTGATCACGTGACTGCACATGCACTGATGACATGGCTGATCATACAGTGATCACGTGGCTGATCATGCACTGATCATGTGGTTGATCATGCACTAATCACGTTGCTGATCATGCACTGATCAGGTGGCTATCATGCACTGCTTACGAGGCTGATCATGCACTGATCACATGGCAATCATGCACTGATCACGTGTCTTATCATACACTGATCCTTGACTGATCATGCACTGATCACGTGCCTGATCATTCACTGATCACCTGGCTGACCATGCACTGATCACGAAGCTGATCATACACTGATCACGTGACTGTGCATGCACTGATAACGTGGGTGATCATGTACTGATCACGTGTTTGATCATGCACTGATCACGTGGCTGATCATACACTGTTCATGTGCCTGATCATGCACTAAATATGTTGCGGATCATGCACTGATCACGTAGCTGATCATACACTGATCACCTGGCTGATCATACTCTGATCACCTGGCTGATCAGACACTGATCACGTGGCTGATCATACTCTGAACACGAAGCTGATCATACACTGATCACGTGACTGCATGCACTGATCAATTGACTGCCCATGCACTGATCACGTGGATGATCATGCGCTGATCATGTGACTGATCATGCACTAAAAAAATGGCTGATCAAGCCCTGATCACATGACTGATCATGCACTGTTCACGAAGCTGATCATACAATGATCACGTGACTGTGCATGCACTGATCACTTGGCTGATCATGCACAGATCACATGGCTATCATGCACTGATCACTTGATTGTGCATGCAATAATCACGTGGATGATCATGCATTTATCACGTGGCTGATCATGCACTAATCACAAGGGTGATCATGAACTGATCACGTGACTTAGCATGCTGTGATCTCGTGTCTGAATGGTGCTGATCATGTGACTAATCAAGAACTGATCACGTGGCTATCATGCACTGATCACGTGGCTGATCATACACTGATCACGTGGCTATCATGCACTGATCACTTGATTGTGCATGCAATAATCACGTGGATGATCATGCATGTATCACCTGGCTGATCATGCACTAATCACAAGGGTGATCATGAACTGATCACGTGACTTAGCATGCTGTGATCTCGGGTCTGAGTGGTGCTAATCATGTGACTAATCAAGAACTGATCACGTGGCTCTCATGCACTGATGATGTGCCTCAGGAGGCAATAACCAAAGAGCTGAGCAGGCACGAATCACGCAATCAGCAGGCAATAATCATGGACCTCAGCTGTGATGAATCATGCTGCTCAGCTGGCAATCATCAAGCAGCTGAATAGGCAGGAATCAGACGGCTCAGCTGGCCATTGTCAAGCAGATGAGCAGGCAGGAATCACGCAGCTCAGCTGGCAATTGTCAAGCAGCGGAGCAGACAGGAAAAACGGAGCTCAGTAGGCCCTGATCACGTGACTGAGCACACACTGATCACGTGACTGATAATGAACTGATCACGAGGCTATAATGCACTGATCACCTGACTGCGCATGCACTGATCATGTGGATGATCATACACTGATCACGTGGCTGATCACGCAATGATCACGTGACTGATCATGCACTGATCACGTGGCTATCATGCACTGCTCACATGACTGAGCATGCACTGATCACGTAGCTATCATGCATTGATCACTTGGCTATCATGCACTAATCACGTGGCTGATCATGCACTGATCACGAAGCTGATCATACACTGATCACGGGACTGTGCATGCACTGATCACGTGGCTGATCATGCACTGATCACGTGGCTGATCATGCAATGATAACCTGGCTATCATACACTGATCACGTGACTGATCATGCACTGATCCCGATGCTGATCATGCAATGATCAGGAAGCTGATCATACACTGATCACGTGACTCTGCCTGCTGTGTGGCTGATCATGCACTGATCACGTGGCTGATCATACACTGATCACGTGGCTGATCATACACTGTTCATGTGCCTGATCATGCACTAAATATGTTGCGGATCATGCACTGATCACGTAGCTGATCATACACTGATCACCTGGCTGATCATACTCTGATCACCTGGCTGATCAGACACTGATCACGTGGCTGATCATACTCTGAACACGAAGCTGATCATACACTGATCACGTGACTGCATGCACTGATCAATTGACTGCCCATGCACTGATCACGTGGATGATCATGCGCTGATCATGTGACTGATCATGCACTAAAAAAATGGCTGATCAAGCCCTGATCACATGACTGATCATGCACTGTTCACGAAGCTGATCATACAATGATCACGTGACTGTGCATGCACTGATCACTTGGCTGATCATGCACAGATCACATGGCTATCATGCACTGATCACTTGATTGTGCATGCAATAATCACGTGGATGATCATGCATTTATCACGTGGCTGATCATGCGCTAATCACAAGGGTGATCATGAACTGATCACGTGACTTAGCATGCTGTGATCTCGTGTCTGAATGGTGCTGATCATGTGACTAATCAAGAACTGATCACGTGGCTATCATGCACTGATCACGTGGCTGATCATACACTGATCACGTGGCTATCATGCACTGATCACTTGATTGTGCATGCAATAATCACGTGGATGATCATGCATGTATCACCTGGCTGATCATGCACTAATCACAAGGGTGATCATGAACTGATCACGTGACTTAGCATGCTGTGATCTCGGGTCTGAGTGGTGCTAATCATGTGACTAATCAAGAACTGATCACGTGGCTCTCATGCACTGATGATGTGCCTCAGGAGGCAATAACCGAAGAGCTGAGCAGGCACGAATCACGCAATCAGCAGGCAATAATCATGGACCTCAGCTGTGATGAATCATGCTGCTCAGCTGGCAATCATCAAGCAGCTGAATAGGCAGGAATCAGACGGCTCAGCTGGCCATTGTCAAGCAGATGAGCAGGCAGGAATCACGCAGCTCAGCTGGCAATTGTCAAGCAGCGGAGCAGACAGGAAAAACGGAGCTCAGTAGGCCCTGATCACGTGACTGAGCACACACTGATCACGTGACTGATAATGAACTGATCACGAGGCTATAATGCACTGATCACCTGACTGCGCATGCACTGATCATGTGGATGATCATACACTGATCACGTGGCTGATCACGCAATGATCACGTGACTGATCATGCACTGATCACGTGGCTATCATGCACTGCTCACATGACTGAGCATGCACTGATCACGTAGCTATCATGCATTGATCACTTGGCTATCATGCACTAATCACGTGGCTGATCATGCACTGATCACGAAGCTGATCATACACTGATCACGGGACTGTGCATGCACTGATCACGTGGCTGATCATGCACTGATCACGTGGCTGATCATGCAATGATAACCTGGCTATCATACACTGATCACGTGACTGATCATGCACTGATCCCGATGCTGATCATGCAATGATCAGGAAGCTGATCATACACTGATCACGTGACTCTGCCTGCTGTGTGGCTGATCATGCACTGATCACGTGGCTGATCATACACTGATCACGTCGCTGATCATGCACTGATCACCGTGCGGATCATGAACTGATCACGTGGCTGATCATACACTGATCACGTGGCTGTTCATGCACTGATCACGTGGCTGATCATGCACTTATCAAATTACTGATAATGCACTGATCACGTGCCTGATTATGCACTGATCACGAAGCTGACCATACACTGACTGTGCATGCACTGATCACGTGGCTGATAATGCACTGATCACGTGGCTGATCATGCACTGATCACCTGGCTGATCATACACTGATCACGTGGCTGATCATGCACTGATCACGTGTCTGATCATCCACTGATTTGAAGCTGATCATACACTGATCACGTGATTCCTGCACTGATCACGGGGCTGATCATGCACATATCAAGTGGCTGATCAAGCACTGATCACGTGACTGATCATTCACTGATCACGTGACTGATCATGCACTGATCACGTGGCTGATCATGCACTAATCACGTAGCTGATCATATACTGATCACGTGACTGTGCATGCACTGATAACTTGGCTGATCATGCCCTGATCACGAGGCTGATCATGCACTGATCACATGGCGGATCATACACTGATCACGTGCCGGATCATGCACTAATCACTTTGCGGAACATGCACTATTCACGTGGCTGATCATACACTGATCACGTGGCTGACCATACTCTGATCACGTGGCTGATCATACACTGATCACGCGGCTGATCATGCACTGATCACGTGTCTACCATGCACTAATCACGTGAATGCGCATGAACTGATCACTTACCTCTTCATGCAGTGATTCCGTGGCTATCATGCACTGATCACGTGGCTGATCATGCACTGATCACATGACTGATTAAGCACTGATCGCGTAGCTATAATGCACTGATCACATGACTGCGCATGCCATGATCATGTGACTGATCATGCACTGATCACGTGGCTCTCATGCACTGATAACGTGGCTGATCATGCAGTGATCATGTGACTGATTATGCACTGATCGAGAAGCTATCATGCACTGATCACATGACAGCTCATGCCATGATCGCGTGACTGATCATGCACTGATCACGTGGCTATCATGCACTGATCATATGGCTAATCATACATTGATCACCTAAATAATCATGCACTCATCCCGGGGCGGTCTTGCACTGATCACGTGGCTGATCAAGCACTGATAACTTAGCTATCATGCACTGATCACATGACTGCGCAAGAACTGTTCACGTGGATATCATACACTGGACACGTGGCAGATCATGCACTGATCACGTGACTGATCATGCACTGATCTGGTGGCTATCATGCATTGATCACATGATTGGTCATACACAGATCACGTGACTGATCATGCACTGATCACGTGACTGCACATGCACTGATCATGTAAATGTAGGCAATGATCACATGGCTATCATGCACTGATCACGTGGCTGATCATGCACTGATCATGAGACTGAGCATGCACTGATCACGTAGCTATCATGCATTGATCAATTGGCTATCATGCACTGATCACGTGGCTGATCATACACTGATCACGTGGCTGATCATGCACTAATCACGTTGCTTATCATGCACTGATCAGGTGGCTATCATGCACTGATCACGTGGCTGATCATGCACTGCTCACATGGCTGATCGTACACTGATCACGTGGCTGATCATGCACTAATCACGTTCCT
This sequence comes from Bos javanicus, assembly GCF_032452875.1. Lineage (NCBI taxonomy): Eukaryota > Metazoa > Chordata > Mammalia > Artiodactyla > Bovidae > Bos > Bos javanicus. Next base: position 148,358 of record NW_026893848.1, read on the forward strand.
TATCCTGCAATGATCAGGTTGCTATCATGCACTGATCACATGGCTGATCATACACTGATCACGTGACTGCGCATGCACTGATCACATGACTGATCATGCACTGATCATGTGGCTGATCATGCACTGATAAGCTGGCTATCATACACTGATCAGGTGACTGATCATGCACTCTTCACGTGCCTGATCATGCACTGATCACGTGGCTGATCATGCACTGAATACGAAGCTGATCATACACTGATCACGTGACTGTGCATGCACTGATAACTTGGCTGGTCATGCACTAATCACATTGCCGATCATGCACTGATCACGTGACTGATCATGCACTGATCTGGTGCCTATCAGGCATTGATCCCGTGGTTGATCATACACTGATCACATGACTGATCATGCACTGATCACCTGGCTATCATGCACTGATCACGTAGCTGATCATGCACTGATCACGTTCCTTATCCTGTAATGATCAGGTTGCTATCATGCACTGATCACATGGCTGATCATACACTGATCAGGTGACTGCGCATGCACTGATCACATGACTGATCATGCACTGATCACGTGGCTGATCATGCACTGAATACGAAGCTGATCATACACTGATCACGTGACTGTGCATGCACTGATAACTTGGCTGGTCATGCACTAATCCCGTGGCTGATCATGCACTAATCACATTGCCGATCATGCACTGATCACGTGACTGATCATGCACTGATCTGGTGCCTATCATGCATTGATCCCGTGGTTGATCATACACTGATCACATGACTGATCATGCACTGATCACCTGGCTATCATGCACTGATCACGTAGCTGATCATGCACTGATCAAGTGATTGAACAAGCACTGAAGACGTGACTGATCCTGCACTAATCACATGGCTATCATGCACTGATCATGTGACTGCGCATCCACTGATCTCGAGGATGATCGTACACTGATCACGTGGCTGATCAGGAACTGATCACATGACTGACCATACAGTGATCACGTGTCTGAATATTGCTGATCATGTTATTGATCATGTGCTGATCAGGTGTGTATCATGCACTGATCACCTGACTGCTCATGCACTGACCATGTAACTGTAGGCAATTATCACATGGCTATCATGCAGTGATCACGTGGATGATCATGCACTGACCATGCACTGATCACGTAGCTATCATGCATTGATCACTTGGCTGTCATGCACTGATCACGTGGCTGATCATACACTGATCACGTGACTGCACATGCACTGATGACATGGCTGATCATACAGTGATCACGTGGCTGATCATGCACTGATCATGTGGTTGATCATGCACTAATCACGTTGCTGATCATGCACTGATCAGGTGGCTATCATGCACTGCTTACGAGGCTGATCATGCACTGATCACATGGCAATCATGCACTGATCACGTGTCTTATCATACACTGATCCTTGACTGATCATGCACTGATCACGTGCCTGATCATTCACTGATCACCTGGCTGATCATGCACTGATCATGAAGCTGATCATACACTGATCACGTGACTGCATGCACTGATCATTTCGATGATCATGCATTGATCAAGGGGCTGATCATGCACTGACCACGTGGCTGATCCTACAATGATCACGTGACTGATCATGCACTGATCACGCGGCTGACCATGCACTGATCACGAAGCTGATCATACACTGATCACGTGACTGTGCATGCACTGATCACGTGGGTGATCATGCACTGATCACGTGTTTGATCATGCACTGATCACGTGGCTGATCATACACTGTTCATGTGCCTGATCATGCACTAAATATGTTGCGGATCATGCACTGATCACGTAGCTGATCATACACTGATCACCTGGCTGATCATACTCTGATCACCTGGCTGATCAGACACTGATCACGTGGCTGATCATACTCTGAACACGAAGCTGATCATACACTGATCACGTGACTGCATGCACTGATCAATTGACTGCCCATGCACTGATCACGTGGATGATCATGCGCTGATCATGTGACTGATCATGCACTAAAAAAATGGCTGATCAAGCCCTGATCACATGACTGATCATGCACTGTTCACGAAGCTGATCATACAATGATCACGTGACTGTGCATGCACTGATCACTTGGCTGATCATGCACAGATCACATGGCTATCATGCACTGATCACTTGATTGTGCATGCAATAATCACGTGGATGATCATGCATTTATCACGTGGCTGATCATGCACTAATCACAAGGGTGATCATGAACTGATCACGTGACTTAGCATGCTGTGATCTCGTGTCTGAATGGTGCTGATCATGTGACTAATCAAGAACTGATCACGTGGCTATCATGCACTGATCACGTGGCTGATCATACACTGATCACGTGGCTATCATGCACTGATCACTTGATTGTGCATGCAATAATCACGTGGATGATCATGCATGTATCACCTGGCTGATCATGCACTAATCACAAGGGTGATCATGAACTGAGCACGTGACTTAGCATGCTGTGATCTCGGGTCTGAGTGGTGCTAATCATGTGACTAATCAAGAACTGATCACGTGGCTCTCATGCACTGATGATGTGCCTCAGGAGGCAATAACCAAAGAGCTGAGCAGGCACGAATCACGCAATCAGCAGGCAATAATCATGGACCTCAGCTGTGATGAATCATGCTGCTCAGCTGGCAATCATCAAGCAGCTGAATAGGCAGGAATCAGACGGCTCAGCTGGCCATTGTCAAGCAGATGAGCAGGCAGGAATCACGCAGCTCAGCTGGCAATTGTCAAGCAGCGGAGCAGACAGGAAAAACGGAGCTCAGTAGGCCCTGATCACGTGACTGAGCACACACTGATCACGTGACTGATAATGAACTGATCACGAGGCTATAATGCACTGATCACCTGACTGCGCATGCACTGATCATGTGGATGATCATACACTGATCACGTGGCTGATCACGCAATGATCACGTGACTGATCATGCACTGATCACGTGGCTATCATGCACTGCTCACATGACTGAGCATGCACTGATCACGTAGCTATCATGCATTGATCACTTGGCTATCATGCACTAATCACGTGGCTGATCATGCACTGATCACGAAGCTGATCATACACTGATCACGGGACTGTGCATGCACTGATCACGTGGCTGATCATGCACTGATCACGTGGCTGATCATGCAATGATAACCTGGCTATCATACACTGATCACGTGACTGATCATGCACTCTTCACTGGCCTGATCATGCACTGATCCCGTGGCTGATCATGCAATGATCAGGAAGCTGATCATACACTGATCACGTGACTCTGCCTGCTGTGTGGCTGATCATGCACTGATCACGTGGCTGATCATACACTGATCACGTGGCTGTTCATGCACTGATCACGTGGCTGACCATACACTTATCAAATTACTGATAATGCACTGATCACGTGCCTGATTATGCACTGATCACGAAGCTGACCATACACTGACTGTGCATGCACTGATCACGTGGCTGATAATGCACTGATCACGTGGCTGATCATGCACTGATCACCTGGCTGATCATACACTGATCACGTGGCTGTTCATGCACTGATCACGTGGCTGATCATACACTTATCAAATTACTGATAATGTACTGATCACGTGCCTGATTATGCACTGATCACGAAGCTGACCATACACTGACTGTGCATGCACTGATCACGTGGCTGATAATGCACTGATCACGTGGCTGATCATGCACTGATCACCTGGCTGATCATACACTGATCACGTGGCTGATCATGCACTGATCACGTGTCTGATCATCCACTGATTTGAAGCTGATCATACACTGATCACGTGATTCCTGCACTGATCACGGGGCTGATCATGCACATATCAAGTGGCTGATCAAGCACTGATCACGTGACTGATCATTCACTGATCACGTGACTGATCATGCACTGATCACGTGGCTGATCATGCACTAATCACGTAGCTGATCATATACTGATCACGTGACTGTGCATGCACTGATAACTTGGCTGATCATGCCCTGATCACGAGGCTGATCATGCACGGATCACATGGCTGATCATACACTGATCACGTGCCTGATCATGCACTAAACACGTTGCGGAACATGCACTATTCACGTGGCTGATCATACACTGATCACGTGGCTGACCATACTCTGATCACGTGGCTGATCATACACTGATCACGGGGCTGATCATGCACTGATCACGTGTCTATCATGCACTAATCACGTGAATGCGCATGAACTGATCACTTACCTGTTCATGCAGTGATTCCATGGCTATCATGCACTGATCACATGACTGATTAAGCACTGCTCGCGTAGCTATAATGCACTGATCACATGACTGCGCATGCCATGATCATGTGACTGATCATGCACTGATCACGTGGCTATCATGCACTGATAACGTGGCTGATCATGCAGTGATCATGTGACTGATTATGCACTGATCGCGAAGCTATCATGCACTGATCACATGACAGCTCATGCCATGATCGCGTGACTGATCATGCACTGATCACGTGGCTATCATGCACTGATCATATGGCTAATCATACATTGATCACCTAAATAATCATGCACTCATTCCGGGGCGGTCTTGCACTGATCACGTGGCTGATCAGGCACTGATAACTTAGCTATCATGCACTGATCACATGACTGCACAAGAACTGTTCACGTGGATATCATACACTGGACACGTGACAGATCATGCACTGATCACGTGACTGATCATGCACTGATCTGGTGGCTATCATGCATTGATCACGTGATTGGTCATACACAGATCACGTGACTGATCATGCACTGATCACGTGACTGCACATGCACTGATCATGTAAATGTAGGCAATGATCACATGGCTATCATGCACTGATCACGTGGCTGATCATGCACTGATCATGAGACTGAGCATGCACTGATCACGTAGCTATCATGCATTGATCAATTGGCTATCATGCACTGATCAGGTGGTTATCATGCACTGATCACGTGGCTGATCATGCACTGCTCACATGGCTGATCGTGCACTGATCACGTGGCTGATCATGCACTAATCACGTTCCTTATCCTGCAATGATCAGGTTGCTATCATGCACTGATCACATGGCTGATCATACACTGATCAGGTGACTGTGCATGCACTGATCACATGACTGATCATGCACTGATCATGTGGCTGATCATGCACTGATAAGCTGGCTATCATACACTGATCAGGTGACTGATCATGCACTCTTCACGTGCCTGATCATGCACTGATCACGTGGCTGATCATGCACTGAATACGAAGCTGATCATACACTGATCACGTGACTGTGCATGCACCGATAACTTGGCTGGTCATGCACTAATCACATTGCCGATCATGCACTGATCACGTGACTGATCATGCACTGATCTGGTGCCTATCAAGCATTGATCCCGTGGTTGATCATACACTGATCACATGACTGATCATGCACTGATCACCTGGCTATCATGCACTGATCACGTAGCTGATCATGCACTGATCAAGTGATTGAACATGCACTGAAGACGTGACTGATCCTGCACTAATCACATGGCTATCATGCACTGATCATGTGACTGCGCATCCACTGATCTCGAGGATGATCGTACACTGATCACGTGGCTGATCAGGAACTAATCACATGACTGACCATACAGTGATCACGTGTCTGAATATTGCTGATCATGTTATTGATCATGTGCTGATCAGGTGTGAATCATGCACTGATCACCTGACTGCGCATGCACTGACCATGTAACTGTAGGCAATTATCACATGGCTATCATGCAGTGATCACGTGGATGATCATGCACTGATCATGCACTGATCACGTAGCTATCATGCATTGATCACTTGGCTGTCATGCACTGATCACGTGGCTGATCATACACTGATCACGTGACTGCACATGCACTGATGACATGGCTGATCATACAGTGATCACGTGGCTGATCACGCACTGATCATGTGGTTGATCATGCACTAATCACGTTGCTGATCATGCACTGATCAGGTGGCTATCATGCACTGCTTACGAGGCTGATCATGCACTGATCACATGGCAATCATGCACTGATCACGTGTCTTATCATACACTGATCATTGACTGATCATGCACTGATCACGTGCCTGATCATTCACTGATCACCTGGCTGATCATGCACTGATCACGAAGCTGATCATACACTGATCACGTGACTGCATGCACTGATCATTTCGATGATCATGCACTGATCACGCGGCTGACCATGCACTGATCACAAAGCTGATCATACACTGATCACGTGACTGTGCATGCACTGATAACGTGGGTGATCATGCACTGATCACGTGTTTGATCATGCACTGATCACGTGGCTGATCATACACTGTTCATGTGCCTGATCATGCACTAAATATGTTGCGGATCATGCACTGATCACGTAGCTGATCATACACTGATCACCTGGCTGATCATACTCTGATCACCTGGCTGATCAGACACTGATCACGTGGCTGATCATACTCTGAACACGAAGCTGATCATACACTGATCACGTGACTGCATGCACTGATCAATTGACTGCCCATGCACTGATCACGTGGATGATCATGCGCTGATCATGTGACTGATCATGCACTAAAAAAATGGCTGATCAAGCCCTGATCACATGACTGATCATGCACTGTTCACGAAGCTGATCATACAATGATCACGTGACTGTGCATGCACTGATCACTTGGCTGATCATGCACAGATCACATGGCTATCATGCACTGATCACTTGATTGTGCATGCAATAATCACGTGGATGATCATGCATTTATCACGTGGCTGATCATGCACTAATCACAAGGGTGATCATGAACTGATCACGTGACTTAGCATGCTGTGATCTCGTGTCTGAATGGTGCTGATCATGTGACTAATCAAGAACTGATCACGTGGCTCTCATGCACTGATGATGTGCCTCAGGAGGCAATAACCAAAGAGCTGAGCAGGCACGAATCACGCAATCAGCAGGCAATAATCATGGACCTCAGCTGTGATGAATCATGCTGCTCAGCTGGCAATCATCAAGCAGCTGAATAGGCAGGAATCAGACGGCTCAGCTGGCCATTGTCAAGCAGATGAGCAGGCAGGAATCACGCAGCTCAGCTGGCAATTGTCAAGCAGCGGAGCAGACAGAAAAAACGGAGCTCAGTAGGCCCTGATCACGTGACTGAGCACACACTGATCACGTGACTGATAATGAACTGATCACGAGGCTATAATGCACTGATCACCTGACTGCGCATGCACTGATCATGTGGATGATCATACACTGATCACGTGGCTGATCACGCAATGATCACGTGACTGATCATGCACTGATCACGTGGCTATCATGCACTGCTCACATGACTGAGCATGCACTGATCACGTAGCTATCATGCATTGATCACTTGGCTATCATGCACTAATCACGTGGCTGATCATGCACTGATCACGAAGCTGATCATACACTGATCACGGGACTGTGCATGCACTGATCACGTGGCTGATCATGCAATGATAACCTGGCTATCATACACTGATCACGTGACTGATCATGCACTCTTCACTGGCCTGATCATGCACTGATCCCATGGCTGATCATGCAATGATCAGGAAGCTGATCATACACTGATCACGTGACTCTGCCTGCTGTGTGGCTGATCATGCACTGATCACGTGGCTGATCATACACTGATCACGTCGCTGATCATGCACTGATCACCGTGCGGATCATGAACTGATCACGTGGCTGATCATACACTGATCACGTGGCTGTTCATGCACTGATCACGTGGCTGATCATACACTGATTTGAAGCTGATCATAGACTGATCACGTGATTCATGCACTGATCACGGGGCTGATCATACACTGATCACGTGGCTGATCATGCACTAATCACGTTGCTTATCATGCACTGATCAGGTGGCTATCATGCACTGATCACGTGGCTGATCATGCACTGCTCACATGGCTGATCGTACACTGATCACGTGGCTGATCATGCACTAATCACGTTCCTTATCCTGCAATGATCAGGTTGCTATCATGCACTGATCACATGGCTGATCATACACTGATCAGGTGACTGCGCATGCACTGATCACATGACTGATCATGCACTGATCATGTGGCTGATCATGCACTGATAAGCTGGCTATCATACACTGATCAGGTGACTGATCATGCACTCTTCACGTGCCTGATCATGCACTGATCACGTGGCTGATCATGCACTGAATACGAAGCTGATCATACACTGATCACGTGACTGTGCATGCACTGATAACTTGGCTGGTCATGCACTAATCCCGTGGCTGATCATGCACTAATCACATTGCCGATCATGCACTGATCACGTGACTGATCATGCACTGATCTGGTGCCTATCATGCATTGATCCCGTGGTTGATCATACACTGATCACCTGACTGATCATGCACTGATCACCTGGCTATCATGCACTGATCACGTAGCTGATCATGCACTGATCAAGTGATTGAACATGCACTGAAGACGTGACTGATCCTGCACTAATCACATGGCTATCATGCACTGATCATGTGACTGCGCATCCACTGATCTCGAGGATGATCGTACACTGATCACGTGGCTGATCAGGAACTGATCACATGACTGACCATACAGTGATCACGTGTCTGAATATTGCTGATCATGTTATTGATCATGTGCTGATCAGGTGTGAATCATGCACTGATCACCTGACTGCGCATGCACTGACCATGTAACTGTAGGCAATTATCACATGGCTATCATGCAGTGATCACGTGGATTATCATGCACTGATCTGTTGCCTATCATGCATTGATCCCGTGGTTGATCATACACTGATCACATGACTGATCATGCACTGATCACCTGGCTATCATGCACTGATCACGTAGCTGATCATGCACTGATCAAGTGATTGAACATGCACTGAAGACGTGACTGATCCTGCACTAATCACATGGCTATCATGCACTGATCATGTGACTGCGCATCCACTGATCTCGAGGATGATCGTACACTGATCACGTGGCTGATCAGGAACTGATCACATGACTGACCATACAGTGATCACGTGTCTGAATATTGCTGATCATGTTATTGATCATGTGCTGATCAGGTGTGTATCATGCACTGATCACCTGACTGCGCATGCACTGACCATGTAACTGTAGGCAATTATCACATGGCTATCATGCAGTGATCACGTGGATGATCATGCACTGACCATGCACTGATCACGTAGCTATCATGCATTGATCACTTGGCTGTCATGCACTGATCACGTGGCTGATCATACACTGATCACGTGACTGCACATGCACTGATGACATGGCTGATCATACAGTGATCACGTGGCTGATCATGCACTGATCATGTGGTTGATCATGCACTAATCACGTTGCTGATCATGCACTGATCAGGTGGCTATCATGCACTGCTTACGAGGCTGATCATGCACTGATCACATGGCAATCATGCACTGATCACGTGTCTTATCATACACTGATCATTTCGATGATCATGCATTGATCAAGGGGCTGATCATGCACTGACCACGTGGCTGATCCTACAATGATCACGTGACTGATCATGCACTGATCACGCGGCTGACCATGCACTGATCACGAAGCTGATCATACACTGATCACGTGACTGTGCATGCACTGATAACGTGGGTGATCATGCACTGATCACGTGTTTGATCATGCACTGATCACGTGGCTGATCATACACTGTTCATGTGCCTGATCATGCACTAAATATGTTGCGGATCATGCACTGATCACATAGCTGATCATACACTGATCACCTGGCTGATCATACTCTGATCACCTGGCTGATCAGACACTGATCACGTGGCTGATCATACTCTGAACACGAAGCTGATCATACACTGATCACGTGACTGCATGCACTGATCAATTGACTGCCCATGCACTGATCACGTCGATGATCATGCGCTGATCATGTGACTGATCATGCACTAAAAAAATGGCTGATCAAGCCCTGATCACATGACTGATCATGCACTGTTCACGAAGCTGATCATACAATGATCACGTGACTGTGCATGCACTGATCACTTTGCTGATCATGCACAGATCACGTGGCTATCATGCACTGATCACTTGATTGTGCATGCAATAATCACGTGGATGATCATGCATTTATCACGTGGCTGATCATGCACTAATCACAAGGGTGATCATGAACTGATCACGTGACTTAGCATGCTGTGATCTCGTGTCTGAATGGTGCTGATCATGTGACTAATCAAGAACTGATCACGTGGCTATCATGCACTGATCACGTGGCTGATCATACACTGATCACGTGGCTATCATGCACTGATCACTTGATTGTGCATGCAATAATCACGTGGATGATCATGCATGTATCACCTGGCTGATCATGCACTAATCACAAGGGTGATCATGAACTGATCACGTGACTTAGCATGCTGTGATCTCGGGTCTGAGTGGTGCTAATCATGTGACTAATCAAGAACTGATCACGTGGCTCTCATGCACTGATGATGTGCCTCAGGAGGCAATAACCAAAGAGCTGAGCAGGCACGAATCACGCAATCAGCAGGCAATAATCATGGACCTCAGCTGTGATGAATCATGCTGCTCAGCTGGCAATCATCAAGCAGCTGAATAGGCAGGAATCAGACGGCTCAGCTGGCCATTGTCAAGCAGATGAGCAGGCAGGAATCACGCAGCTCAGCTGGCAATTGTCAAGCAGCGGAGCAGACAGGAAAAACGGAGCTCAGTAGGCCCTGATCACGTGACTGAGCACACACTGATCACGTGACTGATAATGAACTGATCACGAGGCTATAATGCACTGATCACCTGACTGCGCATGCACTGATCATGTGGATGATCATACACTGATCACGTGGCTGATCACGCAATGATCACGTGACTGATCATGCACTGATCACGTGGCTATCATGCACTGCTCACATGACTGAGCATGCACTGATCACGTAGCTATCATGCATTGATCACTTGGCTATCATGCACTAATCACGTGGCTGATCATGCACTGATCACGAAGCTGATCATACACTGATCACGGGACTGTGCATGCACTGATCACGTGGCTGATCATGCACTGATCACGTGGCTGATCATGCAATGATAACCTGGCTATCATACACTGATCACGTGACTGATCATGCACTCTTCACTGGCCTGATCATGCACTGATCCCGTGGCTGATCATGCAATGATCAGGAAGCTGATCATACACTGATCACGTGACTCTGCCTGCTGTGTGGCTGATCATGCACTGATCACGTGGCTGATCATACACTGATCACGTGGCTGTTCATGCACTGATCACGTGGCTGACCATACACTTATCAAATTACTGATAATGCACTGATCACGTGCCTGATTATGCACTGATCACGAAGCTGACCATACACTGACTGTGCATGCACTGATCACGTGGCTGATAATGCACTGATCACGTGGCTGATCATGCACTGATCACCTGGCTGATCATACACTGATCACGTGGCTGTTCATGCACTGATCACGTGGCTGATCATACACTTATCAAATTACTGATAATGTACTGATCACGTGCCTGATTATGCACTGATCACGAAGCTGACCATACACTGACTGTGCATGCACTGATCACGTGGCTGATAATGCACTGATCACGTGGCTGATCATGCACTGATCACCTGGCTGATCATACACTGATCACGTGGCTGATCATGCACTGATCACGTGTCTGATCATCCACTGATTTGAAGCTGATCATACACTGATCACGTGATTCCTGCACTGATCACGGGGCTGATCATGCACATATCAAGTGGCTGATCAAGCACTGATCACGTGACTGATCATTCACTGATCACGTGACTGATCATGCACTGATCACGTGGCTGATCATGCACTAATCACGTAGCTGATCATATACTGATCACGTGACTGTGCATGCACTGATAACTTGGCTGATCATGCCCTGATCACGAGGCTGATCATGCACGGATCACATGGCTGATCATACACTGATCACGTGCCTGATCATGCACTAAACACGTTGCGGAACATGCACTATTCACGTGGCTGATCATACACTGATCACGTGGCTGACCATACTCTGATCACGTGGCTGATCATACACTGATCACGGGGCTGATCATGCACTGATCACGTGTCTATCATGCACTAATCACGTGAATGCGCATGAACTGATCACTTACCTGTTCATGCAGTGATTCCATGGCTATCATGCACTGATCACATGACTGATTAAGCACTGCTCGCGTAGCTATAATGCACTGATCACATGACTGCGCATGCCATGATCATGTGACTGATCATGCACTGATCACGTGGCTATCATGCACTGATAACGTGGCTGATCATGCAGTGATCATGTGACTGATTATGCACTGATCGCGAAGCTATCATGCACTGATCACATGACAGCTCATGCCATGATCGCGTGACTGATCATGCACTGATCACGTGGCTATCATGCACTGATCATATGGCTAATCATACATTGATCACCTAAATAATCATGCACTCATTCCGGGGCGGTCTTGCACTGATCACGTGGCTGATCAGGCACTGATAACTTAGCTATCATGCACTGATCACATGACTGCACAAGAACTGTTCACGTGGATATCATACACTGGACACGTGACAGATCATGCACTGATCACGTGACTGATCATGCACTGATCTGGTGGCTATCATGCATTGATCACGTGATTGGTCATACACAGATCACGTGACTGATCATGCACTGATCACGTGACTGCACATGCACTGATCATGTAAATGTAGGCAATGATCACATGGCTATCATGCACTGATCACGTGGCTGATCATGCACTGATCATGAGACTGAGCATGCACTGATCACGTAGCTATCATGCATTGATCAATTGGCTATCATGCACTGATCAGGTGGTTATCATGCACTGATCACGTGGCTGATCATGCACTGCTCACATGGCTGATCGTGCACTGATCACGTGGCTGATCATGCACTAATCACGTTCCTTATCCTGCAATGATCAGGTTGCTATCATGCACTGATCACATGGCTGATCATACACTGATCAGGTGACTGTGCATGCACTGATCACATGACTGATCATGCACTGATCATGTGGCTGATCATGCACTGATAAGCTGGCTATCATACACTGATCAGGTGACTGATCATGCACTCTTCACGTGCCTGATCATGCACTGATCACGTGGCTGATCATGCACTGAATACGAAGCTGATCATACACTGATCACGTGACTGTGCATGCACCGATAACTTGGCTGGTCATGCACTAATCACATTGCCGATCATGCACTGATCACGTGACTGATCATGCACTGATCTGGTGCCTATCAAGCATTGATCCCGTGGTTGATCATACACTGATCACATGACTGATCATGCACTGATCACCTGGCTATCATGCACTGATCACGTAGCTGATCATGCACTGATCAAGTGATTGAACATGCACTGAAGACGTGACTGATCCTGCACTAATCACATGGCTATCATGCACTGATCATGTGACTGCGCATCCACTGATCTCGAGGATGATCGTACACTGATCACGTGGCTGATCAGGAACTAATCACATGACTGACCATACAGTGATCACGTGTCTGAATATTGCTGATCATGTTATTGATCATGTGCTGATCAGGTGTGAATCATGCACTGATCACCTGACTGCGCATGCACTGACCATGTAACTGTAGGCAATTATCACATGGCTATCATGCAGTGATCACGTGGATGATCATGCACTGATCATGCACTGATCACGTAGCTATCATGCATTGATCACTTGGCTGTCATGCACTGATCACGTGGCTGATCATACACTGATCACGTGACTGCACATGCACTGATGACATGGCTGATCATACAGTGATCACGTGGCTGATCACGCACTGATCATGTGGTTGATCATGCACTAATCACGTTGCTGATCATGCACTGATCAGGTGGCTATCATGCACTGCTTACGAGGCTGATCATGCACTGATCACATGGCAATCATGCACTGATCACGTGTCTTATCATACACTGATCATTGACTGATCATGCACTGATCACGTGCCTGATCATTCACTGATCACCTGGCTGATCATGCACTGATCACGAAGCTGATCATACACTGATCACGTGACTGCATGCACTGATCATTTCGATGATCATGCACTGATCACGCGGCTGACCATGCACTGATCACAAAGCTGATCATACACTGATCACGTGACTGTGCATGCACTGATAACGTGGGTGATCATGCACTGATCACGTGTTTGATCATGCACTGATCACGTGGCTGATCATACACTGTTCATGTGCCTGATCATGCACTAAATATGTTGCGGATCATGCACTGATCACGTAGCTGATCATACACTGATCACCTGGCTGATCATACTCTGATCACCTGGCTGATCAGACACTGATCACGTGGCTGATCATACTCTGAACACGAAGCTGATCATACACTGATCACGTGACTGCATGCACTGATCAATTGACTGCCCATGCACTGATCACGTGGATGATCATGCGCTGATCATGTGACTGATCATGCACTAAAAAAATGGCTGATCAAGCCCTGATCACATGACTGATCATGCACTGTTCACGAAGCTGATCATACAATGATCACGTGACTGTGCATGCACTGATCACTTGGCTGATCATGCACAGATCACATGGCTATCATGCACTGATCACTTGATTGTGCATGCAATAATCACGTGGATGATCATGCATTTATCACGTGGCTGATCATGCACTAATCACAAGGGTGATCGTGAACTGATCACGTGACTTAGCATGCTGTGATCTCGTGTCTGAATGGTGCTGATCATGTGACTAATCAAGAACTGATCACGTGGCTCTCATGCACTGATGATGTGCCTCAGGAGGCAATAACCAAAGAGCTGAGCAGGCACGAATCACGCAATCAGCAGGCAATAATCATGGACCTCAGCTGTGATGAATCATGCTGCTCAGCTGGCAATCATCAAGCAGCTGAATAGGCAGGAATCAGACGGCTCAGCTGGCCATTGTCAAGCAGATGAGCAGGCAGGAATCACGCAGCTCAGCTGGCAATTGTCAAGCAGCGGAGCAGACAGGAAAAACGGAGCTCAGTAGGCCCTGATCACGTGACTGAGCACACACTGATCACGTGACTGATAATGAACTGATCACGAGGCTATAATGCACTGATCACCTGACTGCGCATGCACTGATCATGTGGATGATCATACACTGATCACGTGGCTGATCACGCAATGATCACGTGACTGATCATGCACTGATCACGTGGCTATCATGCACTGCTCACATGACTGAGCATGCACTGATCACGTAGCTATCATGCATTGATCACTTGGCTATCATGCACTAATCACGTGGCTGATCATGCACTGATCACGAAGCTGATCATACACTGATCACGGGACTGTGCATGCACTGATCACGTGGCTGATCATGCAATGATAACCTGGCTATCATACACTGATCACGTGACTGATCATGCACTCTTCACTGGCCTGATCATGCACTGATCCCATGGCTGATCATGCAATGATCAGGAAGCTGATCATACACTGATCACGTGACTCTGCCTGCTGTGTGGCTGATCATGCACTGATCACGTGGCTGATCATACACTGATCACGTCGCTGATCATGCACTGATCACCGTGCGGATCATGAACTGATCACGTGGCTGATCATACACTGATCACGTGGCTGTTCATGCACTGATCACGTGGCTGATCATACACTGATTTGAAGCTGATCATAGACTGATCACGTGATTCATGCACTGATCACGGGGCTGATCATACACTGATCACGTGGCTGATCATGCACTAATCACGTTGCTTATCATGCACTGATCAGGTGGCTATCATGCACTGATCACGTGGCTGATCATGCACTGCTCACATGGCTGATCGTACACTGATCACGTGGCTGATCATGCACTAATCACGTTCCTTATCCTGCAATGATCAGGTTGCTATCATGCACTGATCACATGGCTGATCATACACTGATCAGGTGACTGCGCATGCACTGATCACATGACTGATCATGCACTGATCATGTGGCTGATCATGCACTGATAAGCTGGCTATCATACACTGATCAGGTGACTGATCATGCACTCTTCACGTGCCTGATCATGCACTGATCACGTGGCTGATCATGCACTGAATACGAAGCTGATCATACACTGATCACGTGACTGTGCATGCACTGATAACTTGGCTGGTCATGCACTAATCCCGTGGCTGATCATGCACTAATCACATTGCCGATCATGCACTGATCACGTGACTGATCATGCACTGATCTGGTGCCTATCATGCATTGATCCCGTGGTTGATCATACACTGATCACCTGACTGATCATGCACTGATCACCTGGCTATCATGCACTGATCACGTAGCTGATCATGCACTGATCAAGTGATTGAACATGCACTGAAGACGTGACTGATCCTGCACTAATCACATGGCTATCATGCACTGATCATGTGACTGCGCATCCACTGATCTCGAGGATGATCGTACACTGATCACGTGGCTGATCAGGAACTGATCACATGACTGACCATACAGTGATCACGTGTCTGAATATTGCTGATCATGTTATTGATCATGTGCTGATCAGGTGTGAATCATGCACTGATCACCTGACTGCGCATGCACTGACCATGTAACTGTAGGCAATTATCACATGGCTATCATGCAGTGATCACGTGGATTATCATGCACTGATCTGTTGCCTATCATGCATTGATCCCGTGGTTGATCATACACTGATCACATGACTGATCATGCACTGATCACCTGGCTATCATGCACTGATCACGTAGCTGATCATGCACTGATCAAGTGATTGAACATGCACTGAAGACGTGACTGATCCTGCACTAATCACATGGCTATCATGCACTGATCATGTGACTGCGCATCCACTGATCTCGAGGATGATCGTACACTGATCACGTGGCTGATCAGGAACTGATCACATGACTGACCATACAGTGATCACGTGTCTGAATATTGCTGATCATGTTATTGATCATGTGCTGATCAGGTGTGTATCATGCACTGATCACCTGACTGCGCATGCACTGACCATGTAACTGTAGGCAATTATCACATGGCTATCATGCAGTGATCACGTGGATGATCATGCACTGACCATGCACTGATCACGTAGCTATCATGCATTGATCACTTGGCTGTCATGCACTGATCACGTGGCTGATCATACACTGATCACGTGACTGCACATGCACTGATGACATGGCTGATCATACAGTGATCACGTGGCTGATCATGCACTGATCATGTGGTTGATCATGCACTAATCACGTTGCTGATCATGCACTGATCAGGTGGCTATCATGCACTGCTTACGAGGCTGATCATGCACTGATCACATGGCAATCATGCACTGATCACGTGTCTTATCATACACTGATCATTTCGATGATCATGCATTGATCAAGGGGCTGATCATGCACTGACCACGTGGCTGATCCTACAATGATCACGTGACTGATCATGCACTGATCACGCGGCTGACCATGCACTGATCACGAAGCTGATCATACACTGATCACGTGACTGTGCATGCACTGATAACGTGGGTGATCATGCACTGATCACGTGTTTGATCATGCACTGATCACGTGGCTGATCATACACTGTTCATGTGCCTGATCATGCACTAAATATGTTGCGGATCATGCACTGATCACATAGCTGATCATACACTGATCACCTGGCTGATCATACTCTGATCACCTGGCTGATCAGACACTGATCACGTGGCTGATCATACTCTGAACACGAAGCTGATCATACACTGATCACGTGACTGCATGCACTGATCAATTGACTGCCCATGCACTGATCACGTCGATGATCATGCGCTGATCATGTGACTGATCATGCACTAAAAAAATGGCTGATCAAGCCCTGATCACATGACTGATCATGCACTGTTCACGAAGCTGATCATACAATGATCACGTGACTGTGCATGCACTGATCACTTTGCTGATCATGCACAGATCACGTGGCTATCATGCACTGATCACTTGATTGTGCATGCAATAATCACGTGGATGATCATGCATTTATCACGTGGCTGATCATGCACTAATCACAAGGGTGATCATGAACTGATCACGTGACTTAGCATGCTGTGATCTCGTGTCTGAATGGTGCTGATCATGTGACTAATCAAGAACTGATCACGTGGCTATCATGCACTGATCACGTGGCTGATCATACACTGATCACGTGGCTATCATGCACTGATCACTTGATTGTGCATGCAATAATCACGTGGATGATCATGCATGTATCACCTGGCTGATCATGCACTAATCACAAGGGTGATCATGAACTGATCACGTGACTTAGCATGCTGTGATCTCGGGTCTGAGTGGTGCTAATCATGTGACTAATCAAGAACTGATCACGTGGCTCTCATGCACTGATGATGTGCCTCAGGAGGCAATAACCAAAGAGCTGAGCAGGCACGAATCACGCAATCAGCAGGCAATAATCATGGACCTCAGCTGTGATGAATCATGCTGCTCAGCTGGCAATCATCAAGCAGCTGAATAGGCAGGAATCAGACGGCTCAGCTGGCCATTGTCAAGCAGATGAGCAGGCAGGAATCACGCAGCTCAGCTGGCAATTGTCAAGCAGCGGAGCAGACAGGAAAAACGGAGCTCAGTAGGCCCTGATCACGTGACTGAGCACACACTGATCACGTGACTGATAATGAACTGATCACGAGGCTATAATGCACTGATCACCTGACTGCGCATGCACTGATCATGTGGATGATCATACACTGATCACGTGGCTGATCACGCAATGATCACGTGACTGATCATGCACTGATCACGTGGCTATCATGCACTGCTCACATGACTGAGCATGCACTGATCACGTAGCTATCATGCATTGATCACTTG
The DNA here is from genome assembly GCF_032452875.1 of Bos javanicus. Lineage (NCBI taxonomy): Eukaryota > Metazoa > Chordata > Mammalia > Artiodactyla > Bovidae > Bos > Bos javanicus. The sequence continues at coordinate 167,464 of NW_026893848.1, forward strand.
GCTATCATGCACTAATCACGTGGCTGATCATGCACTGATCACGAAGCTGATCATACACTGATCACGGGACTGTGCATGCACTGATCACGTGGCTGATCATGCAATGATAACCTGGCTATCATACACTGATCACGTGACTGATCATGCACTCTTCACTGGCCTGATCATGCACTCTTCACTGGCCTGATCATGCACTGATCCCGTGGCTGATCATGCAATGATCAGGAAGCTGATCATACACTGATCACGTGACTCTGCCTGCTGTGTGGCTGATCATGCACTGATCACGTGGCTGATCATACACTGATCACGTGGCTGTTCATGCACTGATCACGTGGCTGACCATACACTTATCAAATTACTGATAATGCACTGATCACGTGCCTGATTATGCACTGATCACGAAGCTGACCATACACTGACTGTGCATGCACTGATCACGTGGCTGATAATGCACTGATCACGTGGCTGATCATGCACTGATCACCTGGCTGATCATACACTGATCACGTGGCTGTTCATGCACTGATCACGTGGCTGATCATACACTTATCAAATTACTGATAATGCACTGATCACGTGCCTGATTATGCACTGATCACGAAGCTGACCATACACTGACTGTGCATGCACTGATCACGTGGCTGATAATGCACTGATCACCTGGCTGATCATACACTGATCACGTGGCTGATCATGCACTGATCACGTGTCTGATCATCCACTGATTTGAAGCTGATCATACACTGATCACGTGATTCCTGCACTGATCACGGGGCTGATCATGCACATATCAAGTGGCTGATCAAGCACTGATCACGTGACTGATCATTCACTGATCACGTGACTGATCATGCACTGATCACGTGGCTGATCATGCACTAATCACGTAGCTGATCATATACTGATCACGTGACTGTGCATGCACTGATAACTTGGCTGATCATGCCCTGATCACGAGGCTGATCATGCACTGATCACATGGCTGATCATACACTGATCACGTGCCTGATCATGCACTAATCACGTTGCGGAACATGCACTATTCACGTGGCTGATCATACACTGATCACGTGGCTGACCATACACTGATCACGGGGCTGATCATGCACTGATCACGTGTCTATCATGCACTAATCACGTGAATGCGCATGAACTGATCACTTACCTGTTCATGCAGTGATTCCATGGCTATCATGCACTGATCACATGACTGATTAAGCACTGCTCGCGTAGCTATAATGCACTGATCACATGACTGCGCATGCCATGATCATGTGACTGATCATGCACTGATCACGTGGCTATCATGCACTGATAACGTGGCTGATCATGCAGTGATCATGTGACTGATTATGCACTGATCGCGAAGCTATCATGCACTGATCACATGACAGCTCATGCCATGATCGCGTGACTGATCATGCACTGATCACGTGGCTATCATGCACTGATCATATGGCTAATCATACATTGATCACCTAAATAATCATGCACTCATCCCGGGGCGGTCTTGCACTGATCACGTGGCTGATCAGGCACTGATAACTTAGCTATCATGCACTGATCACATGACTGTGCAAGAACTGTTCACGTGGATATCATACACTGGACACGTGACAGATCATGCACTGATCACGTGACTGATCATGCACTGATCTGGTGGCTATCATGCATTGATCACGTGATTGGTCATACACAGATCACGTGACTGATCATGCACTGATCACGTGACTGCACATGCACTGATCATGTAAATGTAGGCAATGATCACATGGCTATCATGCACTGATCACGTGGCTGATCATGCACTGATCATGAGACTGAGCATGCACTGATCACGTAGCTATCATGCATTGATCAATTGGCAATCATGCACTGATCAGGTGGCTATCATGCACTGATCACGTGGCTGATCATGCACTGCTCACATGGCTGATCCTACACTGATCACGTGGCTGACCATGCACTAATCACGTTCCTTATCCTGCAATGATCAGGTTGCTATCATGCACTGATCACATGGCTGATCATACACTGATCAGGTGACTGTGCATGCACTGATCACATGACTGATCATGCACTGATCATGTGGCTGATCATGCACTGATAAGTTGGCTATCATACACTGATCAGGTGACTGATCATGCACTCTTCACGTGCCTGATCATGCACTGATCACGTGGCTGATCATGCACTGAATACGAAGCTGATCATACACTGATCACGTGACTGTGCATGCACTGATAACTTGGCTGGTCATGCACTAATCACATTGCCAATCATGCACTGATCACGTGACTGATCATGCACTGATCTGGTGCCTATCATGCATTGATCCCGTGGTTGATCATACACTGATCACATGACTGATCATGCACTGATCACCTGGCTATCATGCACTGATCACGTAGCTGATCATGCACTGATCAAGTGATTGAACATGCACTGAAGACGTGACTGATCCTGCACTAATCACATGGCTATCATGCACTGATCATGTGACTGCGCATCCACTGATCTCGAGGATGATCGTACACTGATCACGTGGCTGATCAGGAACTAATCACATGACTGACCATACAGTGATCACGTGTCTGAATATTGCTGATCATGTTATTGATCATGTGCTGATCAGGTGTGAATCATGCACTGATCACCTGACTGCGCATGCACTGACCATGTAACTGTAGGCAATTATCACATGGCTATCATGCAGTGATCACGTGGATGATCATGCACTGACCATGCACTGATCACGTAGCTATCATGCATTGATCACTTGGCTGTTATGCACTGATCACGTGGCTGATCATACACTGATCACGTGACTGCACATGCACTGATGACATGGCTGATCATACAGTGATCACGTGGCTGATCACGCACTGATCATGTGGTTGATCATGCACTAATCACGTTGCTGATCATGCACTGATCAGGTGGCTATCATGCACTGCTTATGAGGCTGATCATGCACTGATCACATGGCAATCATGCACTGATCACGTGTCTTATCATACACTGATCATTGACTGATCATGCACTGATCACGTGCCTGATCATTCACTGATCACCTGGCTGATCATGCACTGATCACGAAGCTGATCATACACTGATCACGTGACTGCATGCACTGATCATTTCGATGATCATGCACTGATCACGCGGCTGACCATGCACTGATCACAAAGCTGATCATACACTGATCACGTGACTGTGCATGCACTGATAACGTGGGTGATCATGTACTGATCACGTGTTTGATCATGCACTGATCACGTGGCTGATCATACACTGTTCATGTGCCTGATCATGCACTAAATATGTTGCGGATCATGCACTGATCACGTAGCTGATCATACACTGATCACCTGGCTGATCATACTCTGATCACCTGGCTGATCAGACACTGATCACGTGGCTGATCATACTCTGAACACTAAGCTGATCATACACTGATCACGTGACTGCATGCACTGATCAATTGACTGCCCATGCACTGATCACGTGGATGATCATGCGCTGATCATGTGACTGATCATGCACTAAAAAAATGGCTGATCAAGCCCTGATCACATGACTGATCATGCACTGTTCACGAAGCTGATCATACAATGATCACGTGACTGTGCATGCACTGATCACTTGGCTGATCATGCACAGATCACATGGCTATCATGCACTGATCACTTGATTGTGCATGCAATAATCACGTGGATGATCATGCATTTATCACGTGGCTGATCATGCACTAATCACAAGGGTGATCATGAACTGATCACGTGACTTAGCATGCTGTGATCTCGTGTCTGAATGGTGCTGATCATGTGACTAATCAAGAACTGATCACGTGGCTATCATGCACTGATCACGTGGCTGATCATACACTGATCACGTGGCTATCATGCACTGATCACTTGATTGTGCATGCAATAATCACGTGGATGATCATGCATGTATCACCTGGCTGATCATGCACTAATCACAAGGGTGATCATGAACTGATCACGTGACTTAGCATGCTGTGATCTCGGGTCTGAGTGGTGCTAATCATGTGACTAATCAAGAACTGATCACGTGGCTCTCATGCACTGATGATGTGCCTCAGGAGGCAATAACCAAAGAGCTGAGCAGGCACGAATCACGCAATCAGCAGGCAATAATCATGGACCTCAGCTGTGATGAATCATGCTGCTCAGCTGGCAATCATCAAGCAGCTGAATAGGCAGGAATCAGACGGCTCAGCTGGCCATTGTCAAGCAGATGAGCAGGCAGGAATCACGCAGCTCAGCTGGCAATTGTCAAGCAGCGGAACAGACAGGAAAAACGGAGCTCAGTAGGCCCTGATCACGTGACTGAGCACACACTGATCACGTGACTGATAATGAACTGATCACGAGGCTATAATGCACTGATCACCTGACTGCGCATGCACTGATCATGTGGATGATCATACACTGATCACGTGGCTGATCACGCAATGATCACGTGACTGATCATGCACTGATCACGTGGCTATCATGCACTGCTCACATGACTGAGCATGCACTGATCACGTAGCTATCATGCATTGATCACTTGGCTATCATGCACTAATCACGTGGCTGATCATGCACTGATCACGAAGCTGATCATACACTGATCACGGGACTGTGCATGCACTGATCACGTGGCTGATCATGCACTGATCACGTGGCTGATCATGCAATGATAACCTGGCTATCATACACTGATCACGTGACTGATCATGCACTCTTCACTGGCCTGATCATGCACTGATCCCATGGCTGATCATGCAATGATCAGGAAGCTGATCATACACTGATCACGTGACTCTGCCTGCTGTGTGGCTGATCATGCACTGATCACGTGGCTGATCATACACTGATCACGTCGCTGATCATGCACTGATCACGGTGCGGATCATGAACTGATCACGTGGCTGATCATACACTGATCACGTGGCTGTTCATGCACTGATCACGTGGCTGATCATACACTGATTTGAAGCTGATCATAGACTGATCACGTGATTCATGCACTGATCACGGGGCTGATCATACACTGATCACGTGGCTGATCATACACTGATCACGTGGCTGATCATGCACTGATCACGTTGCTTATCATGCACTGATCAGGTGGCTATCATGCACTGATCACGTGGCTGATCATGCACTGCTCACATGGCTGATCGTACACTGATCACGTGGCTGATCATGCACTAATCACGTTCCTTATCCTGCAATGATCAGGTTGCTATCATGCACTGATCACATGGCTGATCATACACTGATCACGTGACTGCGCATGCACTGATCACATGACTGATCATGCACTGATCATGTGGCTGATCATGCACTGATAAGCTGGCTATCATACACTGATCAGGTGACTGATCATGCACTCTTCACGTGCCTGATCATGCACTGATCACGTGGCTGATCATGCACTGAATACGAAGCTGATCATACACTGATCATGTGACTGTGCATGCACTGATAACTTGGCTGGTCATGCACTAATCCCGTGGCTGATCATGCACTAATCACATTGCCGATCATGCACTGATCACGTGACTGATCATGCACTGATCTGGTGCCTATCATGCATTGATCCCGTGGTTGATCATACACTGATCACATGACTGATCATGCACTGATCACCTGGCTATCATGCACTGATCACGTAGCTGATCATGCACTGATCAAGTGATTGAACATGCACTGAAGACGTGACTGATCCTGCACTAATCACATGGCTATCATGCACTGATCATGTGACTGCGCATCCACTGATCTCGAGGATGATCGTACACTGATCACGTGGCTGATCAGGAACTGATCACATGACTGACCATACAGTGATCACGTGTCTGAATATTGCTGATCATGTTATTGATCATGTGCTGATCAGGTGTGTATCATGCACTGATCACCTGACTGCGCATGCACTGACCATGTAACTGTAGGCAATTATCACATGGCTATCATGCAGTGATCACGTGGATGATCATGCACTGACCATGCACTGATCACGTAGCTATCATGCATTGATCACTTGGCTGTCATGCACTGATCACGTGGCTGATCATACACTGATCACGTGACTGCACATGCACTGATGACATGGCTGATCATACAGTGATCACGTGGCTGATCATGCACTGATCATGTGGTTGATCATGCACTAATCACGTTGCTGATCATGCACTGATCAGGTGGCTATCATGCACTGCTTACGAGGCTGATCATGCACTGATCACATGGCAATCATGCACTGATCACGTATCTTATCATACACTGATCCTTGACTGATCATGCACTGATCACGTGCCTGATCATTCACTGATCACCTGGCTGATCATGCACTGATCACGAAGCTGATCATACACTGATCACGTGACTGCATGCACTGATCATTTCGATGATCATGCATTGATCAAGGGTCTGATCATGCACTGACCACGTGGCTGATCCTACAATGATCACGTGACTGATCATGCACTGATCACCCGGCTGACCATGCACTGATCACGAAGCTGATCATACACTGATCACGTGACTGTGCATGCACTGATAACGTGGGTGATCATGCACTGATCACGTGTTTGATCATGCACTGATCACGTGGCTGATCATGCACTGAATACGAAGCTGATCATACACTGATTACGTCACTGTGCATGCACTGATAACTTGGCTGGTCATGCACTAATCCCATGGCTGATCATGCACTAATCACATTGCCGATCATGCACTGATCACGTGACTGATGATGCACTGATCTGGTGCCTATCATGCATTGATCCCGGGGTTGATCATACACTGATCACATGACTGATCATGCACTGATCACCTGGCTATCATGCACTGATCATGTGACTGCGCATCCACTGATCTCGAGGATGATCGTACACTGATCACGTGGCTGATCAGGAACTGATCACATGACTGACCATACAGTGATCACGTGTCTGAATACTGCTGATCATGTTATTTATCATGTGCTGATCAGGTGTGTATCATGCACTGATCACCTGACTGCCCATGCACTGACCATGTAACTGTAGGCAAGTATCACATGGCTATCATGCAGTGATCACGTGGATGATCATGCACTGACCATGCACTGATCACGTAGCTATCATGCATTGATCACTTGGCTGTCATGCACTGATCACGTGGCTGATCATACACTGATCACGAAGCTGATCATACAATGATCACGTGACTGTGCATGCACTGATCACTTGGCTGATCATGCACAGATCACATGGCTATCATGCACTGATCACTTGATTGTGCATGCAATAATCACGTGGATGATCATGCATTTATCACGTGGCTGATCATGCACTAATCACAAGGGTGATCATGAACTGATCACGTGACTTAGCATGCTGTGATCTCGTGTCTGAATGGTGCTGATCATGTGACTAATCAAGAACTGATCACGTGGCTATCATGCACTGATCACGTGGCTGATCATACACTGATCACGTGGCTATCATGCACTGATCACTTGATTGTGCATGCAATAATCACGTGGATGATCATGCATGTATCACCTGGCTGATCATGCACTAATCACAAGGGTGATCATGAACTGATCACGTGACTTAGCATGCTGTGATCTCGGGTCTGAGTGGTGCTAATCATGTGACTAATCAAGAACTGATCACGTGGCTCTCATGCACTGATGATGTGCCTCAGGAGGCAATAACCAAAGAGCTGAGCAGGCACGAATCACGCAATCAGCAGGCAATAATCATGGACCTCAGCTGTGATGAATCATGCTGCTCAGCTGGCAATCATCAAGCAGCTGAATAGGCAGGAATCAGACGGCTCAGCTGGCCATTGTCAAGCAGATGAGCAGGCAGGAATCACGCAGCTCAGCTGGCAATTGTCAAGCAGCGGAGCAGACAGGAAAAACGGAGTTCAGTAGGCCCTGATCACGTGACTGAGCACACACTGTTCACGTGACTGATAATGAACTGATCACGAGGCTATAATGCACTGATCACCTGACTGCGCATGCACTGATCATGTGGATGATCATACACTGATCACGTGGCTGATCACGCAATGATCACGTGACTGATCATGCACTGATCACGTGGCTATCATGCACTGCTCACATGACTGAGCATGCACTGATCACCTAACTATCATGCATTGATCACTTGGCTATCATGCACTAATCACGTGGCTGATCATGCACTGATCACGAAGCTGATCATACACTGATCACGGGACTGTGCATGCACTGATCACGTGGCTGATCATGCACTGATCACGTGGCTGATCATGCAATGATAACCTGGCTATCATACACTGATCACGTGACTGATCATGCACTCTTCACTGGCCTGATCATGCACTGATCACGTGGCTGATCATGCAATGATCAGGAAGCTGATCATACACTGATCACGTGACTCTGCCTGCTGTGTGGCTGATCATGCACTGATCACGTGGCTGATCATACACTGATCACGTCGCTGATCATGCACTGATCACCGTGCGGATCATGAACTGATCACGTGGCTGATCATACACTGATCACGTGGCTGTTCATGCACTGATCACGTGGCTGATCATACACTTATCAAATTACTGATAATGCACTGATCACGTGCCTGATTATGCACTGATCACGAAGCTGACCATACACTGACTGTGCATGCACTGATCACGTGGCTGATAATGCACTGATCACGTGGCTGATCATGCACTGATCACCTGGCTGATCATACACTGATCACGTGGCTGATCATGCACTGATCACGTGTCTGATCATCCACTGATTTGAAGCTGATCATACACTGATCACGTGATTCCTGCACTGATCACGGGGCTGATCATGCACATATCAAGTGGCTGATCAAGCACTGATCACGTGACTGATCATTCACTGATCACGTGACTGATCATGCACTGATCACGTGGCTGATCATGCACTAATCACGTAGCTGATCATATACTGATCACGTGACTGTGCATGCACTGATAACTTGGCTGATCATGCCCTGATGACGAGGCTGATCATGCACTGATCACATGGCTGATCATACACTGATCACGTGCCTGATCATGCACTAATCACGTTGCGGAACATGCACTATTCACGTGGCTGATCATACACTGATCACGTGGCTGACCATACTCTGATCACGTGGCTGATCATACACTGATCACGCGGCTGATCATGCACTGATCACGTGTCTATCATGCACTAATCACGTGAATGCGCATGAACTGATCACTTACCTGTTCATGCAGTGATTCCGTGGCTATCATGCACTGATCACGTGGCTGATCATGCACTGATCACATGACTGATTAAGCACTGATCGCGTAGCTATAATGCACTGATCACATGACTGCGCATGCCATGATCATGTGACTGATCATGCACTGATCACGTGGCTATCATGCACTGATAACGTGGCTGATCATGCAGTGATCATGTGACTGATTATGCACTGATCGCGAAGCTATCATGCACTGATCACATGACAGCTCATGCCATGATCGCGTGACTGATCATGCACTGATCACGTGGCTATCATGCACTGATCATATGGCTAATCATACATTGATCACCTAAATAATCATGCACTCATCCCGGGGCGGTCTTGCACTGATCACGTGGCTGATCAGGCACTGATAACTTAGCTATCATGCACTGATCACATGACTGCGCAAGAACTGTTCACGTGGATATCACACACTGGACACGTGACAGATCATGCACTGATCACGTGACTGATCATGCACTGATCTGGTGGCTATCATGCATTGATCACGTGATTGGTCATACACAGATCACGTGACTGATCATGCACTGATCACGTGACTGCACATGCACTGATCATGTAAATGTAGGCAATGATCACATGGCTATCATGCACTGATCACGTGGCTGATCATGCACTGATCATGAGACTGAGCATGCACTGATCACGTAGCTATCATGCATTGATCAATTGGCTATCATGCACTGATCACGTGGCTGATCATACACTGATCACGTGGCTGATCATGCACTAATCACGTTGCTTATCATGCACTGATCAGGTGGCTATCATGCACTGATCACGTGGCTGATCATGCACTGCTCACATGGCTGATCGTACACTGATCACGTGGCTGATCATGCACTAATCACGTTCCTTATCCTGCAATGATCAGGTTGCTATCATGCACTGATCACATGGCTGATCATACACTGATCAGGTGACTGCGCATGCACTGATCACATGACTGATCATGCACTGATCATGTGGCTGATCATACACTGTTCATGTGCCTGATCATGCACTAAATATGTTGCGGATCATGCACTGATCACGTAGCTGATCATACACTGATCACCTGGCTGATCATACTCTGATCACCTGGCTGATCAGACACTGATCACGTGGCTGATCATACTCTGAACACGAAGCTGATCATACACTGATCACGTGACTGCATGCACTGATCAATTGACTGCCCATGCACTGATCACGTGGATGATCATGCGCTGATCATGTGACTGATCATGCACTAAAAAAATGGCTGATCAAGCCCTGATCACATGACTGATCATGCACTGTTCACGAAGCTGATCATACAATGATCACGTGACTGTGCATGCACTGATCACTTGGCTGATCATGCACAGATCACATGGCTATCATGCACTGATCACTTGATTGTGCATGCAATAATCACGTGGATGATCATGCATTTATCACGTGGCTGATCATGCACTAATCACAAGGGTGATCATGAACTGATCACGTGACTTAGCATGCTGTGATCTCGTGTCTGAATGGTGCTGATCATGTGACTAATCAAGAACTGATCACGTGGCTATCATGCACTGATCACGTGGCTGATCATACACTGATCACGTGGCTATCATGCACTGATCACTTGATTGTGCATGCAATAATCACGTGGATGATCATGCATGTATCACCTGGCTGATCATGCACTAATCACAAGGGTGATCATGAACTGAGCACGTGACTTAGCATGCTGTGATCTCGGGTCTGAGTGGTGCTAATCATGTGACTAATCAAGAACTGATCACGTGGCTCTCATGCACTGATGATGTGCCTCAGGAGGCAATAACCAAAGAGCTGAGCAGGCACGAATCACGCAATCAGCAGGCAATAATCATGGACCTCAGCTGTGATGAATCATGCTGCTCAGCTGGCAATCATCAAGCAGCTGAATAGGCAGGAATCAGACGGCTCAGCTGGCCATTGTCAAGCAGATGAGCAGGCAGGAATCACGCAGCTCAGCTGGCAATTGTCAAGCAGCGGAGCAGACAGGAAAAACGGAGCTCAGTAGGCCCTGATCACGTGACTGAGCACACACTGTTCACGTGACTGATAATGAACTGATCACGAGGCTATAATGCACTGATCACCTGACTGCGCATGCACTGATCATGTGGATGATCATACACTGATCACGTGGCTGATCACGCAATGATCACGTGACTGATCATGCACTGATCACGTGGCTATCATGCACTGCTCACATGACTGAGCATGCACTGATCACGTAGCTATCATGCATTGATCACTTGGCTATCATGCACTAATCACGTGGCTGATCATGCACTGATCACGAAGCTGATCATACACTGATCACGGGACTGTGCATGCACTGATCACGTGGCTGATCATGCACTGATCACGTGGCTGATCATGCAATGATAACCTGGCTATCATACACTGATCACGTGACTGATCATGCACTCTTCACTGGCCTGATCATGCACTGATCCCGTGGCTGATCATGCAATGATCAGGAAGCTGATCATACACTGATCACGTGACTCTGCCTGCTGTGTGGCTGATCATGCACTGATCACGTGGCTGATCATACACTGATCACGTCGCTGATCATGCACTGATCACCGTGCGGATCATGAACTGATCACGTGGCTGATCATACACTGATCACGTGGCTGTTCATGCACTGATCACGTGGCTGATCATACACTTATCAAATTACTGATAATGCACTGATCACGTGCCTGATTATGCACTGATCACGAAGCTGACCATACACTGACTGTGCATGCACTGATCACGTGGCTGATAATGCACTGATCACGTGGCTGATCATGCACTGATCACCTGGCTGATCATACACTGATCACGTGGCTGATCATGCACTGATCACGTGTCTGATCATGCACTGATCTGGTGGCTATCATGCATTGATCACGTGATTGGTCATACACAGATCACGTGACTGATCATGCACTGATCACGTGACTGCACATGCACTGATCATGTAAATGTAGGCAATGATCACATGGCTATCATGCACTGATCACGTGGCTGATCATGCACTGATCATGAGACTGAGCATGCACTGATCACGTGGCAGATCATACACTGATTTGAAGCTGATCATAGACTGATCACGTGATTCATGCACTGATCACGGGGCTGATCATGCACATATCAAGTGGCTGATCAAGCACTGATCACGTGACTGATCATTCACTGATCACGTGACTGATCATGCACTGATCACGTGGCTGATCATGCACTAATCACGTAGCTGATCATATACTGATCACGTGACTGTGCATGCACTGATAACTTGGCTGATCATGCCCTGATCACGAGGCTGATCATGCACTGATCACATGGCTGATCATATACTGATCACGTGCCTGATCATGCACTAATCACGTTGCGGAACATGCACTATTCACGTGGCTGATCATACACTGATCACGTGGCTGACCATACTCTGATCACGTGGCTGATCATACACTGATCACGCGGCTGATCTTGCACTGATCACGTGACTGCACATGCACTGATCATGTAAATGTAGGCAATGATCACATGGCTATCATGCACTGATCACGTGGCTGATCATGCACTGATCATGAGACTGAGCATGCACTGATCACGTGGCAGATCATACACTGATTTGAAGCTGATCATAGACTGATCACGTGATTCATGCACTGATCACGGGGCTGATCATGCACATATCAAGTGGCTGATCAAGCACTGATCACGTGACTGATCATTCACTGATCACGTGACTGATCATGCACTGATCACGTGGCTGATCATGCACTAATCACGTAGCTGATCATATACTGATCACGTGACTGTGCATGCACTGATAACTTGGCTGATCATGCCCTGATCACATGGCTGATCATACACTGATCACGTGCCTGATCATGCACTAATCACGTTGCGGAACATGCACTATTCACGTGGCTGATCATACACTGATCACGTGGCTGACCATACTCTGATCACGTGGCTGATCATACACTGATCACGCGGCTGATCATGCACTGATCACGTGTCTATCATGCACTAATCACGTGAATGCGCATGAACTGATCACTTACCTGTTCATGCAGTGATTCCGTGGCTATCATGCACTGATCACGTGGCTGATCATGCACTGATCACATGACTGATTAAGCACTGCTCGCGTAGCTATAATGCACTGATCACATGACTGCGCATGCCATGATCATGTGACTGATCATGCACTGATCACGTGGCTATCATGCACTGATAACGTGGCTGATCATGCAGTGATCATGTGACTGATTATGCACTGATCGCGAAGCTATCATGCACTGATCACATGACAGCTCATGCCATGATCGCGTGACTGATCATGCACTGATCACGTGGCTATCATGCACTGATCATATGGCTAATCATACATTGATCACCTAAATAATCATGCACTCATCCCGGGGCGGTCTTGCACTGATCACGTGGCTGATCAGGCACTGATAACTTAGCTATCATGCACTGATCACATGACTGCGCAAGAACTGTTCACGTGGATATCATACACTGGACACGTGACAGATCATGCACTGATCACGTGACTGATCATGCACTGATCTGGTGGCTATCATGCATTGATCACGTGATTGGTCATACACAGATCACGTGACTGATCATGCACTGATCACGTGACTGCACATGCACTGATCATGTAAATGTAGGCAATGATCACATGGCTATCATGCACTGATCACGTGGCTGATCATGCACTGATCATGAGACTGAGCATGCACTGATCACGTGGCAGATCATACACTGATTTGAAGCTGATCATAGACTGATCACGTGATTCATGCACTGATCACGGGGCTGATCATGCACATATCAAGTGGCTGATCAAGCACTGATCACGTGACTGATCATTCACTGATCACGTGACTGATCATGCACTGATCACGTGGCTGATCATGCACTAATCACGTAGCTGATCATATACTGATCACGTGACTGTGCATGCACTGATAACTTGGCTGATCATGCCCTGATCACGAGGCTGATCATGCACTGATCACATGGCTGATCATACACTGATCACGTGCCTGATCATGCACTAATCACGTTGCGGAACATGCACTATTCACGTGGCTGATCATACACTGATCACGTGGCTGACCATACTCTGATCACGTGGCTGATCATACACTGATCACGCGGCTGATCATGCACTGATCACGTGTCTATCATGCACTAATCACGTGAATGCGCATGAACTGATCACTTACCTGTTCATGCAGTGATTCCGTGGCTATCATGCACTGATCACGTGGCTGATCATGCACTGATCACATGACTGATTAAGCACTGCTCGCGTAGCTATAATGCACTGATCACATGACTGCGCATGCCATGATCATGTGACTGATCATGCACTGATCACGTGGCTATCATGCACTGATAACGTGGCTGATCATGCAGTGATCATGTGACTGATTATGCACTGATCGCGTGCTATCATGCACTGATCACATGACAGCTCATGCCATGATCGCGTGACTGATCATGCACTGATCACGTGGCTATCATGCACTGATCATATGGCTAATCATACATTGATCACCTAAATAATCATGCACTCATCCCGGGGCGGTCTTGCACTGATCACGTGGCTGATCAGGCACTGATAACTTAGCTATCATGCACTGATCACATGACTGCGCAAGAACTGTTCACGTGGATATCATACACTGGACACGTGACAGATCATGCACTGATCACGTGACTGATCATGCACTGATCTGGTGGCTATCATGCATTGATCACGTGATTGGTCATACACAGATCACATGACTGATCATGCACTGATCACGTGACTGCACATGCACTGATCATGTAAATGTAGGCAATGATCACATGGCTATCATGCACTGATCACGTGGCTGATCATGCACTGATCATGAGACTGAGCATGCACTGATCACGTAGCTATCATGCATTGATCAATTGGCTATCATGCACTGATCACGTGGCTGATCATACACTGATCACGTGGCTGATCATGCACTAATCACGTTGCTTATCATGCACTGATCAGGTGGCTATCATGCACTGATCATTGACTGATCATGCACTGATCACGTGCCTGATCATTCACTGATCACCTGGCTGATCATGCACTGATCACGAAGCTGATCATACACTGATCACGTGACTGCATGCACTGATCATTTCGATGATCATGCATTGATCAAGTGGCTGATCATGCACTGACCACGTGGCTGATCCTACAATGATCACGTGACTGATCATGCACTGATCACGTGGCTGACCATGCACTGATCACGAAGCTGATCATACACTGATCACGTGACTGTGCATGCACTGATAACGTGGGTGATCATGCACTGATCACGTGTTTGATCATGCAATGATCACGTGGCTGATCATACACTGTTCATGTGCCTGATCATGCACTAAATATGTTGCGGATCATGCACTGATCACGTAGCTGATCATACACTGATCACCTGGCTGATCATACTCTGATCACCTGGCTGATCAGACACTGATCACGTGGCTGATCATACTCTGAACACGAAGCTGATCATACACTGATCACGTGACTGCATGCACTGATCAATTGACTGCCCATGCACTGATCACGTGGATGATCATGCGCTGATCATGTGACTGATCATGCACTAAAAAAATGGCTGATCAAGCCCTGATCACATGACTGATCATGCACTGTTCACGAAGCTGATCATACAATGATCACGTGACTGTGCATGCACTGATCACTTGGCTGATCATGCACAGATCACATGGCTATCATGCACTGATCACTTGATTGTGCATGCAATAATCACGTGGATGATCATGCATTTATCACGTGGCTGATCATGCACTAATCACAAGGGTGATCATGAACTGATCACGTGACTTAGCATGCTGTGATCTCGTGTCTGAATGGTGCTGATCATGTGACTAATCAAGAACTGATCACGTGGCTATCATGCACTGATCACGTGGCTGATCATACACTGATCACGTGGCTATCATGCACTGATCACTTGATTGTGCATGCAATAATCACGTGGATGATCATGCATGTATCACCTGGCTGATCATGCACTAATCACAAGGGTGATCATGAACTGAGCACGTGACTTAGCATGCTGTGATCTCGGGTCTGAGTGGTGCTAATCATGTGACTAATCAAGAACTGATCACGTGGCTCTCATGCACTGATGATGTGCCTCAGGAGGCAATAACCAAAGAGCTGAGCAGGCACGAATCACGCAATCAGCAGGCAATAATCATGGACCTCAGCTGTGATGAATCATGCTGCTCAGCTGGCAATCATCAAGCAGCTGAATAGGCAGGAATCAGACGGCTCAGCTGGCCATTGTCAAGCAGATGAGCAGGCAGGAATCACGCAGCTCAGCTGGCAATTGTCAAGCAGCGGAGCAGACAGGAAAAACGGAGCTCAGTAGGCCCTGATCACGTGACTGAGCACACACTGATCACGTGACTGATAATGAACTGATCACGAGGCTATAATGCACTGATCACCTGACTGCGCATGCACTGTTCATGTGGATGATCATACACTGATCACGTGGCTGATCACGCAATGATCACGTGACTGATCATGCACTGATCACGTGGCTATCATGCACTGCTCACATGACTGAGCATGCACTGATCACGTAGCTATCATGCGTTGATCACTTGGCTATCATGCACTAATCACGTGGCTGATCATGCACTGATCACGAAGCTGATCATACACTGATCACGGGACTGTGCATGCACTGATCACGTGGCTGATCATGCACTGATCACGTGGCTGATCATGCAATGATAACCTGGCTATCATACACTGATCACGTGACTGATCATGCACTCTTCACTGGCCTGATCATGCACTGATCCCGTGGCTGATCATGCAATGATCAGGAAGCTGATCATACACTGATCACGTGACTCTGCCTGCTGTGTGGCTGATCATGCACTGATCACGTGGCTGATCATACACTGATCACGTGGCTGATCATGCACTGATCACCGTGCGGATCATGAACTGATCACGTGGCTGATCATACACTGATCACGTGGCTGTTCATGCACTGATCACGTGGCTGATCATACACTTATCAAATTACTGATAATGCACTGATCACGTGCCTGATTATGCACTGATCACGAAGCTGACCATACACTGACTGTGCATGCACTGATCACGTGGCTGATAATGCACTGATCACGTGGCTGATCATGCACTGATCACCTGGCTGATCATACACTGATCACGTGGCTGATCATGCACTGATCACGTGTCTGATCATCCACTGATTTGAAGCTGATCATAGACTGATCACGTGATTCCTGCACTGATCACGGGGCTGATCATGCACATATCAAGTGGCTGATCAAGCACTGATCACGTGACTGATCATTCACTGATCACGTGACTGATCATGCACTGATCACGTGGCTGATCATGCACTAATCACGTAGCTGATCATATACTGATCACGTGACTGTGCATGCACTGATAACTTGGCTGATCATGCCCTGATCACGAGGCTGATCATGCACTGATCACATGGCTGATCATACACTGATCACGTGCCTGATCATGCACTAATCACGTTGCGGAACATGCACTATTCACGTGGCTGATCATACACTGATCACGTGGCTGACCATACTCTGATCACGTGGCTGATCATACACTGATCACGCGGCTGATCATGCACTGATCACGTGTCTATCATGCACTAATCACGTGAATGCGCATGAACTGATCACTTACCTGTTCATGCAGTGATTCCGTGGCTATCATGCACTGATCACGTGGCTGATCATGCACTGATCACATGACTGATTAAGCACTGCTCGCGTAGCTATAATGCACTGATCACATGACTGCGCATGCCATGATCATGTGACTGATCATGCACTGATCACGTGGCTATCATGCACTGATAACGTGGCTGATCATGCAGTGATCATGTGACTGATTATGCACTGATCGCGAAGCTATCATGCACTGATCACATGACAGCTCATGCCATGATCGCGTGACTGATCATGCACTGATCACGTGGCTATCATGCACTGATCATATGGCTAATCATACATTGATCACCTAAATAATCATGCACTCATCCCGGGGCGGTCTTGCACTGATCACGTGGCTGATCAGGCACTGATAACTTAGCTATCATGCACTGATCACATGACTGCGCAAGAACTGTTCACGTGGATATCATACACTGGACACGTGACAGATCATGCACTGATCACGTGACTGATCATGCACTGATCTGGTGGCTATCATGCATTGATCACGTGATTGGTCATACACAGATCACGTGACTGATCATGCACTGATCACGTGACTGCACATGCACTGATCATGTAAATGTAGGCAATGATCACATGGCTATCATGCACTGATCACGTGGCTGATCATGCACTGATCATGAGAATGAGCATGCACTGATCACGTGGCAGATCATACACTGATTTGAAGCTGATCATAGACTGATCACGTGATTCATGCACTGATCACGGGGCTGATCATGCACATATCAAGTGGCTGATCAAGCACTGATCACGTGACTGATCATTCACTGATCACGTGACTGATCATGCACTGATCACGTGGCTGATCATGCACTAATCACGTAGCTGATCATATACTGATCACGTGACTGTGCATGCACTGATAACTTGGCTGATCATGCCCTGATCACGAGGCTGATCATGCACTGATCACATGGCTGATCATACACTGATCACGTGCCTGATCATGCACTAATCACGTTGCGGAACATGCACTATTCACGTGGCTGATCATACACTGATCACGTGGCTGACCATACTCTGATCACGTGGCTGATCATACACTGATCACGCGGCTGATCATGCACTGATCACGTGTCTATCATGCACTAATCACGTGAATGCGCATGAACTGATCACTTACCTGTTCATGCAGTGATTCCGTGGCTATCATGCACTGATCACGTGGCTGATCATGCACTGATCACATGACTGATTAAGCACTGCTCGCGTAGCTATAATGCACTGATCACATGACTGCGCATGCCATGATCATGTGACTGATCATGCACTGATCACGTGGCTATCATGCACTGATAACGTGGCTGATCATGCAGTGATCATGTGACTGATTATGCACTGATCGCGAGCTATCATGCACTGATCACATGACAGCTCATGCCATGATCGCGTGACTGATCATGCACTGATCACGTGGCTATCATGCACTGATCATATGGCTAATCATACATTGATCACCTAAATAATCATGCACTCATCCCGGGGCGGTCTTGCACTGATCACGTGGCTGATCAAGCACTGATAACTTAGCTATCATGCACTGATCACATGACTGCGCAAGAACTGTTCACGTGGATATCATACACTGGACACGTGACAGATCATGCACTGATCACGTGACTGATCATGCACTGATCTGGTGGCTATCATGCATTGATCACGTGATTGGTCATACACAGATCACGTGACTGATCATGCACTGATCACGTGACTGCACATGCACTGATCATGTAAATGTAGGCAATGATCACATGGCTATCATGCACTGATCACGTGGCTGATCATGCACTGATCATGAGACTGAGCATGCACTGATCACGTAGCTATCATGCATTGATCAATTGGCTATCATGCACTGATCACGTGGCTGATCATACACTGATCACGTGGCTGATCATGCACTAATCACGTTGCTTATCATGCACTGATCAGGTGGCTATCATGCACTGATCATTGACTGATCATGCACTGATCACGTGCCTGATCATTCACTGATCACCTGGCTGATCATGCACTGATCACGAAGCTGATCATACACTGATCACGTGACTGCATGCACTGATCATTTCGATGATCATGCATTGATCAAGGGGCTGATCATGCACTGACCACGTGGCTGATCCTACAATGATCACGTGACTGATCATGCACTGATCACGTGGCTGACCATGCACTGATCACGAAGCTGATCATACACTGATCACGTGACTGTGCATGCACTGATAACGTGGGTGATCATGCACTGATCACGTGTTTGATCATGCAATGATCACGTGGCTGATCATACACTGTTCATGTGCCTGATCATGCACTAAATATGTTGCGGATCATGCACTGATCACGTAGCTGATCATACACTGATCACCTGGCTGATCATACTCTGATCACCTGGCTGATCAGACACTGATCACGTGGCTGATCATACTCTGAACACGAAGCTGATCATACACTGATCACGTGACTGCATGCACTGATCAATTGACTGCCCATGCACTGATCACGTGGATGATCATGCGCTGATCATGTGACTGATCATGCACTAAAAAAATGGCTGATCAAGCCCTGATCACATGACTGATCATGCACTGTTCACGAAGCTGATCATACAATGATCACGTGACTGTGCATGCACTGATCACTTGGCTGATCATGCACAGATCACATGGCTATCATGCACTGATCACTTGATTGTGCATGCAATAATCACGTGGATGATCATGCATTTATCACGTGGCTGATCATGCACTAATCACAAGGGTGATCATGAACTGATCACGTGACTTAGCATGCTGTGATCTCGTGTCTGAATGGTGCTGATCATGTGACTAATCAAGAACTGATCACGTGGCTATCATGCACTGATCACGTGGCTGATCATACACTGATCACGTGGCTATCATGCACTGATCACTTGATTGTGCATGCAATAATCACGTGGATGATCATGCATGTATCACCTGGCTGATCATGCACTAATCACAAGGGTGATCATGAACTGAGCACGTGACTTAGCATGCTGTGATCTCAGGTCTGAGTGGTGCTAATCATGTGACTAATCAAGAACTGATCACGTGGCTCTCATGCACTGATGATGTGCCTCAGGAGGCAATAACCAAAGAGCTGAGCAGGCACGAATCACGCAATCAGCAGGCAATAATCATGGACCTCAGCTGTGATGAATCATGCTGCTCAGCTGGCAATCATCAAGCAGCTGAATAGGCAGGAATCAGACGGCTCAGCTGGCCATTGTCAAGCAGATGAGCAGGCAGGAATCACGCAGCTCAGCTGGCAATTGTCAAGCAGCGGAGCAGACAGGAAAAACGGAGCTCAGTAGGCCCTGATCACGTGACTGAGCACACACTGATCACGTGACTGATAATGAACTGATCACGAGGCTATAATGCACTGATCACCTGACTGCGCATGCACTGATCATGTGGATGATCATACACTGATCACGTGGCTGATCACGCAATGATCACGTGACTGATCATGCACTGATCACGTGGCTATCATGCACTGCTCACATGACTGAGCATGCACTGATCACGTAGCTATCATGCATTGATCACTTGGCTATCATGCACTAATCACGTGGCTGATCATGCACTGATCACGAAGCTGATCATACACTGATCACGGGACTGTGCATGCACTGATCACGTGGCTGATCATGCACTGATCACGTGGCTGATCATGCAATGATAACCTGGCTATCATACACTGATCACGTGACTGATCATGCACTCTTCACTGGCCTGATCATGCACTGATCCCGTGGCTGATCATGCAATGATCAGGAAGCTGATCATACACTGATCACGTGACTCTGCCTGCTGTGTGGCTGATCATGCACTGATCACGTGGCTGATCATACACTGATCACGTCGCTGATCATGCACTGATCACCGTGCGGATCATGAACTGATCACGTGGCTGATCATACACTGATCACGTGGCTGTTCATGCACTGATCACGTGGCTGATCATACACTGATTTGAAGCTGATCATAGACTGATCACGTGATTCATGCACTGATCACGGGGCTGATCATGCACATCTCAAGTTGCTGATCAAGCACTGATCAGGTGACTGATCATTCACTGATCACGTGACTGATCATGCACTGATCACGCACTAATCACGTAGCTGATCATATACTGATCACGTGACTGTGCATGCACTGATAACTTGGCTGATCATGCCCTGATCACGAGGCTGATCATGCACTGATCACATGGCTGATCATACACTGATCACGTGCCTGATCATGCACTAATCACGTTGCGGAACATGCACTATTCACGTGGCTGATCATACACTGATCACGTGGCTGACCATACTCTGATCACGTGGCTGATCATACACTGATCACGGGGCTGATCATGCACTGATCACGTGTCTATCATGCACTAATCACGTGAATGCGCATGAACTGATCACTTACCTGTTCATGCAGTGATTCCGTGGGTATCATGCACTGATCACGTGGCTGATCATGCACTGATCACATGACTGATTAAGCACTGCTCGCGTAGCTATAATGCACTGATCACATGACTGCGCATGCCATGATCATGTGACTGATCATGCACTGATCACGTGGCTATCATGCACTGATAACGTGGCTGATCATGCAGTGATCATGTGACTGATTATGCACTGATCTCGAAGCTATCATGCACTGATCACATGACAGCTCATGCCATGATCGCGTGACTGATCATGCACTGATCACGTGGCTATCATGCACTGATCATATGGCTAATCATACATTGATCACCTAAATAATCATGCACTCATCCCGGGGCGGTCTTGCACTGATCACGTGGCTGATCAGGCACTGATAACTTAGCTATCATGCACTGATCACATGACTGCGCAAGAACTGTTCACGTGGATATCATACACTGGACACGTGACAGATCATGCGCTGATCACGTGACTGATCATGCACTGATCTGGTGGCTATCATGCATTGATCACGTGATTGGTCATACACAGATCACGTGACTGATCATGCACTGATCACGTGACTGCACATGCACTGATCATGTAAATGTAGGCAATGATCACATGGCTATCATGCACTGATCACGTGGCTGATCATGCACTGATCATGAGACTGAGCATGCACTGATCACGTAGCTATCATGCATTGATCAATTGGCTATCATGCACTGATCACGTGGCTGATCATACACTGATCACGTGGCTGATCATGCACTAATCACGTTGCTTATCATGCACTGATCAGGTGGCTATCATGCACTGATCACGTGGCTGATCATGCACTGCTCACATGGCTGATCGTACACTGATCACGTGGCTGACCATGCACTAATCACGTTCCTTATCCTGCAATGATCAGGTTGCTATCATGCACTGATCACATGGCTGATCATACACTGATCAGGTGACTGCGCATGCACTGATCACATGACTGATCATGCACTGATCATGTGGCTGATCATGCACTGATAAGCTGGCTATCATACACTGATCAGGTGACTGATCATGCACTCTTCACGTGCCTGATCATGCACTGATCACGTGGCTGATCATGCACTGAATACGAAGCTGATCATACACTGATCACGTGACTGTGCATGCACTGATAACTTGGCTGGTCATGCACTAATCCCGTGGCTGATCATGCACTAATCACATTGCCGATCATGCACTGATCACGTGACTGATCATGCACTGATCTGGTGCCTATCATGCATTGATCCCGTGGTTGATCATACACTGATCACATGACTGATCATGCACTGATCACCTGGCTATCATGCACTGATCACGTAGCTGATCATGCACTGATCAAGTGATTGAACATGCACTGAAGACGTGACTGATCCTGCACTAATCACATGGCTATCATGCACTGATCATGTGACTGCGCATCCACTGATCTCGAGGATGATCGTACACTGATCACGTGGCTGATCAGGAACTGATCACATGACTGACCATACAGTGATCACGTGTCTGAATATTGCTGATCATGTTATTGATCATGTGCTGATCAGGTGTGAATCATGCACTGATCACCTGACTGCGCATGCACTGACCATGTAACTGTAGGCAATTATCACATGGCTATCATGCAGTGATCACGTGGATGATCATGCACTGATCTGTTGCCTATCATGCATTGATCCCGTGGTTGATCATACACTGATCACATGACTGATCATGCACTGATCACCTGGCTATCATGCACTGATCACGTAGCTGATCATGCACTGATCAAGTGATTGAACATGCACTGAAGACGTGACTGATCCTGCACTAATCACATGGCTATCATGCACTGATCATGTGACTGCGCATCCACTGATCTCGAGGATGATCGTACACTGATCACGTGGCTGATCAGGAACTGATCACATGACTGACCATACAGTGATCACGTGTCTGAATATTGCTGATCATGTTATTGATCATGTGCTGATCAGGTGTGTATCATGCACTGATCACCTGACTGCGCATGCACTGACCATGTAACTGTAGGCAATTATCACATGGCTATCATGCAGTGATCACGTGGATGATCATGCACTGACCATGCACTGATCACGTAGCTATCATGCATTGATCACTTGGCTGTCATGCACTGATCACGTGGCTGATCATACACTGATCACGTGACTGCACATGCACTGATGACATGGCTGATCATACAGTGATCACGTGGCTGATTATGCACTGATCATGTGGTTGATCATGCACTAATCACGTTGCCAATCATGCACTGATCAGGTGGCTATCATGCACTGCTTACGAGGCTGATCATGCACTGATCACATGGCAATCATGCACTGATCACGTGTCTTATCATACACTGATCATTTCGATGATCATGCATTGATCAAGGGGCTGATCATGCACTGACCACGTGGCTGATCCTACAATGATCACGTGACTGATCATGCACTGATCACGCGGCTGACCATGCACTGATCACGAAGCTGATCATACACTGATCACGT
The DNA here is from genome assembly GCF_032452875.1 of Bos javanicus. Lineage (NCBI taxonomy): Eukaryota > Metazoa > Chordata > Mammalia > Artiodactyla > Bovidae > Bos > Bos javanicus. The sequence continues at coordinate 192,632 of NW_026893848.1, forward strand.
GACTGTGCATGCACTGATAACGTGGGTGATCATGCACTGATCACGTGTTTGATCATGCACTGATCACGTGGCTGATCATACACTGTTCATGTGCCTGATCATGCACTAAATATGTTGCGGATCATGCACTGATCACATAGCTGATCATACACTGATCACCTGGCTGATCATACTCTGATCACCTGGCTGATCAGACACTGATCACGTGGCTGATCATACTCTGAACACGAAGCTGATCATACACTGATCACGTGACTGCATGCACTGATCAATTGACTGCCCATGCACTGATCACGTCGATGATCATGCGCTGATCATGTGACTGATCATGCACTAAAAAAATGGCTGATCAAGCCCTGATCACATGACTGATCATGCACTGTTCACGAAGCTGATCATACAATGATCACGTGACTGTGCATGCACTGATCACTTTGCTGATCATGCACAGATCACGTGGCTATCATGCACTGATCACTTGATTGTGCATGCAATAATCACGTGGATGATCATGCATTTATCACGTGGCTGATCATGCACTAATCACAAGGGTGATCATGAACTGATCACGTGACTTAGCATGCTGTGATCTCGTGTCTGAATGGTGCTGATCATGTGACTAATCAAGAACTGATCACGTGGCTATCATGCACTGATCACGTGGCTGATCATACACTGATCACGTGGCTATCATGCACTGATCACTTGATTGTGCATGCAATAATCACGTGGATGATCATGCATGTATCACCTGGCTGATCATGCACTAATCACAAGGGTGATCATGAACTGATCACGTGACTTAGCATGCTGTGATCTCGGGTCTGAGTGGTGCTAATCATGTGACTAATCAAGAACTGATCACGTGGCTCTCATGCACTGATGATGTGCCTCAGGAGGCAATAACCAAAGAGCTGAGCAGGCACGAATCACGCAATCAGCAGGCAATAATCATGGACCTCAGCTGTGATGAATCATGCTGCTCAGCTGGCAATCATCAAGCAGCTGAATAGGCAGGAATCAGACGGCTCAGCTGGCCATTGTCAAGCAGATGAGCATGCAGGAATCACGCAGCTCAGCTGGCAATTGTCAAGCAGCGGAGCAGACAGGAAAAACGGAGCTCAGTAGGCCCTGATCACGTGACTGAGCACACACTGATCACGTGACTGATAATGAACTGATCACGAGGCTATAATGCACTGATCACCTGACTGCGCATGCACTGATCATGTGGATGATCATACACTGATCACGTGGCTGATCACGCAATGATCACGTGACTGATCATGCACTGATCACGTGGCTATCATGCACTGCTCACATGACTGAGCATGCACTGATCACCTAGCTATCATGCATTGATCACTTGGCTATCATGCACTAATCACGTGGCTGATCATGCACTGATCACGAAGCTGATCATACACTGATCACGGGACTGTGCATGCACTGATCACGTGGCTGATCATGCACTGATCACGTGGCTGATCATGCAATGATAACCTGGCTATCATACACTGATCACGTGACTGATCATGCACTCTTCACTGGCCTGATCATGCACTGATCCCATGGCTGATCATGCAATGATCAGGAAGCTGATCATACACTGATCACGTGACTCTGCCTGCTGTGTGGCTGATCATGCACTGATCACGTGGCTGATCATACACTGATCACGTCGCTGATCATGCACTGATCACCGTGCGGATCATGAACTGATCACGTGGCTGATCATACACTGATCACGTGGCTGTTCATGCACTGATCACGTGGCTGATCATACACTGATTTGAAGCTGATCATAGACTGATCACGTGATTCATGCACTGATCACGGGGCTGATCATGCACATATCAAGTGGCTGATCAAGCACTGATCACGTGACTGATCATTCACTGATCAGTGACTGATCATGCACTGATCACGTGGCTGATCATGCACTAATCACGTAGCTGATCATATACTGATCACGTGACTGTGCATGCAATGATAACTTGGCTGATCATGCCCTGATCACGAGGCTGATCATGCACTGATCACATGGCTGATCATACACTGATCACGTGCCTGATCATGCACTAATCACGTTGTGGAACATGCACTATTCACGTGGCTGATCATACACTGATCACGTGCCTGATCATTCACTGATCACCTGGCTGATCATGCACTGATCACGAAGCTGATCATACACTGATCACGTGACTGCATGCACGGATCATTTCGATGATCATGCATTGATCAAGGGGCTGATCATGCACTGACCACGTGGCTGATCCTACAATGATCACGTGACTGATCATGCACTGATCACGCGGCTGACCATGCACTGATCACGAGGCTGATCATACACTGATCACGTGACTGTGCATGCACTGATCACGTGTTTGATCATGCACTGATCACGTGTTTGATCATGCACTGATCACGTGTTTGATCATGCACTGATCACGTAGCTGATCATACACTGATCACCTGGCTGATCATACTCTGATCACCTGGCTGATCAGACACTGATCACGTGGCTGATCATACTCTGAACACGAAGCTGATCATACACTGATCACGTGACTGCATGCACTGATCATTTCGATGATCATGCACTAATCACGCGGCTGACCATGCACTGATCACAAAGCTGATCATACACTGATCACGTGACTGTGCATGCACTGATAACGTGGGTGATCATGCACTGATCACGTGTTTGATCATGCACTGATCACGTGGCTGATCATACACTGTTCATGTGCCTGATCATGCACTAAATATGTTGCGGATCATGCTCTGATCACGTAGCTGATCATACACTGATCACCTGGCTGATCATACTCTGATCACCTGGCTGATCAGACACTGATCACGTGGCTGATCATACTCTGAACACGAAGCTGATCATACACTGATCACGTGACTGCATGCACTGATCAATTGACTGCCCATGCACTGATCACGTGGATGATCATGCGCTGATCATGTGACTGATCATGCACTAAAAAAATGGCTGATCAAGCCCTGATCACATGACTGATCATGCACTGTTCACGAAGCTGATCATACAATGATCACGTGACTGTGCATGCACTGATCACTTGGCTGATCATGCACAGATCACATGGCTATCATGCACTGATCACTTGATTGTGCATGCAATAATCACGTGGATGATCATGCATTTATCACGTGGCTGATCATGCACTAATCACAAGGGTGATCATGAACTGATCACGTGACTTAGCATGCTGTGATCTCGTGTCTGAATGGTGCTGATCATGTGACTAATCAAGAACTGATCACGTGGCTCTCATGCACTGATGATGTGCCTCAGGAGGCAATAACCAAAGAGCTGAGCAGGCACGAATCACGCAATCAGCAGGCAATAATCATGGACCTCAGCTGTGATGAATCATGCTGCTCAGCTGGCAATCATCAAGCAGCTGAATAGGCAGGAATCAGACGGCTCAGCTGGCCATTGTCAAGCAGATGAGCAGGCAGGAATCACGCAGCTCAGCTGGCAATTGTCAAGCAGCGGAGCAGACAGGAAAAACGGAGCTCAGTAGGCCCTGATCACGTGACTGAGCACACACTGATCACGTGACTGATAATGAACTGATCACGAGGCTATAATGCACTGATCACCTGACTGCGCATGCACTGATCATGTGGATGATCATACACTGATCACGGGGCTGATCATGCACTGATCACGTGTCTATCATGCACTAATCACGTGAATGGGCATGAACTGATCACTTACCTGTTCATGCAGTAATTCCGTGGCTATCATGCACTGATCACGTGGCTGATCATGCACTGAGCACATGAATGATTAAGCACTGATCTCGTAGCTATAATGCACTGATCACATGACTGCGCATGCCATGATCATGTGACTGATCATGCACTGATCACGTGGCTATCATGCACTGATAACGTGGCTGATCATGCAGTGATCATGTGACTGATTATGCACTGATCGAGAAGCTATCATGCTCTGATCACGTGACAGCTCATGCCATGATCGCGTGACTGATCATGCACTGATCACGTGGCTATCATGCACTGATCATATGGCTAATCATACATTGATCACCTAAATAATCATGCACTCATCCCGGGGCGGTCTTGCACTGATCAGGTGGCTGATCAGGCACTGATAACTTAGCTATCATGCACTGATCACATGACTGCACAAGAACTGTTCACGTGGATATCATACACTGGACACGTGACAGATCATGCACTGATCACGTGACTGATCATGCACTGATCTGGTGGCTATCATGCATTGATCACGTGATTGGTCATACACAGATCACGTGACTGATCATGCACTGATCACGTGACTGCACATGCACTGATCATGTAAATGTAGGCAATGATCACATGGCTATCATGCACTGATCACGTGGCTGATCATGCACTGATCATGAGACTGAGCATGCACTGATCACGTAGCTATCATGCATTGATCAATTGGCTATCATGCACTGATCACGTGGCTGATCATACACTGATCACGTGGCTGATCATGCACTAATCACGTTGCTTATCATGCACTGATCAGGTGGCTATCATGCACTGATCACGTGGCTGATCATGCACTGCTCACATGGCTGATCGTACACTGATCACGTGGCTGATCATGCACTAATCACGTTCCTTATCCTGCAATGATCAGGTTGCTATCATGCACTGATCACATGGCTGATCATACACTGATCACGTGACTGCGCATGCACTGATCACATGACTGATCATGCACTGATCATGTGGCTGATCATGCACTGATAAGCTGGCTATCATACACTGATCAGGTGACTGATCATGCACTCTTCACGTGCCTGATCATGCACTGATCACGTGGCTGATCATGCACTGAATACGAAGCTGATCATACACTGATCACGTGACTGTGCATGCACTGATAACTTGGCTGGTCATGCACTAATCACATTGCCGATCATGCACTGATCATGTGACTGATCATGCACTGATCTGGTGCCTATCATGCATTGATCCCGTGGTTGATCATACACTGATCACATGACTGATCATGCACTGATCACCTGGCTATCATGCACTGATCACGTAGCTGATCATGCACTGATCAAGTGATTGAACATGCACTGAAGACGTGACTGATCCTGCACTAATCACATGGCTATCATGCACTGATCATGTGACTGCGCATCCACTGATCTCGAGGATGATCGTACACTGATCACGTGGCTGATCAGGAACTGATCACATGACTGACCATACAGTGATCACGTGTCTGAATATTGCTGATCATGTTATTGATCATGTGCTGATCAGGTGTGTATCATGCACTGATCACCTGACTGCGCATGCACTGACCATGTAACTGTAGGCAATTATCACATGGCTATCATGCAGTGATCACGTGGATGATCATGCACTGACCATGCACTGATCACGTAGCTATCATGCATTGATCACTTGGCTGTCATGCACTGATCACGTGGCTGATCATACACTGATCACGTGACTGCACATGCACTGATGACATGGCTGATCATACAGTGATCACGTGGCTGATCATGCACTGATCATGTGGTTGATCATGCACTAATCACGTTGCTGATCATGCACTGATCAGGTGGCTATCATGCACTGCTTACGAGGCTGATCATGCACTGATCACATGGCAATCATGCACTGATCACGTGTCTTATCATACACTGATCATTGACTGATCATGCACTGATCACGTGCCTGATCATTCACTGATCACCTGGCTGATCATGCACTGATCACGAAGCTGATCATACACTGATCACGTGACTGTGCATGCACTGATAACTTGGCTGATCATGCCCTGATCACGAGGCTGATCATGCACTGATCACATGGCTGATCATACACTGATCACGTGCCTGATCATGCACTAATCACGTGGCGGAACATGCACTATTCACGTGGCTGATCATACACTGATCACGTGGCTGACCATACTCTGATCACGTGGGTGATCATACACTGATCACTCGGCTGATCATGCACTGATCACGTGTCTATCATGCACTAATCACGTGAATAGGCATGAACTGATCACTTACCTGTTCATGCAGTGATTCCGTGGCTATCATGCACTGATCACGTGGCTGATCATGCACTGATCACATGACTGATTAAGCACTGATCGCGTAGCTATAATGCACTGATCACATGACTGCGCATGCCATGATCATGTGACTGATCATGCACTGATCACGTGGCTATCATGCACTGATAACGTGGCTGATCATGCAGTGATCACGTGACTGATTATGCACTGATCGCGAAGCTATCATGCACTGATCACATGACAGCTCATGCCATGATCGCGTGACTGATCATGCACTGATCACGTGGCTATCATGCACTGATCATATGGCTAATCATACATTGATCACCTAAATAATCATGCACTCATCCCGGGGCGGTCTTGCACTGATCACGTGGCTGATCAGGCACTGATAACTTAGCTATCATGCACTGATCACATGACTGCGCAAGAACTGTTCACGTGGATATCATACACTGGACACGTGACAGATCATGCACTGATCACGTGACTGATCATGCACTGATCTGGTGGCTATCATGCATTGATCACGTGATTGGTCATACACAGATCACGTGACTGATCATGCACTGATCACGTGACTGCACATGCACTGATCATGTAAATGTAGGCAATGATCACATGGCTATCACGCACTGATCACGTGGCTGATCATGCACTGATCATGAGACTGAGCATGCACTGATCACGTAGCTATCATGCACTGATCAATTGGCTATCATGCACTGATCACGTGGCTGATCATACACTGATCACGTGGCTGATCATGCACTAATCACGTTGCTTATCATGCACTGATCAGGTGGCTATCATGCACTGATCACGTGGCTGATCATGCACTGCTCACATGGCTGATCGTACACTGATCACGTGGCTGATCATGCACTAATCACGTTCCTTATCATGCACTGATCAGGTTGCTATCATGCACTGATCACATGGCTGATCATACACTGATCAGGTGACTGATCATGCACTGATCACATGACTGATCATGCACTGATCATGTGGCTGATCATGCACTGATACGCTGGCTATCATACACTGATCAGGTGACTGATCATGCACTCTTCACGTGCCTGATCATGCACTGATCACGTGGCTGATCATGCACTGATCACGAAGCTGATCATGCACTGATCACGTGACTGTGCATGCACTGATAACTTGGCTGGTCATGCACTAATCCCGTGGCTGATCATGCACTAATCACATTGCTGATCATGCACTGATCACGTGACTGATCATGCACTGATCTGGTGCCTATCATGCATTGATCCCGTGGTTGATCATACACTGATCACGTGACTGATCATGCACTGATCACCTGGCTATCATGCACTGATCACGTAGCTGATCATGCACTGATCAAGTGATTGAACATGCACTGAAGACGTGACTGATCCTGCACTAATCACATGGCTATCATGCACTGATCATGTGACTGAGCATCCACTGATCTCGAGGATGATCGTACACTGATCACGTGGCTGATCAGGAACTGATCACATGACTGACCATGCAGTGATCACGTGTCTGAATATTGCTGATCATGTTATTGATCATGTGCTGATCAGGTGTGTATCATGCACTGATCACCTGACTGCGCATGCACTGACCATGTAACTGTAGGCAATTATCACATGGCTATCATGCAGTGATCACGTGGATGATCATGCACTGACCATGCACTGATCACGTAGCTATCATGCATTGATCACTTGGCTGTCATGCACTGATCACGTGGCTGATCATGCACTGATCACGTGACTGCACATGCACTGATGACATGGCTGATCATACAGTGATCACGTGGCTGATCATGCACTGATCATGTGGTTGATCATGCACTAATCACGTTGCTGATCATGCACTGATCAGGTGGCTATCATGCACTGCTTACGAGGCTGATCATGCACTGATCACATGGCAATCATGCACTGATCACGTGTCTTATCATACACTGATCCGTGACTGATCATGCACTGATCACGTGCCTGATCATGCACTGATCACGTGGCTGATCATGCACTGATCACGAAGCTGATCATACACTGATCACGTGACTGCATGCACTGATCATTTCGATGATCATGCACTGATCAAGGGGCTGATCATGCACTGACCACGTGGCTGATCCTACAATGATCACGTGACTGATCATGCACTGATCACGAGGCTGACCATGCACTGATCACGAAGCTGATCATACACTGATCACGTGACTGTGCATGCACTGATCACGTGGGTGATCATGCACTGATCACGTGTTTGATCATGCACTGATCACGTGGCTGATCATACACTGATCATGTGCCTGATCATGCACTAAATATGTTGCGGATCATGCACTGATCACGTAGCTGATCATACACTGATCACCTGGCTGATCATGCTCTGATCACCTGGCTGATCAGACACTGATCACGTGGCTGATCATACTCTGATCACGAAGCTGATCATACACTGATCACGTGACTGCATGCACTGATCAATTGACTGCCCATGCACTGATCACGTGGATGATCATGCGCTGATCATGCACTAAAAAAATGGCTGATCATGCCCTGATCACATGACTGATCATGCACTGTTCACGAAGCTGATCATACAATGATCACGTGACTGTGCATGCACTGATCACTTGGCTGATCATGCACAGATCACATGGCTATCATGCACTGATCACTTGACTGTGCATGCAATAATCACGTGGATGATCATGCATTTATCACGTGGCTGATCATGCACTAATCACAAGGCTGATCATGAACTGATCACGTGACTTAGCATGCTGTGATCTCGTGTCTGAATGGTGCTGATCATGTGACTAATCAAGAACTGATCACGTGGCTATCATGCACTGATCACGTGGCTGATCATACACTGATCACGTGGCTATCATGCACTGATCACTTGATTGTGCATGCAATAATCACGTGGATGATCATGCATGTATCACCTGGCTGATCATGCACTAATCACAAGGGTGATCATGAACTGATCACGTGACTTAGCATGCTGTGATCTCGGGTCTGAGTGGTGCTAATCATGTGACTAATCATGAACTGATCACGTGGCTCTCATGCACTGATGATGTGCCTCAGGAGGCAATAACCAAAGAGCTGAGCAGGCACGAATCACGCAATCAGCAGGCAATAATCATGGACCTCAGCTGTGATGAATCATGCTGCTCAGCTGGCAATCATCAAGCAGCTGAATAGGCAGGAATCAGACGGCTCAGCTGGCCATTGTCAAGCAGATGAGCAGGCAGGAATCACGCAGCTCAGCTGGCAATTGTCAAGCAGCGGAGCAGACAGGAATAACGGAGCTCAGTAGGCCCTGATCACGTGACTGAGCACACACTGATCACGTGATTGATAAAGAACTGATCACGAGACTATAATGCACTGATCACCTGACTGCGCATGCACTGATCATGTGGATGATCATACACTGATCACGTGGCTGATCATGCAATGATCACGTGACTGATCATGCACTGATCACGTGGCTATCATGCACTGCTCACATGACTGAGCATGCACTGATCACGTAGCTATCATGCATTGATCACTTGGCTATCATGCACTAATCACGTGGCTGATCATGCACTGATCACGGGACTGTGCATGCACTGATCACGTGGCTGATCATGCACTGATCACGTGGCTGATCATGCAATGATAACCTGGCTATCATACACTGATCACGTGACTGATCATGCACTCTTCACTGGCCTGATCATGCACTGATCACGTGGCTGATCATGCAATGATCAGGAAGCTGATCATACACTGATCACCTGACTCTGCCTCCTGTGTGGCTGATCATGCACTGATCACGTGGCTGATCATACACTGATCACGTCGCTGATCATGCACTGATCACGGTGCGGATCATGAACTGATCACGTGGCTGATCATACACTGATCACGTGGCTGTTCATGCACTGATCACGTGGCTGATCATACACTTATCAAATTACTGATAATGCACTGATCACGTTGCTGATAATGCACTGATCACGTGGCTGATCATGCACTGATCCCCTGGCTGATCATACACTGATCACGTGGCTGATCATGCACTGATCACGTGTCTGATCATCCACTGATTTGAAGCTGATCATAGACTGATCACGTGATTCATGCACTGATCCCGGGGCTGATCATGCACATATCAAGTGGCTGATCAAGCACTGATCACGTGACTGATAATTCACTGATCACGTGACTGATCATGCACTGATCACGTGACTGATCATGCACTAATCACGTTGCTGATCATATACTGATCACGTGACTGTGCATGCACTGATAACTTGGCTGATCATGCCCTAATCACGAGGCTGATCATGCACTGATCACATGGCTGATCATGCACTGATCACGTGCCTGATCATGCACTAATCACGTGGCTGAACATGCACTATTCACGTGGCTGATCATGCACTGATCACGTGGCTGACCATACTCTGATCACGTGGGTGATCATACACTGATCTCGCGGCTGATCATGCACTGATCACGTGTCTATCATGCACTAATCACGTGAATGGGCATGAACTGATCACTTACCTGATCATGCACTGATCACGTGGCTATCATGCACTGATCACGTGGCTGATCATGCACTGATCACATGACTGATCATGCACTGATCACGTAGCTATCATGCACTGATCACATGACTGCGCATGCCATGATCATGTGACTGATCATGCACTGATCACGTGGCTATCATGCACTGATCACGTGGCTGATCATGCACTGATCACGTGACTGATCATGCACTGATCACGAAGCTATCATGCACTGATCACATGACAGCTCATGCCATGATCACGTGACTGATCATGCACTGATCACGTGGCTATCATGCACTGATCACGTGGCTGATCATACACTGATCACGTAAATGATCATGCACTGATCACGTGGCGGTCATGCACTGATCACGTGGCTGATCATGCACTGATCACTTAGCTATCATGCACTGATCACATGACTGCGCATGAACTGTTCACGTGGATATCATACACTGGACACGTGACTGATCATGCACTGATCACGTGACTGATCATGCACTGATCACGTGGCTATCATGCACTGATCACGTGATTGGTCATACACTGATCACGTGACTGATCATGCACTGATCACGTGACTGCACATGCACTGATCATGTAAATGTATGCAATGATCACATGGCTATCATGCACTGATCACGTGGCTGATCATGCACTGATCATGTGACTGATCATGCACTGATCACGTAGCTATCATGCACTGATCACGTGGCTATCATGCACTGATCACGTGGCTGATCATGCACTGATCACGTGGCTGATCATGCACTGATCACGTTGCTGATCATGCACTGATCACGTGGCTATCATGCACTGATCACGTGGCTGATCATGCACTGATCACATGGCTGATCATGCACTGATCACGTGGCTGATCATGCACTGATCACGTTCCTTATCATGCACTGATCACGTTGCTATCATGCACTGATCACGTGGCTGATCATACACTGATCACGTGACTGATCATGCACTGATCACGTGACTGATCATGCACTGATCACGTGGCTGATCATGCACTGATCACGTGGCTATCATGCACTGATCACGTGACTGATCATGCACTGATCACGTGCCTGATCATGCACTGATCACGTGGCTGATCATGCACTGATCACGAAGCTGATCATGCACTGATCACGTGACTGTCATGCACTGATCACGTGGCTGATCATGCACTGATCACGTGGCTGATCATGCACTGATCACATTGCTGATCATGCACTGATCACGTGACTGATCATGCACTGATCTGGTGCCTATCATGCACTGATCACGTGGCTGATCATACACTGATCACGTGACTGATCATGCACTGATCACGTGGCTATCATGCACTGATCACGTAGCTGATCATGCACTGATCACGTGATTGATCATGCACTGATCACGTGACTGATCATGCACTGATCACGTGGCTATCATGCACTGATCATGTGACTGATCATGCACTGATCACGTGGATGATCATGCACTGATCACGTGGCTGATCATGCACTGATCACATGACTGATCATGCAGTGATCACGTGTCTGAATATTGCTGATCATGTGATTGATCATGCACTGATCAGGTGTGTATCATGCACTGATCACGTGACTGATCATGCACTGATCATGTAACTGTAGGCAATGATCACATGGCTATCATGCACTGATCACGTGGATGATCATGCACTGACCATGCACTGATCACGTAGCTATCATGCACTGATCACGTGGCTGTCATGCACTGATCACGTGGCTGATCATGCACTGATCACGTGACTGCACATGCACTGATCACATGGCTGATCATACACTGATCACGTGGCTGATCATGCACTGATCATGTGGCTGATCATGCACTGATCACGTTGCTGATCATGCACTGATCACGTGGCTATCATGCACTGATCACGTGGCTGATCATGCACTGATCACATGGCAATCATGCACTGATCACGTGTCTGATCATACACGTGACTGATCATGCACTGATCACGTGCCTGATCATGCACTGATCACGTGGCTGATCATGCACTGATCACGAAGCTGATCATACACTGATCACGTGACTGCATGCACTGATCATTTCGATGATCATGCACTGATCACGTGGCTGATCATGCACTGATCACGTGGCTGATCATGCACTGATCACGTGACTGATCATGCACTGATCACGTGGCTGATCATGCACTGATCACGAAGCTGATCATACACTGATCACGTGACTGTCATGCACTGATCACGTGGCTGATCATGCACTGATCACGTGTTTGATCATGCACTGATCACGTGGCTGATCATACACTGATCATGTGCCTGATCATGCACTAAATATGTTGCTGATCATGCACTGATCACGTAGCTGATCATGCACTGATCACGTGGCTGATCATGCACTGATCACGTGGCTGATCAGCACTGATCACGTGGCTGATCATGCACTGATCACGAAGCTGATCATGCACTGATCACGTGACTGCATGCACTGATCAATTGACTGATCATGCACTGATCACGTGGATGATCATGCACTGATCATGTGACTGATCATGCACTGATCACGTGGCTGATCATGCACTGATCACGTGACTGATCATGCACTGATCACGAAGCTGATCATGCACTGATCACGTGACTGTCATGCACTGATCACGTGGCTGATCATGCACTGATCACATGGCTATCATGCACTGATCACGTGACTGTCATGCACTGATCACGTGGATGATCATGCACTGATCACGTGGCTGATCATGCACTGATCACGTGGCTGATCATGAACTGATCACGTGACTTATCATGCTGTGATCACGTGTCTGAATGGTGCTGATCATGTGACTGATCATGCACTGATCACGTGGCTATCATGCACTGATCACGTGGCTGATCATGCACTGATCACGTGGCTATCATGCACTGATCACGTGATTGTCATGCACTGATCACGTGGATGATCATGCATGTATCACGTGGCTGATCATGCACTGATCACGTGGCTGATCATGCACTGATCACGTGACTTATCATGCTGTGATCTCGGGTCTGAATGGTGCTGATCATGTGACTGATCATGCACTGATCACGTGGCTATCATGCACTGATCATGTGCCTCTGGAGGCAATAAACAAAGAGCTGAGCAGGCACGAATCACGCAATCAGCAGGCAATAATCATGGAACTCAGCTGTGATGAATCATGCTGCTCAGCTGGCAATAATCAAGCAGCTGAGCAGGCAGGAATCAGACAGCTCAGCTGGCAATTGTCAAGCAGATGACAGGCAGGAATCACGCAGCTCAGCTGGCAATTGTCAAGCAGATGAGCAGACAGGAATCACGCAGCTCAGCAGGCCCTGATCACGTGACTGAGCATGCACTGATCACGTGACTGATCATGCACTGATCACGTGACTATCATGCACTGATCACGTGACTGATCATGCACTGATCACGTGGCTGATCATACACTGATCACGTGGCTGATCATGCACTGATCACGTGACTGATCATGCACTGATCACGTGGCTATCATGCACTGATCACGTGACTGATCATGCACTGATCACGTGGCTATCATGCACTGATCACGTGGCTATCATGCACTGATCACGTGGCTGATCATGCACTGATCACGGGACTGTCATGCACTGATCACGTGGCTGATCATGCACTGATCACGTGGCTGATCATGCAATGATCACGTGGCTATCATGCACTGATCACGTGACTGATCATGCACTGATCACTGGCTGATCATGCACTGATCACGTGGCTGATCATGCACTGATCAGGAAGCTGATCATGCACTGATCACGTGACTCTGCCTGCTGTGTGGCTGATCATGCACTGATCACGTGGCTGATCATGCACTGATCACGTGCTGATCATGCACTGATCACGTGCTGATCATGCACTGATCACGTGGCTGATCATGCACTGATCACGTGGCTGATCATGCACTGATCACGTGGCTGATCATGCACTGATCACGTGACTGATCATGCACTGATCACGTGCTGATCATGCACTGATCACGTGGCTGATCATGCACTGATCACGTGGCTGATCATGCACTGATCACGTGGCTGATCATGCACTGATCACGTGGCTGATCATGCACTGATTTGAAGCTGATCATAGACTGATCACGTGATTCATGCACTGATCACGTGGCTGATCATGCACTGATCACGTGGCTGATCATGCACTGATCACGTGACTGATCATGCACTGATCACGTGACTGATCATGCACTGATCACGTGACTGATCATGCACTGATCACGTGGCTGATCATGCACTGATCACGTGACTGTCATGCACTGATCACGTGGCTGATCATGCACTGATCACGTGGCTGATCATGCACTGATCACGTGGCTGATCATGCACTGATCACGTGCCTGATCATGCACTGATCACGTGGCTGATCATGCACTGATCACGTGGCTGATCATGCACTGATCACGTGGCTGATCATGCACTGATCACGTGGCTGATCATGCACTGATCACGTGGCTGATCATGCACTGATCACGTGTCTATCATGCACTGATCACGTGAATGATCATGAACTGATCACTTACCTGATCATGCACTGATCACGTGGCTATCATGCACTGATCACGTGGCTGATCATGCACTGATCACGTGACTGATCATGCACTGATCACGTAGCTATCATGCACTGATCACATGACTGCGCATGCCATGATCATGTGACTGATCATGCACTGATCACGTGGCTATCATGCACTGATCACGTGGCTGATCATGCACTGATCACGTGACTGATCATGCACTGATCACGAAGCTATCATGCACTGATCACGTGACTGATCATGCATGATCACGTGACTGATCATGCACTGATCACGTGGCTATCATGCACTGATCACGTGGCTGATCATACACTGATCACGTAAATGATCATGCACTGATCACGTGGCTGATCATGCACTGATCACGTGGCTGATCATGCACTGATCACGTAGCTATCATGCACTGATCACGTGACTGATCATGCACTGATCACGTGGATATCATGCACTGATCACGTGACTGATCATGCACTGATCACGTGACTGATCATGCACTGATCACGTGGCTATCATGCACTGATCACGTGACTGATCATGCACTGATCACGTGACTGATCATGCACTGATCACGTGACTGATCATGCACTGATCATGTAAATGTATGCACTGATCACGTGGCTATCATGCACTGATCACGTGGCTGATCATGCACTGATCACGTGACTGATCATGCACTGATCACGTAGCTATCATGCACTGATCACGTGGCTATCATGCACTGATCACGTGGCTGATCATGCACTGATCACGTGGCTGATCATGCACTGATCACGTTGCTGATCATGCACTGATCACGTGGCTATCATGCACTGATCACGTGGCTGATCATGCACTGATCACGTGGCTGATCATGCACTGATCACGTGGCTGATCATGCACTGATCACGTGGCTGATCATGCACTGATCACGTTGCTATCATGCACTGATCACGTGGCTGATCATGCACTGATCACGTGACTGATCATGCACTGATCACGTGACTGATCATGCACTGATCACGTGGCTGATCATGCACTGATCACGTGGCTATCATGCACTGATCACGTGACTGATCATGCACTGATCACGTGCCTGATCATGCACTGATCACGTGGCTGATCATGCACTGATCACGTGGCTGATCATGCACTGATCACGTGACTGTCATGCACTGATCACGTGGCTGATCATGCACTGATCACGTGGCTGATCATGCACTGATCACATTGCTGATCATGCACTGATCACGTGACTGATCATGCACTGATCACGTGCCTATCATGCACTGATCACGTGGCTGATCATGCACTGATCACGTGACTGATCATGCACTGATCACGTGGCTATCATGCACTGATCACGTGGCTGATCATGCACTGATCACGTGATTGATCATGCACTGATCACGTGACTGATCATGCACTGATCACGTGGCTATCATGCACTGATCATGTGACTGATCATGCACTGATCACGTGGATGATCATGCACTGATCACGTGGCTGATCATGCACTGATCACATGACTGATCATGCACTGATCACGTGTCTGAATATGCTGATCATGTGACTGATCATGCACTGATCACGTGTATCATGCACTGATCACGTGACTGATCATGCACTGATCATGTAACTGTCATGCACTGATCACATGGCTATCATGCACTGATCACGTGGATGATCATGCACTGACCATGCACTGATCACGTAGCTATCATGCACTGATCACGTGGCTGTCATGCACTGATCACGTGGCTGATCATGCACTGATCACGTGACTGATCATGCACTGATCACGTGGCTGATCATGCACTGATCACGTGGCTGATCATGCACTGATCACGTGGCTGATCATGCACTGATCACGTGACTGATCATGCACTGATCACTGGCTGATC
This sequence comes from Bos javanicus, assembly GCF_032452875.1. Taxonomy (NCBI): domain Eukaryota; kingdom Metazoa; phylum Chordata; class Mammalia; order Artiodactyla; family Bovidae; genus Bos; species Bos javanicus. Next base: position 209,782 of record NW_026893848.1, read on the forward strand.
ATGCACTGATCACGTGGCTGATCATGCACTGATCACGAAGCTGATCATGCACTGATCACGTGACTCTGCACTGCTGTGTGGCTGATCATGCACTGATCACGTGGCTGATCATGCACTGATCACGTGGCTGATCATGCACTGATCACGTGCCTGATCATGCACTGATCATGTTGCTGATCATGCACTGATCACGTGGCTGATCATGCACTGATCACGTGGCTGATCATGCACTGATCACGTGGCTGATCATGCACTGATCACGTGGCTGATCATGCACTGATCACGAAGCTGATCATGCACTGATCACGTGACTGCATGCACTGATCAATTGACTGCCAATGCACTGATCACGTGGCTGATCATGCACTGATCACGTGACTGATCATGCACTGATCACGTGGCTGATCATGCACTGATCACGTGACTGATCATGCACTGATCACGTGGCTGATCATGCACTGATCACGTGACTGTCATGCACTGATCACGTGGCTGATCATGCACTGATCACGTGGCTATCATGCACTGATCACGTGATTGTCATGCACTGATCACGTGGATGATCATGCACTGATCACGTGGCTGATCATGCACTGATCACGTGGCTGATCATGCACTGATCACGTGACTTATCATGCACTGATCACGTGTCTGAATGGTGCTGATCATGTGACTGATCATGCACTGATCACGTGGCTATCATGCACTGATCACGTGGCTGATCATGCACTGATCACGTGGCTATCATGCACTGATCACGTGATTGTCATGCACTGATCACGTGGATGATCATGCACTGATCACGTGGCTGATCATGCACTGATCACGTGGCTGATCATGCACTGATCACGTGACTTATCATGCTGTGATCTCGGGTCTGATGGTGCTGATCATGTGACTGATCATGCACTGATCACGTGGCTATCATGCACTGATCATGTGCCTCTGGAGGCAATAACCAAAGAGCTGAGCAGGCACGAATCACGCAATCAGCAGGCAATAATCATGGAACTCAGCTGTGATGAATCATGCTGCTCAGCTGGCAATAATCAAGCAGCTGAGCAGGCAGGAATCAGACAGCTCAGCTGGCAATTGTCAAGCAGATGACAGGCAGGAATCACGCAGCTCAGCTGGCAATTGTCAAGCAGATGAGCAGACAGGAATCACGCAGCTCAGCAGGCCCTGATCACGTGACTGAGCACACACTGATCACGTGACTGATCATGCACTGATCACGTGGCTATCATGCACTGATCACGTGACTGATCATGCACTGATCACGTGGCTGATCATGCACTGATCACGTGGCTGATCATGCACTGATCACGTGACTGATCATGCACTGATCACGTGGCTATCATGCACTGATCACGTGACTGATCATGCACTGATCACGTGGCTATCATGCACTGATCACGTGGCTATCATGCACTGATCACGTGGCTGATCATGCACTGATCACGGCTGATCATGCACTGATCACGGGACTGTCATGCACTGATCACGTGGCTGATCATGCACTGATCACGTGGCTGATCATGCACTGATCACGTGGCTATCATGCACTGATCACGTGACTGATCATGCACTGATCACTGGCTGATCATGCACTGATCACGTGGCTGATCATGCACTGATCACGAAGCTGATCATGCACTGATCACGTGACTCTGCCTGCTGTGTGGCTGATCATGCACTGATCACGTGGCTGATCATGCACTGATCACGTGCTGATCATGCACTGATCACGTGCTGATCATGCACTGATCACGTGGCTGATCATGCACTGATCACGTGGCTATCATGCACTGATCACGTGACTGATCATGCACTGATCACGTAACTGATCATGCACTGATCACGTGACTGATCATGCACTGATCACGTGACTGATCATGCACTGATCACGTGACTGATCATGCACTGATCACGTGGCTATCATGCACTGATCACGTGGCTGATCATGCACTGATCACGCAGCTATCATGCACTGATCATGACTGATCATGCACTGATCACATGACTGATCATGCACTGATCACGTGGCTTATCATGCACTGATCATGTGACTGATCATGTGCTGATCATGTTTGGTGTCATACACTGATCATGTGCCTCTGGAGGCAATGAACAAAGAGCTGAGTAGGCACGAATCAGTCAGCAGGCTATAATCATGGAACTCAGCTCTGAGAAATCATGCTGCTCAGCTGGCAATAATCAAGCAGATGAGCAGGCAGGAATTACGCAGCACAGCTGGCAATTGTCAAGCAGATGACAGGCAGGAATCATGCAGCTCAGCTGGCAATTGTCAAGCAGATGAGCAGACAGTAATCACGCAGCTCAGCAGGCCCTGATCACGTGACTGAGCATGCACTGTTCACGTGGCTGATCACACACTGATCACGTGACTGATCATGCACTGATCACGTGACTGATCATGCACTGATCACGTGGCTATCATGCACTGATCACGTGGCTGATCATGCACTGATCACGTGGCTGATCATGCACTGATCACGTGGCTGATCATGCACTGATCACGTGACTGATCATGCACTGATCACGTGGCTGATCATGCACTGATCACGTGGCTATCATGCACTGATCACGTGGCTGATCATGCACTGATCACGCAGCTATCATGCACTGATCACGTGACTGATCATGCACTGATCACGTGACTGATCATGCACTGATCACGTGGCTATCATGCACTGATCACGTGGCTGATCATGCACTGATCACGTGACTGATCATGCACTGATCATGGCGCTATCATGCACTGACACATGACTGATCATGCACTGATCACGTGGCTGATCATGCACTGATCACGTGACTGATCATGCACTGATCACGTGACTGATCATGCACTGATCACGTGGCTGATCATGCACTGATCACGTGGCTATCATGCACTGATCACGTGGCTGATCATGCAATGATCACGTAGCTACCATGTACTGATCACGTGACTGATCATGCACTGATCACGTAACTGATCATGCACTGATCACGTGGCTGATCATGCACTGATCACGTGGCTGATCATGCACTGATCACGTGACTGATCATGCACTGATCACGTGACTGATCATGCACTGATCACGTGGCTATCATGCACTGATCACGTGGCTGATCATGCACTGATCACATAACTGATCATGCACTGATCACGTGGCTTATCATGCACTGATCATGTGACTGATCATGCGCTGATCATGTTTGGTGTCATACACTGATCATGTGCCTCTGGAGGCAATGAACAAAGAGCTGAGTAGGCACGAATCAGTCAGCAGGCTATAATCATGGAACTCAGCTGTGAGAAATCATGCTGCTCAGCTGGCAATAATCAAATAGCTGAGCAGGCAGGAATTACGCAGCACAGCTGGCAATTGTCAAGCAGATGACAGGCAGGAATCGTGCAGCTCAGCTGGCAATTGTCAAGCAGATGAGCAGACAGTAATCACGCAGCTCAGCAGGCCCTTATCACGTGACTGAGCATGCACTGTTCACGTGGCTGATCATACACTGATCACGTGATTGATCATGCACTGATCACGTGGCTGATCATGCACTGATCACGTGGCTGATCACACACTGATCACGTGACTGATCATGCACTGATCACGTGGCTATCATGCACTGATCACGTGGCTGATCATGCACTGATCACGTGGCTGATCATGCACTGATCACGTGACTGATCATGCACTGATCACGTGGCTATCATGCACTGATCACGTGGCTATCATGCACTGATCACGTGGCTGATCATGCACTGATCACGTGACTGATCATGCACTGATCACGTGGCTGATCATGCACTGATCACGTGGCTGATCATGCACTGATCACGTGACTGATCATGCACTGATCACGTGACTGATCATGCACTGATCACGTGGCTATCATGCACTGATCACGTGGCTATCATGCACTGATCACGTGGCTGATCACACTGGTATCACGTGACTGATCATGCACTGATCACGTGGCTATCATGCACTGATCACGTGGCTGATCATGCACTGATCACGTGGATATCATGCACTGATCACGTGGCTGATCACACACGTATCACATGACTGATCATGCACTGATCACGTGGCTATCATGCACTGATCACGTGGCTATCATGCACTGATCACGTGGCTGATCATGCAATGATCACGTAGCTACCATGTACTGATCACGTGACTGATCATGCACTGATCACGTAATTGATCATGTGGCTGATCATGCACTGATCACGTGGCTGATCATGCACTGATCACGTAACTGATCATGCACTGATCACGTGACTGATCATGCACTGATCACGTGGCTATCATGCACTGATCACGTGGCTGACATACACTGATCACGTGCCTGATCATGCACTGATCACGTGGCTGATCATGCACTGATCACGTGACTGATCATGCACTGATCACGTGTCTGATCATTCACTGATCACGTGGCTATCATGCACTGCTCACGTGGCTGATCATGCATGATCACGCAGCTACCATGTACTGGTCACATGACTGATCATGCACTGATCACGTGACTGATCATGCAGTGATCACGTGGCTATCATGCACTACTCACGTGGCTGATCATGCAATGATCATGTAGCTACCATGTACAGGTCACGTGAATGATCATACACCCATCAGGTGACTGATCATGCACTGATCACGTGGCTATCATGCACTGATCACGTGACTGATCATGCACTGATCACGTCTATATCATGCACTGATCACATGACTGCCCATGCACTGATCACGTGGATGATCATACACTAATCATGTGACAGATCATGCACTGATCACGTGGCTGATCATGCACTGATACCGTGACTGTGCATGGACTGATCACATGACTATCATGTAGTGATCACGTGACTTAATGGCGCTGATCATGTGACTGATCATGCGCTGATCATGTTTGCTATCATACACTGATCATGTGCCTCTGGAGGCAATAAACAAAGAGCTGAGTAGGCACGAATCAAACAGTCAGCAGGCAATAATCATGGAACTCAGCTGTGAGGAATCATGCTGCTCAGCTGGCAATAATCAAGCAGCTGAGCAGGCAGGAATTACGCAGCACAGCTGGCAATTGTCAAGCAGATGACAGGCAGGAATCGTGCAGCTCAGCTGGCAATTGTCAAGCAGATGAGCAGACAGTAATCACGCAGCTCAGCAGGCCCTGATCACGTGACTGAGCATGCACTGTTCACGTGGCTGATCACACACTGATCACGTGACTGATCATGCACTGATCACGTGGCATCATGCACTGATCACGTGGCTGATCATACACTGATCACGTGACTGATCATGCACTGATCACGTGGCTATCATGCACTGCTCACGTGGCTGATCATGCACTGATCACGTGGCTACATGCACTGATCACGTGACTGATCATGCACTGATCACGTGGCTGATCATGCACTGATCACGTGACTGATCATGCACTGATCACGTGGCTGATCATGCACTGATCACGTGGCTGATCATGCACTGATCACGTAGCTATCATGCACTGATCACGTGACTGATCATGCACTGATCACGTGGCTGATCATGCACTGATCACGTAGCTATCATGCACTGGTCACGTGACTGATCATGCACTGATCACGTGGCTATCATGCACTGATCACGTGGCTGATCATGCACTGATCACGCAGCTACCATGCACTGATCACGTGACTGATCATGCACTGATCACGTAATTGATCATGCACTGATCACGTGGCTTATCATGCACTGATCATGTGACTGATCATGCACTGATCATGTTTGGTGTCACACACTGATCATGTGCCTCTGGAGGCAATGAACATAGAGCTGAGTAGGCAGGAAACAGTCAGCAGGCTATAATCATGGAACTCAGCTCTGAGAAATCATGCTGCTCAGCTGGCAATAATCAAGTAGATGAGCAGGCAGGAATTACGCAGCACAGGTGGCAATTGTCAAGCAGATGACAGGCAGGAATCGTGCAGCTCAGCTGGCAATTGTCAAGCAGATGAGCAGACAGTAATCACGCAGCTCAGGAGGCCCTGATCACGTGACTGAGCATGCACTGATCACGTGGCTGATCATACACCGATCACGTGACTGATCATGCACTGATCACGTGGCTATCATGCACTGATCACGTGACTGATCATGCACTGATCACGTAATCGTCATGCACTGATCACGTGGCTGATCATGCACTGATCACGTGGCTGATCATGCACTGATCACGTGACTGATCATGCACTGATCACGGGCTATCATGCACTGATCACGTGGCTGATCATGCACTGATCACGGGACTGATCATGCACTGATCACGGGCTATCATGCACTGATCACATGACTGATCATGCACTGATCACGTGGCTGATCATGCACTGATCACGTGACTGATCATGCACTGATCACGTGACTGATCATGCACTGATCACGTGGCTATCATGCACTGATCACGTGGCTATCATGCACTGATCACGTGACTGATCATGCACTGATCACATGGCTATCATGCACTGATCACGTGGATGACATGCACTGATCACGTGCCTGATCATGCACTGATCACGTGGCTGATCATGCACTGATCACGTGACTGATCATGCACTGATCACGTAGCTACCATGCACTGATCACGTGACTGATCATGCACTGATCACGTGACTGATCATGCACTGATCACGTGACTGATCATGCACTGATCACGTGACTGATCATGCACTGATCACGTGGCTATCATGCACTGATCACGTGGCTGATCATGCACTGATCACGTGGCTGATCATGCACTGATCACGTGACTGATCATGCACTGATCACGTACTGATCATGCACTGATCACGTGGCTTATCATGCACTGATCATGTGACTGATCATGTGCTGATCATGTTTGGTGTCATACACTGATCATGTGCCTCTGGAGGCAATGAACAAAGAGCTGAGAAGGCACGAATCAGTCAGCAGGCAATAATCATGGAACTCAGCTGTGAGAAATCATGCTGCTCAGCTGGCAATAATCAAGCAGATGAGCAGGCAGGAATTACGCAGCACAGCTGGCAATTGTCAAGCAGATGACAGGCAGGAATCGTGCAGCTCAGCTGGCAATTGTCAAGCAGATGAGCAGACAGTAATCACGCAGCTCAGCAGGCCCTGATCACGTGACTGAGCATGCACTGTTCACGTGGCTGATCATACACCGATCACGTGACTGATCATGCACTGATCACGTGGCTATCATGCACTGATCACGTGGCTGATCATGCACTGATCACGTGACTGTCATGCACTGATCACGTGGCTGATCATGCACTGATCACGTGGCTGATCATGCACTGATCACGTGGCTGATCATGCACTGATCACGTGGCTGATCATGCACTGATCACGTGACTGATCATGCACTGATCACGTGGCTATCATGCACTGATCACGTGGCTATCATGCACTGATCACGTGGCTGATCATGCACTGATCACGTGACTGATCATGCACTGATCACGTCTGATCATGCACTGATCACGTGACTGATCATGCACTGATCACGTGGATGATCATGCACTGATCACGTGACTGATCATGCACTGATCACGTGGCTATCATGCACTGATCACGTGGCTGATCATGCACTGATCACGTAGCTATCATGCACTGATCACGTGACTGATCATGCACTGATCACGTGATTGATCATGCACTGATCACGTGACTGATCATGCACTGATCACGTGACTGATCATGCACTGATCACGTGACTGATCATGCACTGATCACGTGGCTATCATGCACTGATCACGTGGCTGATCATGCACTGATCACGTAGCTATCATGCACTGATCACGTGACTGATCATGCACTGATCACGTGACTGATCATGCACTGATCACGTGGCTGATCATGCACTGATCACGTGACTGATCATGCACTGATCACGTGGCTGATCATGCACTGATCACGTAGCTATCATGCACTGTCACGTGACTGATCATGCACTGATCACGTGGCTGATCATGCACTGATCACGTGACTGATCATGCACTGATCACGTGACTGATCATGCACTGATCACGTGGCTATCATGCACTGATCACGTGGCTGATCATGCACTGATCACGTAGCTATCATGCACTGATCACGTGACTGATCATGCACTGATCACGTAATTGATCATGCACTGATCACGTGGCTGATCATGCACTGATCACGTGACTGATCATGCACTGATCACGTGGCTATCATGCACTGATCACGTGGCTGATCATGCACTGATCACGTGGCTGATCATGCACTGATCACGTGACTGATCATGCACTGATCACGTGGCTATCATGCACTGATCACGTGGCTGATCATGCACTGATCACGTGACTGATCATGCACTGATCACGTGACTGATCATGCACTGATCACGTGGCTATCATGCACTGATCACGTGACTGATCATGCACTGATCACGTGCTGATCATGCACTGATCACGTGACTGATCATGCACTGATCACGTGGTATCATGCACTGATCACGTGGCTGATCATGCACTGATCACGTGGCTGATCATGCACTGATCACGTGGCTGATCATGCACTGATCACGTGGCTGATCATGCACTGATCACGTGGCTATCATGCACTGATCACGTGACTGATCATGCACTGATCACGTGGCTATCATGCACTGATCACGTGGCTGATCATGCACTGATCACGTAACTGATCATGCACTGATCACGTGACTGATCATGCACTGATCACGTGACTGATCATGCACTGATCACGTGGCTATCATGCACTGATCACGTGGCTGATCATGCAATGATCACGTAGCTATCATGCACTGATCACGTGACTGATCATGCACTGATCACGTAATTGATCATGCACTGATCACGTGGCTGATCATGCACTGATCACGTGACTGATCATGCACTGATCACGTGACTGATCATGCACTGATCACGTGGCTGATCATGCACTGATCACGTGGCTGATCATGCACTGATCACGTGACTGATCATGCACTGATCACGTGACTGATCATGCACTGATCACGTGGCTATCATGCACTGATCACGTGGCTGATCATGCACTGATCACGTGGCTGATCATGCACTGATCACGTGGCTGATCATGCACTGATCACGTGACTGATCATGCACTGATCACGTGGCTATCATGCACTGATCACGTGGCTGATCATGCACTGATCACGTGCCTGATCATGCACTGATCACGTGCTGATCATGCACTGATCACGTGACTGATCATGCAGTGATCACGTGGCTATCATGCACTACTCATGCGGCTGATCAGGCAATGATCATGTAGCTACCATGTACAGGTCACGTGAATGATCATACACCCATCAGGTGACTGATCATGCACTGATCACGTGGCTATCATGCACTGATCACGAGACTGATCATGCACTGATCACGTCTATATCATGCACTGATCACATGACTGCCCATGCACTGATCACGTGGATGATCATACACTAATCATGTGACAGATCATGCACTGATCACGTGGCTGATCATGCACTGATACCGTGACTGAGCATGGACTGATCACATGACTATCATGTAGTGATCACGTGACTTAATGGCGCTGATCATGTGACTGATGATGCGCTGATCATGTTTGCTATCATACACTGATCATGTGCCTCTGGAGGCAATAAACAAAGAGCTGAGTAGGCACGAATCAAACAGTCAGCAGGCAATAAACATGGAACTCAGCTGTGAGAAATCATGCTGCTCAGCTGGCAATAATCAAGCAGCTGAGCAGGCAGGAATTACGCAGCACAGCTGGCAATTGTCAAGCAGATGACAGGCAGGAATCGTGCAGCTCAGCTGGCAATTGTCAAGCAGATGAGCAGACAGTAATCACGCAGCTCAGCAGGCCCTGATCACGTGACTGAGCATGCACTGTTCACGTGGCTGATCATACACTGATCACGTGATTGATCATGCACTGATCACTTGGATATCATGCACTGATCACGTGGCTGATCATACACTGTTCACGTGTCTGACCATGCACTGATCACGTGGCTGATCATACACTGCTCTCGTAACTGATCATGCACTGATCACGTGGCTATCATGCACTGATCACGTGGCTGAACATGCACTGTTCACGTGGCTGATCACACACCTGTCACGTGACATATCATGCTCTGATCACGTGGCACTCATGCACTGATCACGTGGCTGATCATACTCTGCTCACGTAACTCATCATGCACACATCACGTGTCTATCATGCACTGCTCACGTGGCTGTCATGGAATGATCACGTAGCTACCATATACTGGTCACGTGACTGATCATGCACAGATCACGTAAATGATCATGCACTGTTCACGGACTGATCATGCACTGATCACGGACTGATCATGCACTGATCACGTGGCTGATCATGCACTGATCACGTGGCTGATCATGCACTGATCACGTGGCTGATCATGCACTGATCACGTGGCTGATCATGCACTGATCACGTGACTGATCATGCACTGATCACGTGGCTATCATGCACTGATCACGTGGCTGATCATGCACTGATCACGTGACTGATCATGCACTGATCACGTGGCTGATCATGCACTGATCACGTGACTGATCATGCACTGATCACGTGGCTATCATGCACTGATCACGTGGCTGATCATGCACTGATCACGTGGCTGATCATGCACTGATCACGTAGCTATCATGCACTGATCACGTGACTGATCATGCACTGATCACGTGGCTGATCATGCACTGATCACGTGGCTGATCATGCACTGATCACGTGACTGATCATGCACTGATCACGTGACTGATCATGCACTGATCACGTGGCTATCATGCACTGATCACGTGGCTGATCATGCACTGATCACGTGCCTGATCATGCACTGATCACATGACTGATCATGCACTGATCACGTGACTGATCATGCACTGATCACGTGGCTATCATGCACTATCACGTGGCTGATCATGCAATGATCATGTAGCTACCATGTACTGGTCACGTGACTGATCATACACTGATCAGGTGACTGATCATGCACTGATCACGTGGCTGATCATGCACTGATCACGTGCCTGATCATGCACTGATCACGTGACTGATCATGCACTGATCACATGGCTATCATGCACTGATCACGTGGCTGATCATGCACTGATACCGTGACTGAGCATGGACTGATCACATGACTATCATGTAGTGATCACGTGACTTAATGGCGCTGATCATGTGACTGATGATGCGCTGATCATGTTTGCTATCATACACTGATCATGTGCCTCTGGAGGCAATAAACAAAGAGCTGAGTAGGCACGAATCAAACAGTCAGCAGGCAATAATCATGGAATTCAGCTGTGAGGAATCATGCTGCTCAGCTGGCAATAATCAAGCAGCTGAGCAGGCAGGAATTACGCAGCACAGCTGGCAATTGTCAAGCAGATGACAGGCAGGAATCGTGCAGCTCAGCTGGCAATTGTCAAGCAGATGAGCAGACAGTAATCACGCAGCTCAGCAGGCCCTGATCACGTGACTGAGCATGCACTGTTCACGTGGCTGATCATACACTGATCACGTGTCTGATCATGCACTGATCACGTGGCTGATCATGCACTGATCACGTGGCTGATCATGCACTGATCACGTGGCTGATCATGCACTGATCACGTGGCTGATCTCACACACGTCACGTGACATCATGCACTGATCACGTGGTATCATGCACTGATCACGTGGCTGATCACACACTGCTCACGTAACTGATCATGCACACATCACGTGGCTATCATGCACTGATCACGTGGCTGTCATGGAATGATCACGTAGCTACCATATACTGGTCACGTGACTGATCATGCACTGATCACGTCAATGATCATGCACTGATCACGTGACTGATCATGCACTGATCACGTGACTGATCATGCACTGATCACGTGGCTATCATGCACTGATCACGTGGCTGATCATGCACTGATCACGTAGCAACCATGTACTGGTCACGTGACTGATCATGCACTGATCACGTAATTGATCATGCACTGATCACGTGGCTCATCATGCACTGATCACGTGGCTGATCACACATGATCACGTGACTGATCATGCACTGATCACGTGGCTGATCATGCACTGATCACGTGGCTGATCATGCACTGATCACGTAGCTATCATGCACTGATCACGTGGCTGATCATGCAATGATCACGTAGCTATCATGCACTGATCACGTGACTGATCATGCACTGATCACGTAATTGATCATGCACTGATCACGTGGCTGATCATGCACTGATCACGTGGCTGATCACACACGATCACGTGACTGATCATGCACTGATCACGTGACTGATCATGCACTGATCACGTGGCTATCATGCACTGATCACGTGGCTGATCATGCACTGATCACGTGGCTGATCATGCACGTATCACGTGACTGATCATGCACTGATCACGTGGCTGATCATGCACTGATCACGTGGCTATCATGCACTGATCACGTGGCTGATCATGCACTGATCACGTAGCTACCATGCACTGATCACGTGACTGATCATGCACTGATCACGTGACTGATCATGCACTGATCACGTGACTGATCATGCACTGATCACGTGACTGATCATGCACTGATCACGTGGCTATCATGCACTGATCACGTGGCTGATCATGCACTGATCACGTAGCTATCATGCACTGATCACGTGACTGATCATGCACTGATCACGTGACTGATCATGCACTGATCACGTGGCTGATCATGCACTGATACCGTGACTGAGCATGGACTGATCACATGACTATCATGTAGTGATCACGTGACTTAATGGCGCTGATCATGTGACTGATCATGCGCTGATCATGTTTGCTATCATACACTGATCATGTGCCTCTGGAGGCAATAAACAAAGAGCTGAGTAGGCACGAATCAAACAGTCAGCAGGCAATAATCATGGAACTCAGCTGTGAGGAATCATGCTGCTCAGCTGGCAATAATCAAGCAGCTGAGCAGGCAGGAATTACGCAGCACAGCTGGCAATTGTCAAGCAGATGACAGGCAGGAATCGTGCAGCTCAGCTGGCAATTGTCAAGCAGATGAGCAGACAGTAATCACGCAGCTCAGCAGGCCCTGATCACGTGACTGAGCATGCACTGTTCACGTGGCTGATCATACACTGATCACGTGATTGATCATGCACTGATCACTTGGATATCATGCACTGATCACGTGGCTGATCATACACTGTTCACGTGTCTGACCATGCACTGATCACGTGGCTGATCATACACTGCTCACGTAACTGATCATGCACTGATCACGTGGCTATCATGCACTGATCACGTGGCTGAACATGCACTGTTCACGTGGCTGATCACACACTGTCACGTGACATATCATGCACTGATCACGTGGCATCATGCACTGATCACGTGGCTGATCATACTCTGCTCACGTCATCATGCACACATCACGTGGCTATCATGCACTGCTCACGTGGCTGATCATGGAATGATCACGTAGCTACTATATGGACTGATCATGCACTGATCACGTGTGATCATGCTGATCATGCACTGATCACGTGACACGTGACTGATGCACTGATCACGTGGCTGATCATGCACTGATCACGTGGCTGATCATGCACTGATCACGTGGCTGATCATGCACTGATCACGTGGCTGATCATGCACTGATCACGTGACTGATCATGCACTGATCACGTGACTGATCATGCACTGATCACGTGGCTATCATGCACTGATCACGTGGCTGATCATGCACTGATCACGTGACTGATCATGCACTGATCACGTGACTGATCATGCACTGATCACGTGACTGATCATGCACTGATCACGTGGCTATCATGCACTGATCACGTGGCTGATCATGCACTGATCACGCAGCTATCATGTACTGGTCACATGACTGATCATGCACTGATCACATAATTGATCATGCACTGATCACGTGGCTTATCATGCACTGATCATGTGACTGATCATGTGCTGATCATGTTTGGTGTCATACACTGATCATGTGCCTCTGGAGGCAATGAACATAGAGCTGAGTAGGCAGGAATCAGTCAGCAGGCTATAATCATGGAACTCAGCTCTGAGAAATCATGCTGCTCAGCTGGCAATAATCAAGCAGATGAGCAGGCAGGAATTACGAAGCACAGGTGGCAATTGTCAAGCAGATGACAGGCAGGAATCATGCAGCTCAGCTGGCAATTGTCAAGCAGATGAGCAGACAGTAATCACGCAGCTCAGCAGGCCCTGATCACGTGACTGAGCATGCACTGTTCACGTGGCTGATCACACACTGATCACGTGACTGATCATGCACTGATCACGTGACTGATCATGCACTGATCACGTGACTGATCATGCACTGATCACGTGGCTATCATGCACTGATCACGTGGCTGATCATGCACTGATCACGTGTCTGATCATGCACTGATCACGTGGCTGATCATGCACTGATCACGTGACTGATCATGCACTGATCACGTGGCTATCATGCACTGATCACGTGGCTGATCATGCACTGATCACGTGGCTGATCACACACTGATCACGTGACTGATCATGCACTGATCAGTGGCACTCATGCACTGATCACGTGGCTGATCATACACTGATCACGTGACTGATCATGCACTGATCACGTGGCTATCATGCACTGATCACGTGGCTGATCATGCAATGATCACGGAGCTACCATGCACTGATCACGTGACTGATCATGCACTGATCACGTGATGATCATGCACTGATCACGTGACTGATCATGCACTGATCACGTGGCTGATCATGCACTGATCACGTAGCTATCATGCACTGATCAGTGACTGATCATGCACTGATCACGTGACTGATCATGCACTGATCACGTGACTGATCATGCACTGATCACGTGACTGATCATGCACTGATCACGTGGCTATCATGCACTGATCACGTGGCTGATCATGCACTGATCACGTAGCTATCATGCACTGATCACGTGACTGATCATGCACTGATCACGTAACTGATCATGCACTGATCACGTGACTGATCATGCACTGATCACGTGACTGATCATGCACTGATCACGTGGCTGATCATGCACTGATACCGTGACTGAGCATGGACTGATCACATGACTATCATGTAGTTATCACGTGACTTAATGGCACTGATCATGTGACTGATCATGCGCTGATCATGTTTGCTATCATACACCGATCATGTGCCTCTGGAGGCAATAAACAAAGAGCTGAGTAGGCACGAATCAAACAGTCAGCAGGCAATAATCATGGAACTCAGCTGTGAGGAATCATGCTGCTCAGCTGGCATAATCAAGCAGCTGAGCAGGCAGGAATTACGCAGCACAGCTGGCAATTGTCAAGCAGATGACAGGCAGGAATCGTGCAGCTCAGCTGGCAATTGTCAAGCAGATGAGCAGACAGTAATCACGCAGCTCAGCAGGCCCTGATCACGTGACTGAGCATGCAGTGTTCACGTGGCTGATCATACACTGATCACGTGATTGATCATGCACTGATCACTTGGATATCATGCACTGATCACGTGGCTGATCATACACTGTTCACGTGTCTGACCATGCACTGATCACGTGGCTGATCATACACTGCTCACGTAACTGATCATGCACTGATCACGTGGCTATCATGCACTGATCACGTGGCTGAACATGCACTGATCACGTGGCTGATCACACACCTGTCACGTGACATATCATGCACTGATCACGTGGCACTCATGCACTGATCACGTGGCTGATCATACACTGATCACGTAACTGATCATGCACACATCACGTGGCTATCATGCACTGATCACGTGGCTGTCATGGAATGATCACGTAGCTACCATATACTGGTCACGTGACTGATCATGCACTGATCACGTAAATGATCATGCACTGATCACGTGACTGATCATGCACTGATCACGTGACTGATCATGCACTGATCACGTGGCTGATCATGCACTGATCACGTGGCTGATCATGCACTGATCACGTGGCTGATCATGCACTGATCACGTGGCTGATCATGCACTGATCACGTGACTGATCATGCACTGATCACGTGACTGATCATGCACTGATCACGTGGCTATCATGCACTGATCACGTGGCTGATCATGCACTGATCACGTGACTGATCATGCACTGATCACGTGACTGATCATGCACTGATCACGTGACTGATCATGCACTGATCACGTGGCTATCATGCACTGATCACGTGGCTGATCATGCACTGATCACGCAGCTATCATGTACTGGTCACATGACTGATCATGCACTGATCACATAATTGATCATGCACTGATCACGTGGCTTATCATGCATTGATCATGTGACTGATCATGTGCTGATCATGTTTGGTGTCATACACTGATCATGTGCCTCTGGAGGCAATGAACAAAGAGCTGAGTAGGCAGGAATCAGTCAGCAGGCTATAATCATGGAACTCAGCTCTGAGAAATCATGCTGCTCAGCTGGCAATAATCAAGCAGATGAGCAGGCAGGAATTACGCAGCACAGCTGGCAATTGTCAAGCAGATGACAGGCAGGAATCATGCAGCTCAGCTGGCAATTGTCAAGCAGATGAGCAGACAGTAATCACGCAGCTCAGCAGGCCCTGATCACGTGACTGAGCATGCACTGTTCACGTGGCTGATCACACACTGATCACGTGACTGATCATGCACTGATCACGTGACTGATCATGCACTGATCACGTAGCTATCATGCACTGATCACGTGGCTGATCATGCACTGATCACGGGACTGATCATGCACTGATCACGGGCTATCATGCACTGACTACATGACTGACATGCACTGATCACGTGGCTGATCATGCACTGATCACGTGACTGATCATGCACTGATCACGTGACTGATCATGCACTGATCACGTGGCTGATCATGCACTGATCACGTGGCTATCATGCACTGCTCACATGGCTGATCATGCAATGATCACGTAGCTACCTTGTACTGGTCACGTGACTGATCATGCACTGATCACGTAATTGATCATGCACTGATCACGTGGCTGATCATGCACTGATCACGTGGCTGATCATGCACTGATCACGTGACTGATCATGCACTGATCACGTGACTGATCATGCACTGATCACGTGGCTATCATGCACTGATCACGTGGCTGATCATGCACTGATCACGTGGATATCATGCACTGATCACGTGGCTGATCATGCACTGATCACGTGGCTGATCATGCACTGATCACGTGGCTGATCATGCACTGATCACGTGACTGATCATGCACTGATCACGTGGCTATCATGCACTGATCACGTGGCTGATCATGCACTGATCACGTGGCTGATCACACACTGATCACGTGACTATCATGCACTGATCACGTGGCTGATCATGCACTGATCACGTGACTGATCATGCACTGATCACGTGGCTATCATGCACTGATCACGTGGCTGATCATGCAATGATCACAAAGCTACCATATACTGGTCACGTGACTGATCATGCACTGATCACGTGGCTATCATGCACTGATCACGTGGCTGATCATGCACTGATCACGTAGCTACCATGCACTGATCACGTGACTGATCATGCACTGATCACGTGGCTGATCATGCACTGATCACGTGACTGATCATGCACTGATCACGTGGCTGATCATGCACTGATCACGCAGCTATCATGCACTGATCACATGACTGATCATGCACTGATCACGTGGCTGATCATGCACTGATCACGTAACTGATCATGCACTGATCACATGGCTTATCATGCATTGATCATGTGATTCATCATGTGCTGATCATGTTTGGTGTCATACACTGATCATGTGCCTCTGGAGGCAATGAACAAAGAGCTGAGTAGGCAGGAATCAGTAGGCAATAATCATGGAACTCAGCTGTGAGAAATCATGCTGCTCAGCTGGCAATAATCAAGCAGATGAGCAGGCAGGAATTATGCAGCACAGGTGGCAATTGTCAAGCAGATGACAGGCAGGAATCGTGCAGCTCAGCTGGCAATTGTCAAGCAGATGAGCAGACAGTAATCACGCAGCTCAGCAGGCCCTGATCACGTGACTGAGCATGCACTGTTCACGTGGCTGATCACACACTGATCACGTGAATGATCATGCACTGATCACGTGGCTATCATGCACTGATCACGTGACTGATCATGCACTGATCACGTAATTGTATGCACTGATCACGTGGCTATCATGCACTGATCACGTGGCTGATCATGCACTGATCACGTGACTGATCATGCACTGATCACGTGGCTATCATGCACTGATCACGTGGCTGATCATGCACTGATCACGGGACTGATCATGCACTGATCACGGCACTATCATGCACTGACTACATGACTCACATGCACTGATCACGTGCTGATCATGCACTGATCACGTGACTGATCATGCACTGATCACGTGGCTATCATGCACTGATCACGTGGCTGATCATACACTGATCACGTGCCTGATCATGCACTGATCACGTGGCTGATCATGCACTGATCACGTGGCTGATCATGCAATGATCACGTAGCTACCATATACTGGTCACGTGACTGATCATGCACTGATCACGTAAATGATCATGCACTGATCACGTGACTGATCATGCACTGATCACGTGACTGATCATGCACTGATCACGTGGCTATCATGCACTGATCACGTGGCTGATCATGCAATGATCACGTAGCAACCATGTACTGGTCACGTGACTGATCATGCACTGATCACGTAATTGATCATGCACTGATCACGTGGCTCATCATGCACTGATCACGTGACTGATCATCACTGATCACGTGACTGATCATGCACTGATCACGTGGCTATCATGCACTGATCACGTGGCTGATCATGCACTGATCACGTGCCTGATCATGCACTGATCACGTGACTGATCATGCACTGATCACGTGGCTATCATGCACTGATCACGTGGCTATCATGCACTGATCACGTGCCTGTCATGCACTGATCACGTGACTGATCATGCACTGATCACGTAGGTATCATGCACTGATCACGTGGCTGATCATGCACTGATCACGTGTCTGATCATGCACTGATCACGTGGCTGATCATGCACTGATCACGTAGCTGATCATGCACTGATCACGTGGCTATCATGCACTGATCACGTGGCTGATCATGCACTGATCACGTAGCTTACATGCACTGATCACGTGACTGATCATGCACTGATCACGTAATTGATCATGCACTGATCACGTGACTGATCATGCACTGATCACGTGACTGATCATGCACTGATCACGTGGCTATCATGCACTGATCACGTGGCTGATCATGCAATGATCACATAGCTACCATGTACTGGTCACATGACTGATCATGCACTGATCACGTAATTGATCATGCACTGATCACGTGGCTGATCATGCACTGATCACGTGACTGATCATGCACTGATCACGTGACTGATCATGCACTGATCACGTGGCTATCATGCACTGATCACGTGGCTGATCATGCACTGATCACGTGACTGATCATGCACTGATCACGTGAGTGATCATGCACTGATCACGTGGATATCATGCACTGATCACGTGGCTGATCATACACTGATCACGTGTCTGATCATGCACTGATCACGTGGCTGATCATACACTGATCACGTAACTGATCATGCACTGATCACGTGGCTATCATGCACTGATCACGTGGCTGATCATGCACTGATCACGTGGCTGATCACACACTGTCACGTGACTGATCATGCACTGATCACGTGGCACTCATGCACTGATCACGTGGCTGATCATACACTGATCACGTAACTGATCATGCACTGATCACGTGGCTATCATGCACTGCTCACGTGGCTGATCATGCAATGATCACGGAGCTACCATATACTGGTCACGTGACTGATCATGCACTGATCACGTAAATGATCATGCACTGATCACGTGACTGATCATGCACTGATCACGTGGCTGATCATGCACTGATCACGTAGCAACCATGTACTGGTCACGTGACTGATCATGCACTGATCACGTAATTGATCATGCACTGATCACGTGACTGATCATGCACTGATCACGTGGCTGATCACACAGGTATCACGTGACTGATCATGCACTGATCACGTGGCTATCATGCACTGATCACGTGGCTATCATGCACTGATCACGTGGATATCATGCACTGATCACGTGGCTGATCATGCACGATCACGTGACTGATCATGCACTGATCACGTGGCTGATCATGCACTGATCACGTAGCTATCATGTACTGATCACGTGACTGATCATGCACTGATCACGTAATTGATCATGCACTGATCACGTGACTGATCATGCACTGATCACGTGGCTATCATGCACTGATCACGTGGCTGATCATGCAATGATCACGCAGCTACATGCACTGATCACGTGACTGATCATGCACTGATCACGTGACTGATCATGCACTGATCACGTGGCTATCATGCACTGATCACGTGGCTGATCATGCACTGATCACGCAGCTATCATGCACTGTCACGTGACTGATCATGCACTGATCACGTGGCTGATCATGCACTGATCACGTGACTGATCATGCACTGATCACGTGACTGATCATGCACTGATCACGTGGCTATCATGCACTGATCACGTGGCTGATCATGCACTGATCACGTGCCTGATCATGCACTGATCACGTGACTGATCATGCACTGATCACGTGACTGATCATGCACTGATCACGTGGCTATCATGCACTGATCACGTGGCTGATCATGCACTGATCACGTGCCTGATCATGCACTGATCACGTGACTGATCATGCACTGATCACGTAGCAATCATGCACTGATCACGTGGCTGATCATGCACTGATCACGTGGCTATCATGCACTGATCACGTGGCTATCATGCACTGATCACGTGGCTGATCATGCACTGATACCGTGACTGAGCATGGACTGATCACATGACTATCATGTAGTGATCACGTGACTTAATGGCGCTGATCATGTGACTGATCATGCGCTGATCATGTTTGCTATCATACACTGATCATGTGCCTCTGGAGGCAATAAACAAAGAGCTGAGTAGGCATGAATCAAACAGTCAGCAGGCAATAATCATGGAACTCAGCTGTGAGGAATCATGCTGCTCAGCTGGCAATAATCAAGCAGCTGAGCAGGCAGGAATTACACAGCACAGCTGGCAATTGTCAAGCAGATGACAGGCAGGAATCGTGCAGCTCAGCTGGCAATTGTCAAGCAGATGAGCAGACTAATCACGCAGCTCAGCAGGCCCTGATCACGTGACTGAGCATGCACTGTTCACGTGGCTGATCATACACTGATCACGTGATTGATCATGCACTGATCACTTGGATATCATGCACTGATCACGTGGCTGATCATACACTGTTCACGGGTCTGACCATGCACTGATCACGTGGCTGATCATACACTGCTCACGTAACTGATCATGCACTGATCACGTGGCTGATCATGCACTGATCACGTGGCTGATCATGCACTGATCACGTGGCTACCATGTACTGGTCACGTGACTGATCATGCACTGATCACGTGATTGATCATGCACTGATCACGTGGCTGATCATGCACTGATCACGTGACTGATCATGCACTGATCACGTGACTGATCATGCACTGATCACGTGGCTATCATGCACTGCTCACGTGGCTGATCATGCACTGATCACGCTACCATGTACTGGTCACATGACTGATCATGCACTGATCACGTAATTGATCATGCACTGATCACGTGGCTTATCATGCATTGATCATGTGACTGATCATGTGCTGATCATGTTTGGTGTCACACACTGATCATGTGCATCTGGAGGCAATGAACAAAGAGCTGAGTAGGCAGGAATCAGTCATCAGGCTATAATCATGGAACTCAGCTCTGAGAAATCATGCTGCTCAGCTGGCAATAATCAAGTAGATGAGCAGGCAGGAATTATGCAGCACAGGTGGCAATTGTCAAGCAGATGACAGGCAGGAATCGTGCAGCTCAGCTGGCAATTGTCAAGCAGATGAGCAGACAGTAATCACGCAGCTCAGCAGGCCCTGATCACGTGACTGAGCATGCACTGTTCACGTGGCTGATCACACACTGATCACGTGACTGATCATGCACTGATCACGTGGCTGTCATGCACTGATCACGTGGCTATCATGCACTGATCACGTGGCTGATCATGCACTGATCACGTGACTGATCATGCACTGATCACGTAGCTATCATGCACTGATCACGTGGCTGATCATGCACTGATCATGGGACTGATCATGCACTGATCACGGGCTATCATGCACTGACACATGACTGACATGCACTGATCACGTGATGATCATGCACTGATCACGTGACTGATCATGCACTGATCACGTGGCTGATCATGCACTGATCACGTGGCTGATCATGCACTGATCACGTGGCTATCATGCACTGATCACGTGGCTGATCATGCACTGATCACGCAGCTATCATGTACTGATCACGTGACTGATCATGCACTGATCACGTGACTGATCATGCACTGATCACGTGGCTGATCATGCACTGATCACGTGGCTGATCATGCACTGATCACGTGGCTATCATGCACTGATCACGTGGCTGATCATACTGATCACGTGCCTGTCATGCACTGATCACGTGGCTGATCATGCACTGATCACGTGACTGATCATGCACTGATCACGTGGCTATCATGCACTGATCACGTGGCTATCATGCACTGATCACGTGGCTGATCATGCACTGATCACGTAGCTACCATGCACTGATCACGTGACTGATCATGCACTGATCACGTGGCTGATCATGCACTGATCACGTGACTGATCATGCACTGATCACGTGAATGATCATGCACTGATCACGTGTCTGACCATGCACTGATCACGTGGCTGATCATACACTGATCACGTAACTGATCATGCACTGATCACGTGGCTATCATGCACTGATCACGTGGCTGATCATGCACTGATCACGTGGCTGATCACACACCTGTCACGTGACTGATCATGCACTGATCACGTGGCACTCATGCACTGATCACGTGGCTGATCATACTCTGCTCACGTAACTGATCATGCACACATCACGTGGCTATCATGCACTGCTCACGTGGCTGATCATGCAATGATCACGTAGCTACCACATACTGGTCACGTGACTGATCATGCACAGATCACGTAAATGATCATGCACTGTTCAGTGACTGATCATGCACTGATCACGTGACTGATCATGCACTGATCACGTGGCTATCATGCACTGCTCACGTGGCTGATCATGCAATGATCACGTAGCAACCATGTACTGGTCACGTGACTGATCATGCACTGATCACGTGATTGATCATGCACTGATCACGTGGCTCATCATGCACTGATCACGTGGCTGATCACACACGATCACGTGACTGATCATGCACTGATCACGTGGCTATCATGCACTGATCACGTGGCTATCATGCACTGATCACGTGGATATCATGCACTGATCACGTGGCTGATCACACACGTATCACATGACTGATCATGCACTGATCACGTGGATATCATGCACTGATCACGTGGCTGATCATGCACTGATCACGTGACTGATCATGCACTGATCACGTGGCTATCATGCACTGATCACGTGGCTGATCATGCACTGATCACGTGGCTGATCACACACTGTCACGTGACTATCATGCACTGATCACGTGGCACTCATGCACTGATCACGTGGCTGATCATACACTGATCACGTGACTGATCATGCACTGATCACGTGGCTATCATGCACTGATCACGTGGCTGTCATGCAATGATCACGTAGCTACCATATACTGATCACGTGACTGATCATGCACTGATCACGTGAATGATCATGCACTGATCAGTGACTGATCATGCACTGATCACGTGACTGATCATGCACTGATCACGTGGCTGATCATGCACTGATCACGTGATTGATCATGCACTGATCACGTGGCTGATCATGCACTGATCACGTGGCTGATCATGCACTGATCACGTGACTGATCATGCACTGATCACGTGAATGATCATGCACTGATCACGTGGCTATCATGCACTGATCACGTGGCTGATCATACACTGATCACATGACTGATCATGCACTGATCACGTGACTGATCATGCACTGATCACGTGACTGATCATGCACTGATCACGTAATTGATCATGCACTGATCACGTGGCTGATCATCACTGATCACGTGACTGATCATGCACTGATCACGTGACTGATCATGCACTGATCAGTGGCTATCATGCACTGATCACGTGGCTGATCATACACTGATCACGTGACTGATCATGCACTGATCACTGGCTATCATGCACTGATCACGTGGTTATCATGCACTGATCACGTGGCTGATCATGCACTGATCACGTGACTGATCATGCACTGATCACGTCTATATCATGCACTGATCACGTGACTGCCCATGCACTGATCACGTGGATGATCATACACTGATCATGTGACTGATCATGCACTGATCACGTGGCTATCATGCACTGATCACGTGGCTGATCATGCACTGATCACGTAGCTACCATGCACTGATCACGTGACTGATCATGCACTGATCACGTAATTGATCATGCACTGATCACGTGACTGATCATGCACTGATCACGTGACTGATCATGCACTGATCACGTGACTGATCATGCACTGATCACGTGGCTATCATGCACTGATCACGTGGCTGATCATGCAATGATCACGTAGCTACCATGCACTGATCACGTGACTGATCATGCACTGATCACGTAATTGATCATGCACTGATCACGTGGCTGATCATGCACTGATCACGTGGCTGATCATGCACTGATCACGTGACTGATCATGCACTGATCACGTGACTGATCATGCACTGATCACGTGGCTATCATGCACTGATCACGTGGCTGATCATGCACTGATCACGTGCCTGATCATGCACTGATCACATGACTGATCATGCACTGATCACGTGACTGATCATGCACTGATCACGTGGCTATCATGCACTACTCACGTGGCTGATCATGCAATGATCATGTAGCTACCATGTACTGGTCACGTGACTGATCATACACCCATCAGGTGACTGATCATGCACTGATCACGTGGCTGATCATGCACTGATCACGTGCCTGATCATGCACTGATCACGTGACAAATCATGCACTGATCACATGGCTATCATGAACTGATCACCTGGCTGATCATGCACTGATCACGTGGCTGATCATGCACTGATACCGTGACTGAGCATGGACTGATCACATGACTATCATGTAGTGATCACGTGACTTAATGGCACTGATCATGTGACTGATCATGCGCTGATCATGTTTGCTATCATACACTGATCATGTGCCTCTGGAGGCAATAAACAAAGAGCTGAGTAGGCACGAATCAAACAGTCAGCAGGCAATAATCATGGAACTCAGCTGTGAGGAATCATGCTGCTCAGCTGGCAATAATCAAGCAGCTGAGCAGGCAGGAATTACGCAGCACAGCTGGCAATTGTCAAGCATATGAGCAGACAGTAATCATGCAGCTCAGCAGGCCCTGATTACGTGCCTGAGCATGCACTGTTCACGTGGCTGATCATACACTGATCACGTGATTGATCATGCACTGATCACGTGGATATCATGCACTGATCACGTGGCTGATCATGCACTGATCACGTGTCTGACCATGCACTGATCACGTGGCTGATCATACACTGATCACGTAACTGATCATGCACTGATCACGTGGCTATCATGCACTGATCACGTGGCTATCATGCACTGATCACGTGACTGATCATGCACTGATCACGTGACTGATCATGCACTGATCACGTGGCTGATCATGCACTGATCACGTGACTGATCATGCACTGATCACGTGGCTATCATGCACTGATCACGTGGCTGATCATGCAATGATCACGTAGCTACCATGCACTGATCACGTGACTGATCATGCACTGATCACGTGGCTGATCATGCACTGATCACGTGGCTGATCATGCACTGATCACGTGGCTGATCATGCATGATCACGCAACTATCATGCACTGATCACGTGACTGATCATGCACTGATCACGTGACTGATCATGCACTGATCACGTGGCTATCAT
This sequence comes from Bos javanicus, assembly GCF_032452875.1. Classification (NCBI taxonomy): domain Eukaryota; kingdom Metazoa; phylum Chordata; class Mammalia; order Artiodactyla; family Bovidae; genus Bos; species Bos javanicus. The sequence goes on from NW_026893848.1 coordinate 236,053, forward strand.
GCACTGATCACGTGGCTGATCATGCACTGATCATGTAGCTACCATGTACTGGTCACGTGACTGATCATGCACTGATCACGTGACTGATCATGCACTGATCACGTGGCTATCATGCACTGATCACGTGACTGATCATGCACTGATCACGTCTATATCATGCACTGATCACGTGACTGATCATGCACTGATCACGTGGCTGATCATGCACTGATCACGTGACTGATCATGCACTGATCACGTGGCTGATCATGCACTGATACGTGACTGATCATGCACTGATCACGTAGCTATCATGCACTGATCACGTGGCTGATCATGCACTGATCACGGGACTGATCATGCACTGATCACGGCGCTATCATGCACTGACTACATGACTCCACATGCACTGATCACGTGGATGATCATGCACTGATCACGTGACTGATCATGCACTGATCACGTGACTGATCATGCACTGATCACATGGCTGATCATGCACTGATCACGTGGCTATCATGCACTGATCACGTGGCTGATCATGCAATGATCACGTAGCTACCATGCACTGGTCACGTGACTGATCATGCACTGATCACGTGACTGATCATGCACTGATCACGTGGCTGATCATGCACTGATCACGTAACTGATCATGCACTGATCACGTGGCTGATCATGCACTGATCACGTGGCTGATCATGCACTGATCACGTGACTGATCATGCACTGATCACGTGACTGATCATGCACTGATCACGTGGCTATCATGCACTGATCACGTGGCTGATCATGCACTGATCACATGACTGATCATGCACTGATCACGTGACTGATCATGCACTGATCACGTGACTGATCATGCACTGATCACGTGACTGATCATGCACTGATCACGTGGCTGATCATGCACTGATCACGTGACTGATCATGCACTGATCACGTGACTGATCATGCACTGATCAGTGGCTATCATGCACTGATCACGTGGCTGATCATGCACTGATCACGTGACTGATCATGCACTGATCACTGGCTATCATGCACTGATCACGTGGCTATCATGCACTGATCACGTGGCTGATCATGCACTGATCACGTGACTGATCATGCACTGATCACGTCTATATCATGCACTGATCACGTGACTGATCATGCACTGATCACGTGGATGATCATGCACTGATCATGTGACTGATCATGCACTGATCACGTGGCTATCATGCACTGATCACGTGGCTGATCATGCACTGATCACGTAGCTATCATGTACTGATCACGTGACTGATCATGCACTGATCACGTGACTGATCATGCACTGATCACGTGACTGATCATGCACTGATCACGTAAATGATCATGCACTGATCACGTGACTGATCATGCACTGATCACGTGACTATCATGCACTGATCATGTGGCTGATCATGGAATGATCACGTAGCTACCATATACTGGTCACATGACTGATCATGCACTGATCACATAATTGATCATGCACTGATCACCTGGCTTATCATGCATTGATCATGTGACTGATCATGTGCTGATCATGTTTGGTGTCACACACTGATCATGAGCCTCTGGAGGCAATGAACATAGAGCTGAGTAGGCAGGAATCAGTCAGCAGGCTATAATCATGGAACTCAGCTCTGAGAAATCATGCTGCTCAGCTGGCAATAATCAAGTGGATGAGCAGGCAGGAATTATGCAGCACAGGTGGCAATTGTCAAGGAGATGACAGGCAGGAATCGTGCAGCTCAGCTGGAAATTGTCAAGCAGATGAGCAGACAGTAATCACGCAGCTCAGCAGGCCTTGATCACGTGACTGAGCATGCACTGTTCACATGGCTATCATGCACTGATCACGTGGCTGATCATACACTGATCACGGGACTGATCATGCACTGATCACAGCGCTATCATGCTTTGACTACATGACTCCACATGCACTGATCACGTGGATGATCATGCACTGATCACGTGACTGATCATGCACTGATCACGTGACTGATCATGCACTGATCACATGGCTGATCATGCACTGATCACGTGGCTATCATGCACTGCTCACGTGGCTGCTCATGGCAATGATCACGTAGCATGCATGGTCACGTGACTGATCATGCACTGATCACGTGACTTCATGCACTGATCACGTGGCTGATCATGCACTGATCACGTGACTGAGCATGCACTGATCACGTGGCTATCATGCACTGATCACGTGACTGCGCATGCACTGATGACGTGGCTGATCATGCACTGATCACATGGCTCATCATGCACTGATCACGTGTTTATCAGGCAATGATCAGTGACTGACAGGCGCTGATCATGGGACTGTGCACGCACTGATCACGTGGCTATCATGCACTGATCACGTGACTGCGCATGCACTGATGACGTGGCTGTTCGGGCACTGATCACGTGTTTATCAGGCAGTGATCAGTGACTGACAGGCGCTGATCAGGGGACTGTGCACGCACTGATCAGGTGGCTGATCAGGAACTGACCACCTGACTGCGCATGCAGTGATCACGTGGCTGGTCGTTCACTGATCACGTGTTTATCATACGGTGATCACGTGACTGAGAGGCGCTGATCACGTGACTGTGCCGTCAGTGATCACGTGGCTGAGCAGGCACTGATATCGTGACTGAGCATGCACTGATCATGTGCCGGGAGCCGGGGAGGCATTCCACTCTGGACAAAGGTCATGAGGAAGGAGGCTCGGCATACGCAAATGCGGGATCGAGCCTCAGGAGTCCACCCGGATATTCTCGAGCATCTCCCCCAAAAAACCAGAGTCTGCCTACTGTATTGCTTTGTGCTCTCACCTCTGATTTCACTGGGGGCTGTCCCCCACCACCATCTCGCTCTCTCTGTCAAAGAGTTAACTTACAGCTCCAATTCATAAAGTTCCTTGTCATTCTTCCCTTTAACTTCCAGCTGAGTCTCCATCTGGAGCGCGGAACCCACCACGCTCACTAATTATGCCTGGGCTGCTAAGACCCACTCGAGAAGGTGTCTAGGGTGAGGCACCTTTCGCTATTCGAGAGGGCGCCTGCGGCCTACGTAAGTGGTGCAAACTTCTTGTCTTGAAGTTTGATTGGTCTTCCGCGTAAACCAAGCTACTCAGTCTCTTTTCTCCACCGAATTTTCCTACTGAGCTCTCCTCATACTATTATTCTTGACATCTCTGATTAGCATATAAATAGTCGCCTAGGCCATCTCTCCTTCGAATACCCTGGATCAGTTGGGGCTGGTCCCCGGCAGGTGGCGACCGAACAGGGACCTCAGGAGGCAATACTCAAAGAGCTGAGCAGACACGAACCACGCAATCAGCAGGCAATAAGCATGGAGCTCAGCAGTGACGAATCATGCTGCTCAACTGGCAATAATCAAGCACGTGACCAGGCAGGAATCACGCAGCTCAGCTGGCAATTGTCAAGCAGATGAGCCGACAGGAATCACGCAGCTCAGATGGCAATTGTCATGCAGATGAGCCGGCAGGAATCACGCAGCTCAGCAGGCCCTGATCACGTGACTCTGCAGGCACTGATCACGTGGCTGATCAAGTCCAGATCACGTGACTGAGCATGCACTGATCACGTGGCTATCATGCACTGATGACGTGACTGCGCATGCACTGATGACGTGGCTGATCAGGCACTGATCACATGGCTCATCATGCACTGATCACGTGTTTATCAGGCAATGATCAGTGACTGACAGGCGCTGATCATGGGACTGTGCACGCACTGATCACGTGGCTATCATGCACTGATCACGTGACTGCGCATGCACTGATGACGTGGCTGTTCGGGCACTGATCACGTGTTTATCAGGCAGTGATCAGTGACTGACAGGCGCTGATCAGGGGACTGTGCACGCACTGATCAGGTGGCTGATCAGGAACTGACCACCTGACTGCGCATGCAGTGATCACGTGGCTGGTCGTTCACTGATCACGTGTTTATCATACGGTGATCACGTGACTGAGAGGCGCTGATCACGTGACTGTGCCGTCAGTGATCACGTGGCTGAGCAGGCACTGATATCGTGACTGAGCATGCACTGATCATGTGCCGGGAGCCGGGGAGGCATTCCACTCTGGACAAAGGTCATGAGGAAGGAGGCTCGGCATACGCAAATGCGGGATCGAGCCTCAGGAGTCCACCCGGATATTCTCGAGCATCTCCCCCCAAAAAAACCAGAGTCTGCCTACTGTATTGCTTTGTGCTCTCACCTCTGATTTCACTGGGGGCTGTCCCCCACCACCATCTCGCTCTCTCTGTCAAAGAGTTAACTTACAGCTCCAATTCATAAAGTTCCTTGTCATTCTTCCCTTTAACTTCCAGCTGAGTCTCCATCTGGAGCGCGGAACCCACCACGCTTACTAATTATGCCTGGGCTGCTAAGACCCACTCGAGAAGGTGTCTAGGGTGAGGCACCTTTCGCTATTCGAGAGGGCGCCTGCGGCCTACGTAAGTGGTGCAAACTTCTTGTCTTGAAGTTTGATTGGTCTTCCGCGTAAACCAAGCTACTCAGTCTCTTTTCTCCACCGAATTTTCCTACTGAGCTCTCCTCATACTATTATTCTTGACATCTCTGATTAGCATATAAATAGTCGCCTAGGCCATCTCTCCTTCGAATACCCTGGATCAGTTGGGGCTGGTCCCCGGCAGGTGGCGACCGAACAGGGACCTCAGGAGGCAATACTCAAAGAGCTGAGCAGACACGAACCACGCAATCAGCAGGCAATAAGCATGGAGCTCAGCAGTGACGAATCATGCTGCTCAACTGGCAATAATCAAGCACGTGACCAGGCAGGAATCACGCAGCTCAGCTGGCAATTGTCAAGCAGATGAGCCGACAGGAATCACGCAGCTCAGATGGCAATTGTCATGCAGATGAGCCGGCAGGAATCACGCAGCTCAGCAGGCCCTGATCACGTGACTCTGCAGGCACTGATCACGTGGCTGATCAAGTCCAGATCACGTGACTGAGCATGCACTGATCACGTGGCTATCATGCACTGATGACGTGACTGCGCATGCACTGATGACGTGGCTGATCAGGCACTGATCACATGGCTCATCATGCACTGATCACGTGTTTATCAGGCAATGATCAGTGACTGACAGGCGCTGATCATGGGACTGTGCACGCACTGATCACGTGGCTATCATGCACTGATCACGTGACTGCGCATGCACTGATGACGTGGCTGTTCGGGCACTGATCACGTGTTTATCAGGCAGTGATCAGTGACTGACAGGCGCTGATCAGGGGACTGTGCACGCACTGATCAGGTGGCTGATCAGGAACTGACCACCTGACTGCGCATGCAGTGATCACGTGGCTGGTCGTTCACTGATCACGTGTTTATCATACGGTGATCACGTGACTGAGAGGCGCTGATCACGTGACTGTGCCGTCAGTGATCACGTGGCTGAGCAGGCACTGATATCGTGACTGAGCATGCACTGATCATGTGCCGGGAGCCGGGGAGGCATTCCACTCTGGACAAAGGTCATGAGGAAGGAGGCTCGGCATACGCAAATGCGGGATCGAGCCTCAGGAGTCCACCCGGATATTCTCGAGCATCTCCCCCCAAAAAAACCAGAGTCTGCCTACTGTATTGCTTTGTGCTCTCACCTCTGATTTCACTGGGGGCTGTCCCCCACCACCATCTCGCTCTCTCTGTCAAAGAGTTAACTTACAGCTCCAATTCATAAAGTTCCTTGTCATTCTTCCCTTTAACTTCCAGCTGAGTCTCCATCTGGAGCGCGGAACCCACCACGCTTACTAATTATGCCTGGGCTGCTAAGACCCACTCGAGAAGGTGTCTAGGGTGAGGCACCTTTCGCTATTCGAGAGGGCGCCTGCGGCCTACGTAAGTGGTGCAAACTTCTTGTCTTGAAGTTTGATTGGTCTTCCGCGTAAACCAAGCTACTCAGTCTCTTTTCTCCACCGAATTTTCCTACTGAGCTCTCCTCATACTATTATTCTTGACATCTCTGATTAGCATATAAATAGTCGCCTAGGCCATCTCTCCTTCGAATACCCTGGATCAGTTGGGGCTGGTCCCCGGCAGGTGGCGACCGAACAGGGACCTCAGGAGGCAATACTCAAAGAGCTGAGCAGACACGAACCACGCAATCAGCAGGCAATAAGCATGGAGCTCAGCAGTGACGAATCATGCTGCTCAACTGGCAATAATCAAGCACGTGACCAGGCAGGAATCACGCAGCTCAGCTGGCAATTGTCAAGCAGATGAGCCGACAGGAATCACGCAGCTCAGATGGCAATTGTCATGCAGATGAGCCGGCAGGAATCACGCAGCTCAGCAGGCCCTGATCACGTGACTCTGCAGGCACTGATCACGTGGCTGATCAAGTCCAGATCACGTGACTGAGCATGCACTGATCACGTGGCTATCATGCACTGATGACGTGACTGCGCATGCACTGATGACGTGGCTGATCAGGCACTGATCACATGGCTCATCATGCACTGATCACGTGTTTATCAGGCAATGATCAGTGACTGACAGGCGCTGATCATGGGACTGTGCACGCACTGATCACGTGGCTATCATGCACTGATCACGTGACTGCGCATGCACTGATGACGTGGCTGTTCGGGCACTGATCACGTGTTTATCAGGCAGTGATCAGTGACTGACAGGCGCTGATCAGGGGACTGTGCACGCACTGATCAGGTGGCTGATCAGGAACTGACCACCTGACTGCGCATGCAGTGATCACGTGGCTGGTCGTTCACTGATCACGTGTTTATCATACGGTGATCACGTGACTGAGAGGCGCTGATCACGTGACTGTGCCGTCAGTGATCACGTGGCTGAGCAGGCACTGATATCGTGACTGAGCATGCACTGATCATGTGCCGGGAGCCGGGGAGGCATTCCACTCTGGACAAAGGTCATGAGGAAGGAGGCTCGGCATACGCAAATGCGGGATCGAGCCTCAGGAGTCCACCCGGATATTCTCGAGCATCTCCCCCCAAAAAAACCAGAGTCTGCCTACTGTATTGCTTTGTGCTCTCACCTCTGATTTCACTGGGGGCTGTCCCCCACCACCATCTCGCTCTCTCTGTCAAAGAGTTAACTTACAGCTCCAATTCATAAAGTTCCTTGTCATTCTTCCCTTTAACTTCCAGCTGAGTCTCCATCTGGAGCGCGGAACCCACCACGCTTACTAATTATGCCTGGGCTGCTAAGACCCACTCGAGAAGGTGTCTAGGGTGAGGCACCTTTCGCTATTCGAGAGGGCGCCTGCGGCCTACGTAAGTGGTGCAAACTTCTTGTCTTGAAGTTTGATTGGTCTTCCGCGTAAACCAAGCTACTCAGTCTCTTTTCTCCACCGAATTTTCCTACTGAGCTCTCCTCATACTATTATTCTTGACATCTCTGATTAGCATATAAATAGTCGCCTAGGCCATCTCTCCTTCGAATACCCTGGATCAGTTGGGGCTGGTCCCCGGCAGGTGGCGACCGAACAGGGACCTCAGGAGGCAATACTCAAAGAGCTGAGCAGACACGAACCACGCAATCAGCAGGCAATAAGCATGGAGCTCAGCAGTGACGAATCATGCTGCTCAACTGGCAATAATCAAGCACGTGACCAGGCAGGAATCACGCAGCTCAGCTGGCAATTGTCAAGCAGATGAGCCGACAGGAATCACGCAGCTCAGATGGCAATTGTCATGCAGATGAGCCGGCAGGAATCACGCAGCTCAGCAGGCCCTGATCACGTGACTCTGCAGGCACTGATCACGTGGCTGATCAAGTCCAGATCACGTGACTGAGCATGCACTGATCACGTGGCTATCATGCACTGATGACGTGACTGCGCATGCACTGATGACGTGGCTGATCAGGCACTGATCACATGGCTCATCATGCACTGATCACGTGTTTATCAGGCAATGATCAGTGACTGACAGGCGCTGATCATGGGACTGTGCACGCACTGATCACGTGGCTATCATGCACTGATCACGTGACTGCGCATGCACTGATGACGTGGCTGTTCGGGCACTGATCACGTGTTTATCAGGCAGTGATCAGTGACTGACAGGCGCTGATCAGGGGACTGTGCACGCACTGATCAGGTGGCTGATCAGGAACTGACCACCTGACTGCGCATGCAGTGATCACGTGGCTGGTCGTTCACTGATCACGTGTTTATCATACGGTGATCACGTGACTGAGAGGCGCTGATCACGTGACTGTGCCGTCAGTGATCACGTGGCTGAGCAGGCACTGATATCGTGACTGAGCATGCACTGATCATGTGCCGGGAGCCGGGGAGGCATTCCACTCTGGACAAAGGTCATGAGGAAGGAGGCTCGGCATACGCAAATGCGGGATCGAGCCTCAGGAGTCCACCCGGATATTCTCGAGCATCTCCCCCCAAAAAACCAGAGTCTGCCTACTGTATTGCTTTGTGCTCTCACCTCTGATTTCACTGGGGGCTGTCCCCCACCACCATCTCGCTCTCTCTGTCAAAGAGTTAACTTACAGCTCCAATTCATAAAGTTCCTTGTCATTCTTCCCTTTAACTTCCAGCTGAGTCTCCATCTGGAGCGCGGAACCCACCACGCTTACTAATTATGCCTGGGCTGCTAAGACCCACTCGAGAAGGTGTCTAGGGTGAGGCACCTTTCGCTATTCGAGAGGGCGCCTGCGGCCTACGTAAGTGGTGCAAACTTCTTGTCTTGAAGTTTGATTGGTCTTCCGCGTAAACCAAGCTACTCAGTCTCTTTTCTCCACCGAATTTTCCTACTGAGCTCTCCTCATACTATTATTCTTGACATCTCTGATTAGCATATAAATAGTCGCCTAGGCCATCTCTCCTTCGAATACCCTGGATCAGTTGGGGCTGGTCCCCGGCAGGTGGCGACCGAACAGGGACCTCAGGAGGCAATACTCAAAGAGCTGAGCAGACACGAACCACGCAATCAGCAGGCAATAAGCATGGAGCTCAGCAGTGACGAATCATGCTGCTCAACTGGCAATAATCAAGCACGTGACCAGGCAGGAATCACGCAGCTCAGCTGGCAATTGTCAAGCAGATGAGCCGACAGGAATCACGCAGCTCAGATGGCAATTGTCATGCAGATGAGCCGGCAGGAATCACGCAGCTCAGCAGGCCCTGATCACGTGACTCTGCAGGCACTGATCACGTGGCTGATCAAGTCCAGATCACGTGACTGAGCATGCACTGATCACGTGGCTATCATGCACTGATGACGTGACTGCGCATGCACTGATGACGTGGCTGATCAGGCACTGATCACATGGCTCATCATGCACTGATCACGTGTTTATCAGGCAATGATCAGTGACTGACAGGCGCTGATCATGGGACTGTGCACGCACTGATCACGTGGCTATCATGCACTGATCACGTGACTGCGCATGCACTGATGACGTGGCTGTTCGGGCACTGATCACGTGTTTATCAGGCAGTGATCAGTGACTGACAGGCGCTGATCAGGGGACTGTGCACGCACTGATCAGGTGGCTGATCAGGAACTGACCACCTGACTGCGCATGCAGTGATCACGTGGCTGGTCGTTCACTGATCACGTGTTTATCATACGGTGATCACGTGACTGAGAGGCGCTGATCACGTGACTGTGCCGTCAGTGATCACGTGGCTGAGCAGGCACTGATATCGTGACTGAGCATGCACTGATCATGTGCCGGGAGCCGGGGAGGCATTCCACTCTGGACAAAGGTCATGAGGAAGGAGGCTCGGCATACGCAAATGCGGGATCGAGCCTCAGGAGTCCACCCGGATATTCTCGAGCATCTCCCCCAAAAAAACCAGAGTCTGCCTACTGTATTGCTTTGTGCTCTCACCTCTGATTTCACTGGGGGCTGTCCCCCACCACCATCTCGCTCTCTCTGTCAAAGAGTTAACTTACAGCTCCAATTCATAAAGTTCCTTGTCATTCTTCCCTTTAACTTCCAGCTGAGTCTCCATCTGGAGCGCGGAACCCACCACGCTTACTAATTATGCCTGGGCTGCTAAGACCCACTCGAGAAGGTGTCTAGGGTGAGGCACCTTTCGCTATTCGAGAGGGCGCCTGCGGCCTACGTAAGTGGTGCAAACTTCTTGTCTTGAAGTTTGATTGGTCTTCCGCGTAAACCAAGCTACTCAGTCTCTTTTCTCCACCGAATTTTCCTACTGAGCTCTCCTCATACTATTATTCTTGACATCTCTGATTAGCATATAAATAGTCGCCTAGGCCATCTCTCCTTCGAATACCCTGGATCAGTTGGGGCTGGTCCCCGGCAGGTGGCGACCGAACAGGGACCTCAGGAGGCAATACTCAAAGAGCTGAGCAGACACGAACCACGCAATCAGCAGGCAATAAGCATGGAGCTCAGCAGTGACGAATCATGCTGCTCAACTGGCAATAATCAAGCACGTGACCAGGCAGGAATCACGCAGCTCAGCTGGCAATTGTCAAGCAGATGAGCCGACAGGAATCACGCAGCTCAGATGGCAATTGTCATGCAGATGAGCCGGCAGGAATCACGCAGCTCAGCAGGCCCTGATCACGTGACTCTGCAGGCACTGATCACGTGGCTGATCAAGTCCAGATCACGTGACTGAGCATGCACTGATCACGTGGCTATCATGCACTGATGACGTGACTGCGCATGCACTGATGACGTGGCTGATCAGGCACTGATCACATGGCTCATCATGCACTGATCACGTGTTTATCAGGCAATGATCAGTGACTGACAGGCGCTGATCATGGGACTGTGCACGCACTGATCACGTGGCTATCATGCACTGATCACGTGACTGCGCATGCACTGATGACGTGGCTGTTCGGGCACTGATCACGTGTTTATCAGGCAGTGATCAGTGACTGACAGGCGCTGATCAGGGGACTGTGCACGCACTGATCAGGTGGCTGATCAGGAACTGACCACCTGACTGCGCATGCAGTGATCACGTGGCTGGTCGTTCACTGATCACGTGTTTATCATACGGTGATCACGTGACTGAGAGGCGCTGATCACGTGACTGTGCCGTCAGTGATCACGTGGCTGAGCAGGCACTGATATCGTGACTGAGCATGCACTGATCATGTGCCGGGAGCCGGGGAGGCATTCCACTCTGGACAAAGGTCATGAGGAAGGAGGCTCGGCATACGCAAATGCGGGATCGAGCCTCAGGAGTCCACCCGGATATTCTCGAGCATCTCCCCCAAAAAAACCAGAGTCTGCCTACTGTATTGCTTTGTGCTCTCACCTCTGATTTCACTGGGGGCTGTCCCCCACCACCATCTCGCTCTCTCTGTCAAAGAGTTAACTTACAGCTCCAATTCATAAAGTTCCTTGTCATTCTTCCCTTTAACTTCCAGCTGAGTCTCCATCTGGAGCGCGGAACCCACCACGCTTACTAATTATGCCTGGGCTGCTAAGACCCACTCGAGAAGGTGTCTAGGGTGAGGCACCTTTCGCTATTCGAGAGGGCGCCTGCGGCCTACGTAAGTGGTGCAAACTTCTTGTCTTGAAGTTTGATTGGTCTTCCGCGTAAACCAAGCTACTCAGTCTCTTTTCTCCACCGAATTTTCCTACTGAGCTCTCCTCATACTATTATTCTTGACATCTCTGATTAGCATATAAATAGTCGCCTAGGCCATCTCTCCTTCGAATACCCTGGATCAGTTGGGGCTGGTCCCCGGCAGGTGGCGACCGAACAGGGACCTCAGGAGGCAATACTCAAAGAGCTGAGCAGACACGAACCACGCAATCAGCAGGCAATAAGCATGGAGCTCAGCAGTGACGAATCATGCTGCTCAACTGGCAATAATCAAGCACGTGACCAGGCAGGAATCACGCAGCTCAGCTGGCAATTGTCAAGCAGATGAGCCGACAGGAATCACGCAGCTCAGATGGCAATTGTCATGCAGATGAGCCGGCAGGAATCACGCAGCTCAGCAGGCCCTGATCACGTGACTCTGCAGGCACTGATCACGTGGCTGATCAAGTCCAGATCACGTGACTGAGCATGCACTGATCACGTGGCTATCATGCACTGATGACGTGACTGCGCATGCACTGATGACGTGGCTGATCAGGCACTGATCACATGGCTCATCATGCACTGATCACGTGTTTATCAGGCAATGATCAGTGACTGACAGGCGCTGATCATGGGACTGTGCACGCACTGATCACGTGGCTATCATGCACTGATCACGTGACTGCGCATGCACTGATGACGTGGCTGTTCGGGCACTGATCACGTGTTTATCAGGCAGTGATCAGTGACTGACAGGCGCTGATCAGGGGACTGTGCACGCACTGATCAGGTGGCTGATCAGGAACTGACCACCTGACTGCGCATGCAGTGATCACGTGGCTGGTCGTTCACTGATCACGTGTTTATCATACGGTGATCACGTGACTGAGAGGCGCTGATCACGTGACTGTGCCGTCAGTGATCACGTGGCTGAGCAGGCACTGATATCGTGACTGAGCATGCACTGATCATGTGCCGGGAGCCGGGGAGGCATTCCACTCTGGACAAAGGTCATGAGGAAGGAGGCTCGGCATACGCAAATGCGGGATCGAGCCTCAGGAGTCCACCCGGATATTCTCGAGCATCTCCCCCCAAAAAAACCAGAGTCTGCCTACTGTATTGCTTTGTGCTCTCACCTCTGATTTCACTGGGGGCTGTCCCCCACCACCATCTCGCTCTCTCTGTCAAAGAGTTAACTTACAGCTCCAATTCATAAAGTTCCTTGTCATTCTTCCCTTTAACTTCCAGCTGAGTCTCCATCTGGAGCGCGGAACCCACCACGCTTACTAATTATGCCTGGGCTGCTAAGACCCACTCGAGAAGGTGTCTAGGGTGAGGCACCTTTCGCTATTCGAGAGGGCGCCTGCGGCCTACGTAAGTGGTGCAAACTTCTTGTCTTGAAGTTTGATTGGTCTTCCGCGTAAACCAAGCTACTCAGTCTCTTTTCTCCACCGAATTTTCCTACTGAGCTCTCCTCATACTATTATTCTTGACATCTCTGATTAGCATATAAATAGTCGCCTAGGCCATCTCTCCTTCGAATACCCTGGATCAGTTGGGGCTGGTCCCCGGCAGGTGGCGACCGAACAGGGACCTCAGGAGGCAATACTCAAAGAGCTGAGCAGACACGAACCACGCAATCAGCAGGCAATAAGCATGGAGCTCAGCAGTGACGAATCATGCTGCTCAACTGGCAATAATCAAGCACGTGACCAGGCAGGAATCACGCAGCTCAGCTGGCAATTGTCAAGCAGATGAGCCGACAGGAATCACGCAGCTCAGATGGCAATTGTCATGCAGATGAGCCGGCAGGAATCACGCAGCTCAGCAGGCCCTGATCACGTGACTCTGCAGGCACTGATCACGTGGCTGATCAAGTCCAGATCACGTGACTGAGCATGCACTGATCACGTGGCTATCATGCACTGATGACGTGACTGCGCATGCACTGATGACGTGGCTGATCAGGCACTGATCACATGGCTCATCATGCACTGATCACGTGTTTATCAGGCAATGATCAGTGACTGACAGGCGCTGATCATGGGACTGTGCACGCACTGATCACGTGGCTATCATGCACTGATCACGTGACTGCGCATGCACTGATGACGTGGCTGTTCGGGCACTGATCACGTGTTTATCAGGCAGTGATCAGTGACTGACAGGCGCTGATCAGGGGACTGTGCACGCACTGATCAGGTGGCTGATCAGGAACTGACCACCTGACTGCGCATGCAGTGATCACGTGGCTGGTCGTTCACTGATCACGTGTTTATCATACGGTGATCACGTGACTGAGAGGCGCTGATCACGTGACTGTGCCGTCAGTGATCACGTGGCTGAGCAGGCACTGATATCGTGACTGAGCATGCACTGATCATGTGCCGGGAGCCGGGGAGGCATTCCACTCTGGACAAAGGTCATGAGGAAGGAGGCTCGGCATACGCAAATGCGGGATCGAGCCTCAGGAGTCCACCCGGATATTCTCGAGCATCTCCCCCAAAAAAACCAGAGTCTGCCTACTGTATTGCTTTGTGCTCTCACCTCTGATTTCACTGGGGGCTGTCCCCCACCACCATCTCGCTCTCTCTGTCAAAGAGTTAACTTACAGCTCCAATTCATAAAGTTCCTTGTCATTCTTCCCTTTAACTTCCAGCTGAGTCTCCATCTGGAGCGCGGAACCCACCACGCTTACTAATTATGCCTGGGCTGCTAAGACCCACTCGAGAAGGTGTCTAGGGTGAGGCACCTTTCGCTATTCGAGAGGGCGCCTGCGGCCTACGTAAGTGGTGCAAACTTCTTGTCTTGAAGTTTGATTGGTCTTCCGCGTAAACCAAGCTACTCAGTCTCTTTTCTCCACCGAATTTTCCTACTGAGCTCTCCTCATACTATTATTCTTGACATCTCTGATTAGCATATAAATAGTCGCCTAGGCCATCTCTCCTTCGAATACCCTGGATCAGTTGGGGCTGGTCCCCGGCAGGTGGCGACCGAACAGGGACCTCAGGAGGCAATACTCAAAGAGCTGAGCAGACACGAACCACGCAATCAGCAGGCAATAAGCATGGAGCTCAGCAGTGACGAATCATGCTGCTCAACTGGCAATAATCAAGCACGTGACCAGGCAGGAATCACGCAGCTCAGCTGGCAATTGTCAAGCAGATGAGCCGACAGGAATCACGCAGCTCAGATGGCAATTGTCATGCAGATGAGCCGGCAGGAATCACGCAGCTCAGCAGGCCCTGATCACGTGACTCTGCAGGCACTGATCACGTGGCTGATCAAGTCCAGATCACGTGACTGAGCATGCACTGATCACGTGGCTATCATGCACTGATGACGTGACTGCGCATGCACTGATGACGTGGCTGATCAGGCACTGATCACATGGCTCATCATGCACTGATCACGTGTTTATCAGGCAATGATCAGTGACTGACAGGCGCTGATCATGGGACTGTGCACGCACTGATCACGTGGCTATCATGCACTGATCACGTGACTGCGCATGCACTGATGACGTGGCTGTTCGGGCACTGATCACGTGTTTATCAGGCAGTGATCAGTGACTGACAGGCGCTGATCAGGGGACTGTGCACGCACTGATCAGGTGGCTGATCAGGAACTGACCACCTGACTGCGCATGCAGTGATCACGTGGCTGGTCGTTCACTGATCACGTGTTTATCATACGGTGATCACGTGACTGAGAGGCGCTGATCACGTGACTGTGCCGTCAGTGATCACGTGGCTGAGCAGGCACTGATATCGTGACTGAGCATGCACTGATCATGTGCCGGGAGCCGGGGAGGCATTCCACTCTGGACAAAGGTCATGAGGAAGGAGGCTCGGCATACGCAAATGCGGGATCGAGCCTCAGGAGTCCACCCGGATATTCTCGAGCATCTCCCCCAAAAAAACCAGAGTCTGCCTACTGTATTGCTTTGTGCTCTCACCTCTGATTTCACTGGGGGCTGTCCCCCACCACCATCTCGCTCTCTCTGTCAAAGAGTTAACTTACAGCTCCAATTCATAAAGTTCCTTGTCATTCTTCCCTTTAACTTCCAGCTGAGTCTCCATCTGGAGCGCGGAACCCACCACGCTTACTAATTATGCCTGGGCTGCTAAGACCCACTCGAGAAGGTGTCTAGGGTGAGGCACCTTTCGCTATTCGAGAGGGCGCCTGCGGCCTACGTAAGTGGTGCAAACTTCTTGTCTTGAAGTTTGATTGGTCTTCCGCGTAAACCAAGCTACTCAGTCTCTTTTCTCCACCGAATTTTCCTACTGAGCTCTCCTCATACTATTATTCTTGACATCTCTGATTAGCATATAAATAGTCGCCTAGGCCATCTCTCCTTCGAATACCCTGGATCAGTTGGGGCTGGTCCCCGGCAGGTGGCGACCGAACAGGGACCTCAGGAGGCAATACTCAAAGAGCTGAGCAGACACGAACCACGCAATCAGCAGGCAATAAGCATGGAGCTCAGCAGTGACGAATCATGCTGCTCAACTGGCAATAATCAAGCACGTGACCAGGCAGGAATCACGCAGCTCAGCTGGCAATTGTCAAGCAGATGAGCCGACAGGAATCACGCAGCTCAGATGGCAATTGTCATGCAGATGAGCCGGCAGGAATCACGCAGCTCAGCAGGCCCTGATCACGTGACTCTGCAGGCACTGATCACGTGGCTGATCAAGTCCAGATCACGTGACTGAGCATGCACTGATCACGTGGCTATCATGCACTGATGACGTGACTGCGCATGCACTGATGACGTGGCTGATCAGGCACTGATCACATGGCTCATCATGCACTGATCACGTGTTTATCAGGCAATGATCAGTGACTGACAGGCGCTGATCATGGGACTGTGCACGCACTGATCACGTGGCTATCATGCACTGATCACGTGACTGCGCATGCACTGATGACGTGGCTGTTCGGGCACTGATCACGTGTTTATCAGGCAGTGATCAGTGACTGACAGGCGCTGATCAGGGGACTGTGCACGCACTGATCAGGTGGCTGATCAGGAACTGACCACCTGACTGCGCATGCAGTGATCACGTGGCTGGTCGTTCACTGATCACGTGTTTATCATACGGTGATCACGTGACTGAGAGGCGCTGATCACGTGACTGTGCCGTCAGTGATCACGTGGCTGAGCAGGCACTGATATCGTGACTGAGCATGCACTGATCATGTGCCGGGAGCCGGGGAGGCATTCCACTCTGGACAAAGGTCATGAGGAAGGAGGCTCGGCATACGCAAATGCGGGATCGAGCCTCAGGAGTCCACCCGGATATTCTCGAGCATCTCCCCCAAAAAAACCAGAGTCTGCCTACTGTATTGCTTTGTGCTCTCACCTCTGATTTCACTGGGGGCTGTCCCCCACCACCATCTCGCTCTCTCTGTCAAAGAGTTAACTTACAGCTCCAATTCATAAAGTTCCTTGTCATTCTTCCCTTTAACTTCCAGCTGAGTCTCCATCTGGAGCGCGGAACCCACCACGCTTACTAATTATGCCTGGGCTGCTAAGACCCACTCGAGAAGGTGTCTAGGGTGAGGCACCTTTCGCTATTCGAGAGGGCGCCTGCGGCCTACGTAAGTGGTGCAAACTTCTTGTCTTGAAGTTTGATTGGTCTTCCGCGTAAACCAAGCTACTCAGTCTCTTTTCTCCACCGAATTTTCCTACTGAGCTCTCCTCATACTATTATTCTTGACATCTCTGATTAGCATATAAATAGTCGCCTAGGCCATCTCTCCTTCGAATACCCTGGATCAGTTGGGGCTGGTCCCCGGCAGGTGGCGACCGAACAGGGACCTCAGGAGGCAATACTCAAAGAGCTGAGCAGACACGAACCACGCAATCAGCAGGCAATAAGCATGGAGCTCAGCAGTGACGAATCATGCTGCTCAACTGGCAATAATCAAGCACGTGACCAGGCAGGAATCACGCAGCTCAGCTGGCAATTGTCAAGCAGATGAGCCGACAGGAATCACGCAGCTCAGATGGCAATTGTCATGCAGATGAGCCGGCAGGAATCACGCAGCTCAGCAGGCCCTGATCACGTGACTCTGCAGGCACTGATCACGTGGCTGATCAAGTCCAGATCACGTGACTGAGCATGCACTGATCACGTGGCTATCATGCACTGATGACGTGACTGCGCATGCACTGATGACGTGGCTGATCAGGCACTGATCACATGGCTCATCATGCACTGATCACGTGTTTATCAGGCAATGATCAGTGACTGACAGGCGCTGATCATGGGACTGTGCACGCACTGATCACGTGGCTATCATGCACTGATCACGTGACTGCGCATGCACTGATGACGTGGCTGTTCGGGCACTGATCACGTGTTTATCAGGCAGTGATCAGTGACTGACAGGCGCTGATCAGGGGACTGTGCACGCACTGATCAGGTGGCTGATCAGGAACTGACCACCTGACTGCGCATGCAGTGATCACGTGGCTGGTCGTTCACTGATCACGTGTTTATCATACGGTGATCACGTGACTGAGAGGCGCTGATCACGTGACTGTGCCGTCAGTGATCACGTGGCTGAGCAGGCACTGATATCGTGACTGAGCATGCACTGATCATGTGCCGGGAGCCGGGGAGGCATTCCACTCTGGACAAAGGTCATGAGGAAGGAGGCTCGGCATACGCAAATGCGGGATCGAGCCTCAGGAGTCCACCCGGATATTCTCGAGCATCTCCCCCCAAAAAAACCAGAGTCTGCCTACTGTATTGCTTTGTGCTCTCACCTCTGATTTCACTGGGGGCTGTCCCCCACCACCATCTCGCTCTCTCTGTCAAAGAGTTAACTTACAGCTCCAATTCATAAAGTTCCTTGTCATTCTTCCCTTTAACTTCCAGCTGAGTCTCCATCTGGAGCGCGGAACCCACCACGCTTACTAATTATGCCTGGGCTGCTAAGACCCACTCGAGAAGGTGTCTAGGGTGAGGCACCTTTCGCTATTCGAGAGGGCGCCTGCGGCCTACGTAAGTGGTGCAAACTTCTTGTCTTGAAGTTTGATTGGTCTTCCGCGTAAACCAAGCTACTCAGTCTCTTTTCTCCACCGAATTTTCCTACTGAGCTCTCCTCATACTATTATTCTTGACATCTCTGATTAGCATATAAATAGTCGCCTAGGCCATCTCTCCTTCGAATACCCTGGATCAGTTGGGGCTGGTCCCCGGCAGGTGGCGACCGAACAGGGACCTCAGGAGGCAATACTCAAAGAGCTGAGCAGACACGAACCACGCAATCAGCAGGCAATAAGCATGGAGCTCAGCAGTGACGAATCATGCTGCTCAACTGGCAATAATCAAGCACGTGACCAGGCAGGAATCACGCAGCTCAGCTGGCAATTGTCAAGCAGATGAGCCGACAGGAATCACGCAGCTCAGATGGCAATTGTCATGCAGATGAGCCGGCAGGAATCACGCAGCTCAGCAGGCCCTGATCACGTGACTCTGCAGGCACTGATCACGTGGCTGATCAAGTCCAGATCACGTGACTGAGCATGCACTGATCACGTGGCTATCATGCACTGATGACGTGACTGCGCATGCACTGATGACGTGGCTGATCAGGCACTGATCACATGGCTCATCATGCACTGATCACGTGTTTATCAGGCAATGATCAGTGACTGACAGGCGCTGATCATGGGACTGTGCACGCACTGATCACGTGGCTATCATGCACTGATCACGTGACTGCGCATGCACTGATGACGTGGCTGTTCGGGCACTGATCACGTGTTTATCAGGCAGTGATCAGTGACTGACAGGCGCTGATCAGGGGACTGTGCACGCACTGATCAGGTGGCTGATCAGGAACTGACCACCTGACTGCGCATGCAGTGATCACGTGGCTGGTCGTTCACTGATCACGTGTTTATCATACGGTGATCACGTGACTGAGAGGCGCTGATCACGTGACTGTGCCGTCAGTGATCACGTGGCTGAGCAGGCACTGATATCGTGACTGAGCATGCACTGATCATGTGCCGGGAGCCGGGGAGGCATTCCACTCTGGACAAAGGTCATGAGGAAGGAGGCTCGGCATACGCAAATGCGGGATCGAGCCTCAGGAGTCCACCCGGATATTCTCGAGCATCTCCCCCCAAAAAAACCAGAGTCTGCCTACTGTATTGCTTTGTGCTCTCACCTCTGATTTCACTGGGGGCTGTCCCCCACCACCATCTCGCTCTCTCTGTCAAAGAGTTAACTTACAGCTCCAATTCATAAAGTTCCTTGTCATTCTTCCCTTTAACTTCCAGCTGAGTCTCCATCTGGAGCGCGGAACCCACCACGCTTACTAATTATGCCTGGGCTGCTAAGACCCACTCGAGAAGGTGTCTAGGGTGAGGCACCTTTCGCTATTCGAGAGGGCGCCTGCGGCCTACGTAAGTGGTGCAAACTTCTTGTCTTGAAGTTTGATTGGTCTTCCGCGTAAACCAAGCTACTCAGTCTCTTTTCTCCACCGAATTTTCCTACTGAGCTCTCCTCATACTATTATTCTTGACATCTCTGATTAGCATATAAATAGTCGCCTAGGCCATCTCTCCTTCGAATACCCTGGATCAGTTGGGGCTGGTCCCCGGCAGGTGGCGACCGAACAGGGACCTCAGGAGGCAATACTCAAAGAGCTGAGCAGACACGAACCACGCAATCAGCAGGCAATAAGCATGGAGCTCAGCAGTGACGAATCATGCTGCTCAACTGGCAATAATCAAGCACGTGACCAGGCAGGAATCACGCAGCTCAGCTGGCAATTGTCAAGCAGATGAGCCGACAGGAATCACGCAGCTCAGATGGCAATTGTCATGCAGATGAGCCGGCAGGAATCACGCAGCTCAGCAGGCCCTGATCACGTGACTCTGCAGGCACTGATCACGTGGCTGATCAAGTCCAGATCACGTGACTGAGCATGCACTGATCACGTGGCTATCATGCACTGATGACGTGACTGCGCATGCACTGATGACGTGGCTGATCAGGCACTGATCACATGGCTCATCATGCACTGATCACGTGTTTATCAGGCAGTGATCAGTGACTGACAGGCGCTGATCAGGGAACTGTGCACGCACTGATCAGGTGGCTGATCAGGAACTGACCACCTGACTGCGCATGCAGTGATCACGTGGCTGGTCGTTCACTGATCACGTGTTTATCCGACGGTGATCACGTGACTGAGAGGCGCTGATCACGTGACTGTGCCGTCAGTGATCACGTGGCTGAGCAGGCACTGATATCGTGACTGAGCATGCACTGATCATGTGCCGGGAGCCGGGGAGGCATTCCACTCTGGACAAAGGTCATGAGGAAGGAGGCTCGGCATACGCAAATGCGGGATGGAGCCTCAGGAGTCCACCCGGATATTCTCGAGCATCTCCCCCCAAAAAAACCGGAGTCTGCCTACTGTATTGCTTTGTGCTCTCACCTCTGATTTCACTGGGGGCTGTCCCCCACCACCATCTCGCTCTCTCTGTCAAAGAGTTAACTTACAGCTCCAATTCATAAAGTTCCTTGTCATTCTTCCCTTTAACTTCCAGCTGAGTCTCCATCTGGAGCGCGGAACCCACCACGCTTACTAATTATGCCTGGGCTGCTAAGACCCACTCGAGAAGGTGTCTAGGGTGAGGCACCTTTCGCTATTCGAGAGGGCGCCTGCGGCCTACGTAAGTGGTGCAAACTTCTTGTCTTGAAGTTTGATTGGTCTTCCGCGTAAACCAAGCTACTCAGTCTCTTTTCTCCACCGAATTTTCCTACTGAGCTCTCCTCATACTATTATTCTTGACATCTCTGATTAGCATATAAATAGTCGCCTAGGCCATCTCTCCTTCGAATACCCTGGATCAGTTGGGGCTGGTCCCCGGCAGGTGGCGACCGAACAGGGACCTCAGGAGGCAATACTCAAAGAGCTGAGCAGACACGAACCACGCAATCAGCAGGCAATAAGCATGGAGCTCAGCAGTGACGAATCATGCTGCTCAACTGGCAATAATCAAGCACGTGACCAGGCAGGAATCACGCAGCTCAGCTGGCAATTGTCAAGCAGATGAGCCGACAGGAATCACGCAGCTCAGATGGCAATTGTCATGCAGATGAGCCGGCAGGAATCACGCAGCTCAGCAGGCCCTGATCACGTGACTCTGCAGGCACTGATCACGTGGCTGATCAAGTCCAGATCACGTGACTGAGCATGCACTGATCACGTGGCTATCATGCACTGATGACGTGACTGCGCATGCACTGATGACGTGGCTGATCGGGCACTGATCACATGGCTCATCATGCACTGATCACGTGTTTATCAGGCAATGATCAGTGACTGACAGGCGCTGATCATGGGACTGTGCACGCACTGATCACGTGGCTATCATGCACTGATCACGTGACTGCGCATGCACTGATGACGTGGCTGTTCGGGCACTGATCACGTGTTTATCAGGCAGTGATCAGTGACTGACAGGCGCTGATCAGGGGACTGTGCACGCACTGATCAGGTGGCTGATCAGGAACTGACCACCTGACTGCGCATGCAGTGATCACGTGGCTGGTCGTTCACTGATCACGTGTTTATCATACGGTGATCACGTGACTGAGAGGCGCTGATCACGTGACTGTGCCGTCAGTGATCACGTGGCTGAGCAGGCACTGATATCGTGACTGAGCATGCACTGATCATGTGCCGGGAGCCGGGGAGGCATTCCACTCTGGACAAAGGTCATGAGGAAGGAGGCTCGGCATACGCAAATGCGGGATCGAGCCTCAGGAGTCCACCCGGATATTCTCGAGCATCTCCCCCCAAAAAAACCAGAGTCTGCCTACTGTATTGCTTTGTGCTCTCACCTCTGATTTCACTGGGGGCTGTCCCCCACCACCATCTCGCTCTCTCTGTCAAAGAGTTAACTTACAGCTCCAATTCATAAAGTTCCTTGTCATTCTTCCCTTTAACTTCCAGCTGAGTCTCCATCTGGAGCGCGGAACCCACCACGCTTACTAATTATGCCTGGGCTGCTAAGACCCACTCGAGAAGGTGTCTAGGGTGAGGCACCTTTCGCTATTCGAGAGGGCGCCTGCGGCCTACGTAAGTGGTGCAAACTTCTTGTCTTGAAGTTTGATTGGTCTTCCGCGTAAACCAAGCTACTCAGTCTCTTTTCTCCACCGAATTTTCCTACTGAGCTCTCCTCATACTATTATTCTTGACATCTCTGATTAGCATATAAATAGTCGCCTAGGCCATCTCTCCTTCGAATACCCTGGATCAGTTGGGGCTGGTCCCCGGCAGGTGGCGACCGAACAGGGACCTCAGGAGGCAATACTCAAAGAGCTGAGCAGACACGAACCACGCAATCAGCAGGCAATAAGCATGGAGCTCAGCAGTGACGAATCATGCTGCTCAACTGGCAATAATCAAGCACGTGACCAGGCAGGAATCACGCAGCTCAGCTGGCAATTGTCAAGCAGATGAGCCGACAGGAATCACGCAGCTCAGATGGCAATTGTCATGCAGATGAGCCGGCAGGAATCACGCAGCTCAGCAGGCCCTGATCACGTGACTCTGCAGGCACTGATCACGTGGCTGATCAAGTCCAGATCACGTGACTGAGCATGCACTGATCACGTGGCTATCATGCACTGATGACGTGACTGCGCATGCACTGATGACGTGGCTGATCAGGCACTGATCACATGGCTCATCATGCACTGATCACGTGTTTATCAGGCAATGATCAGTGACTGACAGGCGCTGATCATGGGACTGTGCACGCACTGATCACGTGGCTATCATGCACTGATCACGTGACTGCGCATGCACTGATGACGTGGCTGTTCGGGCACTGATCACGTGTTTATCAGGCAGTGATCAGTGACTGACAGGCGCTGATCAGGGGACTGTGCACGCACTGATCAGGTGGCTGATCAGGAACTGACCACCTGACTGCGCATGCAGTGATCACGTGGCTGGTCGTTCACTGATCACGTGTTTATCATACGGTGATCACGTGACTGAGAGGCGCTGATCACGTGACTGTGCCGTCAGTGATCACGTGGCTGAGCAGGCACTGATATCGTGACTGAGCATGCACTGATCATGTGCCGGGAGCCGGGGAGGCATTCCACTCTGGACAAAGGTCATGAGGAAGGAGGCTCGGCATACGCAAATGCGGGATCGAGCCTCAGGAGTCCACCCGGATATTCTCGAGCATCTCCCCCAAAAAAACCGGAGTCTGCCTACTGTATTGCTTTGTGCTCTCACCTCTGATTTCACTGGGGGCTGTCCCCCACCACCATCTCGCTCTCTCTGTCAAAGAGTTAACTTACAGCTCCAATTCATAAAGTTCCTTGTCATTCTTCCCTTTAACTTCCAGCTGAGTCTCCATCTGGAGCGCGGAACCCACCACGCTTACTAATTATGCCTGGGCTGCTAAGACCCACTCGAGAAGGTGTCTAGGGTGAGGCACCTTTCGCTATTCGAGAGGGCGCCTGCGGCCTACGTAAGTGGTGCAAACTTCTTGTCTTGAAGTTTGATTGGTCTTCCGCGTAAACCAAGCTACTCAGTCTCTTTTCTCCACCGAATTTTCCTACTGAGCTCTCCTCATACTATTATTCTTGACATCTCTGATTAGCATATAAATAGTCGCCTAGGCCATCTCTCCTTCGAATACCCTGGATCAGTTGGGGCTGGTCCCCGGCAGGTGGCGACCGAACAGGGACCTCAGGAGGCAATACTCAAAGAGCTGAGCAGACACGAACCACGCAATCAGCAGGCAATAAGCATGGAGCTCAGCAGTGACGAATCATGCTGCTCAACTGGCAATAATCAAGCACGTGACCAGGCAGGAATCACGCAGCTCAGCTGGCAATTGTCAAGCAGATGAGCCGACAGGAATCACGCAGCTCAGATGGCAATTGTCATGCAGATGAGCCGGCAGGAATCACGCAGCTCAGCAGGCCCTGATCACGTGACTCTGCAGGCACTGATCACGTGGCTGATCAAGTCCAGATCACGTGACTGAGCATGCACTGATCACGTGGCTATCATGCACTGATGACGTGACTGCGCATGCACTGATGACGTGGCTGATCAGGCACTGATCACATGGCTCATCATGCACTGATCACGTGTTTATCAGGCAATGATCAGTGACTGACAGGCGCTGATCATGGGACTGTGCACGCACTGATCACGTGGCTATCATGCACTGATCACGTGACTGCGCATGCACTGATGACGTGGCTGTTCGGGCACTGATCACGTGTTTATCAGGCAGTGATCAGTGACTGACAGGCGCTGATCAGGGGACTGTGCACGCACTGATCAGGTGGCTGATCAGGAACTGACCACCTGACTGCGCATGCAGTGATCACGTGGCTGGTCGTTCACTGATCACGTGTTTATCATACGGTGATCACGTGACTGAGAGGCGCTGATCACGTGACTGTGCCGTCAGTGATCACGTGGCTGAGCAGGCACTGATATCGTGACTGAGCATGCACTGATCATGTGCCGGGAGCCGGGGAGGCATTCCACTCTGGACAAAGGTCATGAGGAAGGAGGCTCGGCATACGCAAATGCGGGATCGAGCCTCAGGAGTCCACCCGGATATTCTCGAGCATCTCCCCCCAAAAAAACCAGAGTCTGCCTACTGTATTGCTTTGTGCTCTCACCTCTGATTTCACTGGGGGCTGTCCCCCACCACCATCTCGCTCTCTCTGTCAAAGAGTTAACTTACAGCTCCAATTCATAAAGTTCCTTGTCATTCTTCCCTTTAACTTCCAGCTGAGTCTCCATCTGGAGCGCGGAACCCACCACGCTTACTAATTATGCCTGGGCTGCTAAGACCCACTCGAGAAGGTGTCTAGGGTGAGGCACCTTTCGCTATTCGAGAGGGCGCCTGCGGCCTACGTAAGTGGTGCAAACTTCTTGTCTTGAAGTTTGATTGGTCTTCCGCGTAAACCAAGCTACTCAGTCTCTTTTCTCCACCGAATTTTCCTACTGAGCTCTCCTCATACTATTATTCTTGACATCTCTGATTAGCATATAAATAGTCGCCTAGGCCATCTCTCCTTCGAATACCCTGGATCAGTTGGGGCTGGTCCCCGGCAGGTGGCGACCGAACAGGGACCTCAGGAGGCAATACTCAAAGAGCTGAGCAGACACGAACCACGCAATCAGCAGGCAATAAGCATGGAGCTCAGCAGTGACGAATCATGCTGCTCAACTGGCAATAATCAAGCACGTGACCAGGCAGGAATCACGCAGCTCAGCTGGCAATTGTCAAGCAGATGAGCCGACAGGAATCACGCAGCTCAGATGGCAATTGTCATGCAGATGAGCCGGCAGGAATCACGCAGCTCAGCAGGCCCTGATCACGTGACTCTGCAGGCACTGATCACGTGGCTGATCAAGTCCAGATCACGTGACTGAGCATGCACTGATCACGTGGCTATCATGCACTGATGACGTGACTGCGCATGCACTGATGACGTGGCTGATCAGGCACTGATCACATGGCTCATCATGCACTGATCACGTGTTTATCAGGCAATGATCAGTGACTGACAGGCGCTGATCATGGGACTGTGCACGCACTGATCACGTGGCTATCATGCACTGATCACGTGACTGCGCATGCACTGATGACGTGGCTGTTCGGGCACTGATCACGTGTTTATCAGGCAGTGATCAGTGACTGACAGGCGCTGATCAGGGGACTGTGCACGCACTGATCAGGTGGCTGATCAGGAACTGACCACCTGACTGCGCATGCAGTGATCACGTGGCTGGTCGTTCACTGATCACGTGTTTATCATACGGTGATCACGTGACTGAGAGGCGCTGATCACGTGACTGTGCCGTCAGTGATCACGTGGCTGAGCAGGCACTGATATCGTGACTGAGCATGCACTGATCATGTGCCGGGAGCCGGGGAGGCATTCCACTCTGGACAAAGGTCATGAGGAAGGAGGCTCGGCATACGCAAATGCGGGATCGAGCCTCAGGAGTCCACCCGGATATTCTCGAGCATCTCCCCCAAAAAAACCAGAGTCTGCCTACTGTATTGCTTTGTGCTCTCACCTCTGATTTCACTGGGGGCTGTCCCCCACCACCATCTCGCTCTCTCTGTCAAAGAGTTAACTTACAGCTCCAATTCATAAAGTTCCTTGTCATTCTTCCCTTTAACTTCCAGCTGAGTCTCCATCTGGAGCGCGGAACCCACCACGCTTACTAATTATGCCTGGGCTGCTAAGACCCACTCGAGAAGGTGTCTAGGGTGAGGCACCTTTCGCTATTCGAGAGGGCGCCTGCGGCCTACGTAAGTGGTGCAAACTTCTTGTCTTGAAGTTTGATTGGTCTTCCGCGTAAACCAAGCTACTCAGTCTCTTTTCTCCACCGAATTTTCCTACTGAGCTCTCCTCATACTATTATTCTTGACATCTCTGATTAGCATATAAATAGTCGCCTAGGCCATCTCTCCTTCGAATACCCTGGATCAGTTGGGGCTGGTCCCCGGCAGGTGGCGACCGAACAGGGACCTCAGGAGGCAATACTCAAAGAGCTGAGCAGACACGAACCACGCAATCAGCAGGCAATAAGCATGGAGCTCAGCAGTGACGAATCATGCTGCTCAACTGGCAATAATCAAGCACGTGACCAGGCAGGAATCACGCAGCTCAGCTGGCAATTGTCAAGCAGATGAGCCGACAGGAATCACGCAGCTCAGATGGCAATTGTCATGCAGATGAGCCGGCAGGAATCACGCAGCTCAGCAGGCCCTGATCACGTGACTCTGCAGGCACTGATCACGTGGCTGATCAAGTCCAGATCACGTGACTGAGCATGCACTGATCACGTGGCTATCATGCACTGATGACGTGACTGCGCATGCACTGATGACGTGGCTGATCAGGCACTGATCACATGGCTCATCATGCACTGATCACGTGTTTATCAGGCAATGATCAGTGACTGACAGGCGCTGATCATGGGACTGTGCACGCACTGATCACGTGGCTATCATGCACTGATCACGTGACTGCGCATGCACTGATGACGTGGCTGTTCGGGCACTGATCACGTGTTTATCAGGCAGTGATCAGTGACTGACAGGCGCTGATCAGGGGACTGTGCACGCACTGATCAGGTGGCTGATCAGGAACTGACCACCTGACCGCGCATGCAGTGATCACGTGGCTGGTCGTTCACTGATCACGTGTTTATCATACGGTGATCACGTGACTGAGAGGCGCTGATCACGTGACTGTGCCGTCAGTGATCACGTGGCTGAGCAGGCACTGATATCGTGACTGAGCATGCACTGATCATGTGCCGGGAGCCGGGGAGGCATTCCACTCTGGACAAAGGTCATGAGGAAGGAGGCTCGGCATACGCAAATGCGGGATCGAGCCTCAGGAGTCCACCCGGATATTCTCGAGCATCTCCCCCAAAAAAACCAGAGTCTGCCTACTGTATTGCTTTGTGCTCTCACCTCTGATTTCACTGGGGGCTGTCCCCCACCACCATCTCGCTCTCTCTGTCAAAGAGTTAACTTACAGCTCCAATTCATAAAGTTCCTTGTCATTCTTCCCTTTAACTTCCAGCTGAGTCTCCATCTGGAGCGCGGAACCCACCACGCTTACTAATTATGCCTGGGCTGCTAAGACCCACTCGAGAAGGTGTCTAGGGTGAGGCACCTTTCGCTATTCGAGAGGGCGCCTGCGGCCTACGTAAGTGGTGCAAACTTCTTGTCTTGAAGTTTGATTGGTCTTCCGCGTAAACCAAGCTACTCAGTCTCTTTTCTCCACCGAATTTTCCTACTGAGCTCTCCTCATACTATTATTCTTGACATCTCTGATTAGCATATAAATAGTCGCCTAGGCCATCTCTCCTTCGAATACCCTGGATCAGTTGGGGCTGGTCCCCGGCAGGTGGCGACCGAACAGGGACCTCAGGAGGCAATACTCAAAGAGCTGAGCAGACACGAACCACGCAATCAGCAGGCAATAAGCATGGAGCTCAGCAGTGACGAATCATGCTGCTCAACTGGCAATAATCAAGCACGTGACCAGGCAGGAATCACGCAGCTCAGCTGGCAATTGTCAAGCAGATGAGCCGACAGGAATCACGCAGCTCAGATGGCAATTGTCATGCAGATGAGCCGGCAGGAATCACGCAGCTCAGCAGGCCCTGATCACGTGACTCTGCAGGCACTGATCACGTGGCTGATCAAGTCCAGATCACGTGACTGAGCATGCACTGATCACGTGGCTATCATGCACTGATGACGTGACTGCGCATGCACTGATGACGTGGCTGATCAGGCACTGATCACATGGCTCATCATGCACTGATCACGTGTTTATCAGGCAATGATCAGTGACTGACAGGCGCTGATCATGGGACTGTGCACGCACTGATCACGTGGCTATCATGCACTGATCACGTGACTGCGCATGCACTGATGACGTGGCTGTTCGGGCACTGATCACGTGTTTATCAGGCAGTGATCAGTGACTGACAGGCGCTGATCAGGGGACTGTGCACGCACTGATCAGGTGGCTGATCAGGAACTGACCACCTGACCGCGCATGCAGTGATCACGTGGCTGGTCGTTCACTGATCACGTGTTTATCATACGGTGATCACGTGACTGAGAGGCGCTGATCACGTGACTGTGCCGTCAGTGATCACGTGGCTGAGCAGGCACTGATATCGTGACTGAGCATGCACTGATCATGTGCCGGGAGCCGGGGAGGCATTCCACTCTGGACAAAGGTCATGAGGAAGGAGGCTCGGCATACGCAAATGCGGGATCGAGCCTCAGGAGTCCACCCGGATATTCTCGAGCATCTCCCCCCAAAAAAACCAGAGTCTGCCTACTGTATTGCTTTGTGCTCTCACCTCTGATTTCACTGGGGGCTGTCCCCCACCACCATCTCGCTCTCTCTGTCAAAGAGTTAACTTACAGCTCCAATTCATAAAGTTCCTTGTCATTCTTCCCTTTAACTTCCAGCTGAGTCTCCATCTGGAGCGCGGAACCCACCACGCTTACTAATTATGCCTGGGCTGCTAAGACCCACTCGAGAAGGTGTCTAGGGTGAGGCACCTTTCGCTATTCGAGAGGGCGCCTGCGGCCTACGTAAGTGGTGCAAACTTCTTGTCTTGAAGTTTGATTGGTCTTCCGCGTAAACCAAGCTACTCAGTCTCTTTTCTCCACCGAATTTTCCTACTGAGCTCTCCTCATACTATTATTCTTGACATCTCTGATTAGCATATAAATAGTCGCCTAGGCCATCTCTCCTTCGAATACCCTGGATCAGTTGGGGCTGGTCCCCGGCAGGTGGCGACCGAACAGGGACCTCAGGAGGCAATACTCAAAGAGCTGAGCAGACACGAACCACGCAATCAGCAGGCAATAAGCATGGAGCTCAGCAGTGACGAATCATGCTGCTCAACTGGCAATAATCAAGCACGTGACCAGGCAGGAATCACGCAGCTCAGCTGGCAATTGTCAAGCAGATGAGCCGACAGGAATCACGCAGCTCAGATGGCAATTGTCATGCAGATGAGCCGGCAGGAATCACGCAGCTCAGCAGGCCCTGATCACGTGACTCTGCAGGCACTGATCACGTGGCTGATCAAGTCCAGATCACGTGACTGAGCATGCACTGATCACGTGGCTATCATGCACTGATGACGTGACTGCGCATGCACTGATGACGTGGCTGATCAGGCACTGATCACATGGCTCATCATGCACTGATCACGTGTTTATCAGGCAATGATCAGTGACTGACAGGCGCTGATCATGGGACTGTGCACGCACTGATCACGTGGCTATCATGCACTGATCACGTGACTGCGCATGCACTGATGACGTGGCTGTTCGGGCACTGATCACGTGTTTATCAGGCAGTGATCAGTGACTGACAGGCGCTGATCAGGGGACTGTGCACGCACTGATCAGGTGGCTGATCAGGAACTGACCACCTGACCGCGCATGCAGTGATCACGTGGCTGGTCGTTCACTGATCACGTGTTTATCATACGGTGATCACGTGACTGAGAGGCGCTGATCACGTGACTGTGCCGTCAGTGATCACGTGGCTGAGCAGGCACTGATATCGTGACTGAGCATGCACTGATCATGTGCCGGGAGCCGGGGAGGCATTCCACTCTGGACAAAGGTCATGAGGAAGGAGGCTCGGCATACGCAAATGCGGGATCGAGCCTCAGGAGTCCACCCGGATATTCTCGAGCATCTCCCCCCAAAAAAACCAGAGTCTGCCTACTGTATTGCTTTGTGCTCTCACCTCTGATTTCACTGGGGGCTGTCCCCCACCACCATCTCGCTCTCTCTGTCAAAGAGTTAACTTACAGCTCCAATTCATAAAGTTCCTTGTCATTCTTCCCTTTAACTTCCAGCTGAGTCTCCATCTGGAGCGCGGAACCCACCACGCTTACTAATTATGCCTGGGCTGCTAAGACCCACTCGAGAAGGTGTCTAGGGTGAGGCACCTTTCGCTATTCGAGAGGGCGCCTGCGGCCTACGTAAGTGGTGCAAACTTCTTGTCTTGAAGTTTGATTGGTCTTCCGCGTAAACCAAGCTACTCAGTCTCTTTTCTCCACCGAATTTTCCTACTGAGCTCTCCTCATACTATTATTCTTGACATCTCTGATTAGCATATAAATAGTCGCCTAGGCCATCTCTCCTTCGAATACCCTGGATCAGTTGGGGCTGGTCCCCGGCAGGTGGCGACCGAACAGGGACCTCAGGAGGCAATACTCAAAGAGCTGAGCAGACACGAACCACGCAATCAGCAGGCAATAAGCATGGAGCTCAGCAGTGACGAATCATGCTGCTCAACTGGCAATAATCAAGCACGTGACCAGGCAGGAATCACGCAGCTCAGCTGGCAATTGTCAAGCAGATGAGCCGACAGGAATCACGCAGCTCAGATGGCAATTGTCATGCAGATGAGCCGGCAGGAATCACGCAGCTCAGCAGGCCCTGATCACGTGACTCTGCAGGCACTGATCACGTGGCTGATCAAGTCCAGATCACGTGACTGAGCATGCACTGATCACGTGGCTATCATGCACTGATGACGTGACTGCGCATGCACTGATGACGTGGCTGATCAGGCACTGATCACATGGCTCATCATGCACTGATCACGTGTTTATCAGGCAATGATCAGTGACTGACAGGCGCTGATCATGGGACTGTGCACGCACTGATCACGTGGCTATCATGCACTGATCACGTGACTGCGCATGCACTGATGACGTGGCTGTTCGGGCACTGATCACGTGTTTATCAGGCAGTGATCAGTGACTGACAGGCGCTGATCAGGGGACTGTGCACGCACTGATCAGGTGGCTGATCAGGAACTGACCACCTGACCGCGCATGCAGTGATCACGTGGCTGGTCGTTCACTGATCAC
Source organism: Bos javanicus (assembly GCF_032452875.1). Lineage (NCBI taxonomy): Eukaryota > Metazoa > Chordata > Mammalia > Artiodactyla > Bovidae > Bos > Bos javanicus. The sequence continues at coordinate 268,104 of NW_026893848.1, forward strand.
GTGTTTATCATACGGTGATCACGTGACTGAGAGGCGCTGATCACGTGACTGTGCCGTCAGTGATCACGTGGCTGAGCAGGCACTGATATCGTGACTGAGCATGCACTGATCATGTGCCGGGAGCCGGGGAGGCATTCCACTCTGGACAAAGGTCATGAGGAAGGAGGCTCGGCATACGCAAATGCGGGATCGAGCCTCAGGAGTCCACCCGGATATTCTCGAGCATCTCCCCCCAAAAAAACCGGAGTCTGCCTACTGTATTGCTTTGTGCTCTCACCTCTGATTTCACTGGGGGCTGTCCCCCACCACCATCTCGCTCTCTCTGTCAAAGAGTTAACTTACAGCTCCAATTCATAAAGTTCCTTGTCATTCTTCCCTTTAACTTCCAGCTGAGTCTCCATCTGGAGCGCGGAACCCACCACGCTTACTAATTATGCCTGGGCTGCTAAGACCCACTCGAGAAGGTGTCTAGGGTGAGGCACCTTTCGCTATTCGAGAGGGCGCCTGCGGCCTACGTAAGTGGTGCAAACTTCTTGTCTTGAAGTTTGATTGGTCTTCCGCGTAAACCAAGCTACTCAGTCTCTTTTCTCCACCGAATTTTCCTACTGAGCTCTCCTCATACTATTATTCTTGACATCTCTGATTAGCATATAAATAGTCGCCTAGGCCATCTCTCCTTCGAATACCCTGGATCAGTTGGGGCTGGTCCCCGGCAGGTGGCGACCGAACAGGGACCTCAGGAGGCAATACTCAAAGAGCTGAGCAGACACGAACCACGCAATCAGCAGGCAATAAGCATGGAGCTCAGCAGTGACGAATCATGCTGCTCAACTGGCAATAATCAAGCACGTGACCAGGCAGGAATCACGCAGCTCAGCTGGCAATTGTCAAGCAGATGAGCCGACAGGAATCACGCAGCTCAGATGGCAATTGTCATGCAGATGAGCCGGCAGGAATCACGCAGCTCAGCAGGCCCTGATCACGTGACTCTGCAGGCACTGATCACGTGGCTGATCAAGTCCAGATCACGTGACTGAGCATGCACTGATCACGTGGCTATCATGCACTGATGACGTGACTGCGCATGCACTGATGACGTGGCTGATCAGGCACTGATCACATGGCTCATCATGCACTGATCACGTGTTTATCAGGCAATGATCAGTGACTGACAGGCGCTGATCATGGGACTGTGCACGCACTGATCACGTGGCTATCATGCACTGATCACGTGACTGCGCATGCACTGATGACGTGGCTGTTCGGGCACTGATCACGTGTTTATCAGGCAGTGATCAGTGACTGACAGGCGCTGATCAGGGGACTGTGCACGCACTGATCAGGTGGCTGATCAGGAACTGACCACCTGACTGCGCATGCAGTGATCACGTGGCTGGTCGTTCACTGATCACGTGTTTATCATACGGTGATCACGTGACTGAGAGGCGCTGATCACGTGACTGTGCCGTCAGTGATCACGTGGCTGAGCAGGCACTGATATCGTGACTGAGCATGCACTGATCATGTGCCGGGAGCCGGGGAGGCATTCCACTCTGGACAAAGGTCATGAGGAAGGAGGCTCGGCATACGCAAATGCGGGATCGAGCCTCAGGAGTCCACCCGGATATTCTCGAGCATCTCCCCCCAAAAAAACCAGAGTCTGCCTACTGTATTGCTTTGTGCTCTCACCTCTGATTTCACTGGGGGCTGTCCCCCACCACCATCTCGCTCTCTCTGTCAAAGAGTTAACTTACAGCTCCAATTCATAAAGTTCCTTGTCATTCTTCCCTTTAACTTCCAGCTGAGTCTCCATCTGGAGCGCGGAACCCACCACGCTTACTAATTATGCCTGGGCTGCTAAGACCCACTCGAGAAGGTGTCTAGGGTGAGGCACCTTTCGCTATTCGAGAGGGCGCCTGCGGCCTACGTAAGTGGTGCAAACTTCTTGTCTTGAAGTTTGATTGGTCTTCCGCGTAAACCAAGCTACTCAGTCTCTTTTCTCCACCGAATTTTCCTACTGAGCTCTCCTCATACTATTATTCTTGACATCTCTGATTAGCATATAAATAGTCGCCTAGGCCATCTCTCCTTCGAATACCCTGGATCAGTTGGGGCTGGTCCCCGGCAGGTGGCGACCGAACAGGGACCTCAGGAGGCAATACTCAAAGAGCTGAGCAGACACGAACCACGCAATCAGCAGGCAATAAGCATGGAGCTCAGCAGTGACGAATCATGCTGCTCAACTGGCAATAATCAAGCACGTGACCAGGCAGGAATCACGCAGCTCAGCTGGCAATTGTCAAGCAGATGAGCCGACAGGAATCACGCAGCTCAGATGGCAATTGTCATGCAGATGAGCCGGCAGGAATCACGCAGCTCAGCAGGCCCTGATCACGTGACTCTGCAGGCACTGATCACGTGGCTGATCAAGTCCAGATCACGTGACTGAGCATGCACTGATCACGTGGCTATCATGCACTGATGACGTGACTGCGCATGCACTGATGACGTGGCTGATCAGGCACTGATCACATGGCTCATCATGCACTGATCACGTGTTTATCAGGCAATGATCAGTGACTGACAGGCGCTGATCATGGGACTGTGCACGCACTGATCACGTGGCTATCATGCACTGATCACGTGACTGCGCATGCACTGATGACGTGGCTGTTCGGGCACTGATCACGTGTTTATCAGGCAGTGATCAGTGACTGACAGGCGCTGATCAGGGGACTGTGCACGCACTGATCAGGTGGCTGATCAGGAACTGACCACCTGACTGCGCATGCAGTGATCACGTGGCTGGTCGTTCACTGATCACGTGTTTATCATACGGTGATCACGTGACTGAGAGGCGCTGATCACGTGACTGTGCCGTCAGTGATCACGTGGCTGAGCAGGCACTGATATCGTGACTGAGCATGCACTGATCATGTGCCGGGAGCCGGGGAGGCATTCCACTCTGGACAAAGGTCATGAGGAAGGAGGCTCGGCATACGCAAATGCGGGATCGAGCCTCAGGAGTCCACCCGGATATTCTCGAGCATCTCCCCCCAAAAAAACCAGAGTCTGCCTACTGTATTGCTTTGTGCTCTCACCTCTGATTTCACTGGGGGCTGTCCCCCACCACCATCTCGCTCTCTCTGTCAAAGAGTTAACTTACAGCTCCAATTCATAAAGTTCCTTGTCATTCTTCCCTTTAACTTCCAGCTGAGTCTCCATCTGGAGCGCGGAACCCACCACGCTTACTAATTATGCCTGGGCTGCTAAGACCCACTCGAGAAGGTGTCTAGGGTGAGGCACCTTTCGCTATTCGAGAGGGCGCCTGCGGCCTACGTAAGTGGTGCAAACTTCTTGTCTTGAAGTTTGATTGGTCTTCCGCGTAAACCAAGCTACTCAGTCTCTTTTCTCCACCGAATTTTCCTACTGAGCTCTCCTCATACTATTATTCTTGACATCTCTGATTAGCATATAAATAGTCGCCTAGGCCATCTCTCCTTCGAATACCCTGGATCAGTTGGGGCTGGTCCCCGGCAGGTGGCGACCGAACAGGGACCTCAGGAGGCAATACTCAAAGAGCTGAGCAGACACGAACCACGCAATCAGCAGGCAATAAGCATGGAGCTCAGCAGTGACGAATCATGCTGCTCAACTGGCAATAATCAAGCACGTGACCAGGCAGGAATCACGCAGCTCAGCTGGCAATTGTCAAGCAGATGAGCCGACAGGAATCACGCAGCTCAGATGGCAATTGTCATGCAGATGAGCCGGCAGGAATCACGCAGCTCAGCAGGCCCTGATCACGTGACTCTGCAGGCACTGATCACGTGGCTGATCAAGTCCAGATCACGTGACTGAGCATGCACTGATCACGTGGCTATCATGCACTGATGACGTGACTGCGCATGCACTGATGACGTGGCTGATCGGGCACTGATCACATGGCTCATCATGCACTGATCACGTGTTTATCAGGCAATGATCAGTGACTGACAGGCGCTGATCATGGGACTGTGCACGCACTGATCACGTGGCTATCATGCACTGATCACGTGACTGCGCATGCACTGATGACGTGGCTGTTCGGGCACTGATCACGTGTTTATCAGGCAGTGATCAGTGACTGACAGGCGCTGATCAGGGGACTGTGCACGCACTGATCAGGTGGCTGATCAGGAACTGACCACCTGACCGCGCATGCAGTGATCACGTGGCTGGTCGTTCACTGATCACGTGTTTATCATACGGTGATCACGTGACTGAGAGGCGCTGATCACGTGACTGTGCCGTCAGTGATCACGTGGCTGAGCAGGCACTGATATCGTGACTGAGCATGCACTGATCATGTGCCGGGAGCCGGGGAGGCATTCCACTCTGGACAAAGGTCATGAGGAAGGAGGCTCGGCATACGCAAATGCGGGATCGAGCCTCAGGAGTCCACCCGGATATTCTCGAGCATCTCCCCCCAAAAAAACCGGAGTCTGCCTACTGTATTGCTTTGTGCTCTCACCTCTGATTTCACTGGGGGCTGTCCCCCACCACCATCTCGCTCTCTCTGTCAAAGAGTTAACTTACAGCTCCAATTCATAAAGTTCCTTGTCATTCTTCCCTTTAACTTCCAGCTGAGTCTCCATCTGGAGCGCGGAACCCACCACGCTTACTAATTATGCCTGGGCTGCTAAGACCCACTCGAGAAGGTGTCTAGGGTGAGGCACCTTTCGCTATTCGAGAGGGCGCCTGCGGCCTACGTAAGTGGTGCAAACTTCTTGTCTTGAAGTTTGATTGGTCTTCCGCGTAAACCAAGCTACTCAGTCTCTTTTCTCCACCGAATTTTCCTACTGAGCTCTCCTCATACTATTATTCTTGACATCTCTGATTAGCATATAAATAGTCGCCTAGGCCATCTCTCCTTCGAATACCCTGGATCAGTTGGGGCTGGTCCCCGGCAGGTGGCGACCGAACAGGGACCTCAGGAGGCAATACTCAAAGAGCTGAGCAGACACGAACCACGCAATCAGCAGGCAATAAGCATGGAGCTCAGCAGTGACGAATCATGCTGCTCAACTGGCAATAATCAAGCACGTGACCAGGCAGGAATCACGCAGCTCAGCTGGCAATTGTCAAGCAGATGAGCCGACAGGAATCACGCAGCTCAGATGGCAATTGTCATGCAGATGAGCCGGCAGGAATCACGCAGCTCAGCAGGCCCTGATCACGTGACTCTGCAGGCACTGATCACGTGGCTGATCAAGTCCAGATCACGTGACTGAGCATGCACTGATCACGTGGCTATCATGCACTGATGACGTGACTGCGCATGCACTGATGACGTGGCTGATCGGGCACTGATCACATGGCTCATCATGCACTGATCACGTGTTTATCAGGCAATGATCAGTGACTGACAGGCGCTGATCATGGGACTGTGCACGCACTGATCACGTGGCTATCATGCACTGATCACGTGACTGCGCATGCACTGATGACGTGGCTGTTCGGGCACTGATCACGTGTTTATCAGGCAGTGATCAGTGACTGACAGGCGCTGATCAGGGGACTGTGCACGCACTGATCAGGTGGCTGATCAGGAACTGACCACCTGACTGCGCATGCAGTGATCACGTGGCTGGTCGTTCACTGATCACGTGTTTATCATACGGTGATCACGTGACTGAGAGGCGCTGATCACGTGACTGTGCCGTCAGTGATCACGTGGCTGAGCAGGCACTGATATCGTGACTGAGCATGCACTGATCATGTGCCGGGAGCCGGGGAGGCATTCCACTCTGGACAAAGGTCATGAGGAAGGAGGCTCGGCATACGCAAATGCGGGATCGAGCCTCAGGAGTCCACCCGGATATTCTCGAGCATCTCCCCCCAAAAAAACCAGAGTCTGCCTACTGTATTGCTTTGTGCTCTCACCTCTGATTTCACTGGGGGCTGTCCCCCACCACCATCTCGCTCTCTCTGTCAAAGAGTTAACTTACAGCTCCAATTCATAAAGTTCCTTGTCATTCTTCCCTTTAACTTCCAGCTGAGTCTCCATCTGGAGCGCGGAACCCACCACGCTTACTAATTATGCCTGGGCTGCTAAGACCCACTCGAGAAGGTGTCTAGGGTGAGGCACCTTTCGCTATTCGAGAGGGCGCCTGCGGCCTACGTAAGTGGTGCAAACTTCTTGTCTTGAAGTTTGATTGGTCTTCCGCGTAAACCAAGCTACTCAGTCTCTTTTCTCCACCGAATTTTCCTACTGAGCTCTCCTCATACTATTATTCTTGACATCTCTGATTAGCATATAAATAGTCGCCTAGGCCATCTCTCCTTCGAATACCCTGGATCAGTTGGGGCTGGTCCCCGGCAGGTGGCGACCGAACAGGGACCTCAGGAGGCAATACTCAAAGAGCTGAGCAGACACGAACCACGCAATCAGCAGGCAATAAGCATGGAGCTCAGCAGTGACGAATCATGCTGCTCAACTGGCAATAATCAAGCACGTGACCAGGCAGGAATCACGCAGCTCAGCTGGCAATTGTCAAGCAGATGAGCCGACAGGAATCACGCAGCTCAGATGGCAATTGTCATGCAGATGAGCCGGCAGGAATCACGCAGCTCAGCAGGCCCTGATCACGTGACTCTGCAGGCACTGATCACGTGGCTGATCAAGTCCAGATCACGTGACTGAGCATGCACTGATCACGTGGCTATCATGCACTGATGACGTGACTGCGCATGCACTGATGACGTGGCTGATCAGGCACTGATCACATGGCTCATCATGCACTGATCACGTGTTTATCAGGCAATGATCAGTGACTGACAGGCGCTGATCATGGGACTGTGCACGCACTGATCACGTGGCTATCATGCACTGATCACGTGACTGCGCATGCACTGATGACGTGGCTGTTCGGGCACTGATCACGTGTTTATCAGGCAGTGATCAGTGACTGACAGGCGCTGATCAGGGGACTGTGCACGCACTGATCAGGTGGCTGATCAGGAACTGACCACCTGACCGCGCATGCAGTGATCACGTGGCTGGTCGTTCACTGATCACGTGTTTATCATACGGTGATCACGTGACTGAGAGGCGCTGATCACGTGACTGTGCCGTCAGTGATCACGTGGCTGAGCAGGCACTGATATCGTGACTGAGCATGCACTGATCATGTGCCGGGAGCCGGGGAGGCATTCCACTCTGGACAAAGGTCATGAGGAAGGAGGCTCGGCATACGCAAATGCGGGATCGAGCCTCAGGAGTCCACCCGGATATTCTCGAGCATCTCCCCCCAAAAAAACCAGAGTCTGCCTACTGTATTGCTTTGTGCTCTCACCTCTGATTTCACTGGGGGCTGTCCCCCACCACCATCTCGCTCTCTCTGTCAAAGAGTTAACTTACAGCTCCAATTCATAAAGTTCCTTGTCATTCTTCCCTTTAACTTCCAGCTGAGTCTCCATCTGGAGCGCGGAACCCACCACGCTTACTAATTATGCCTGGGCTGCTAAGACCCACTCGAGAAGGTGTCTAGGGTGAGGCACCTTTCGCTATTCGAGAGGGCGCCTGCGGCCTACGTAAGTGGTGCAAACTTCTTGTCTTGAAGTTTGATTGGTCTTCCGCGTAAACCAAGCTACTCAGTCTCTTTTCTCCACCGAATTTTCCTACTGAGCTCTCCTCATACTATTATTCTTGACATCTCTGATTAGCATATAAATAGTCGCCTAGGCCATCTCTCCTTCGAATACCCTGGATCAGTTGGGGCTGGTCCCCGGCAGGTGGCGACCGAACAGGGACCTCAGGAGGCAATACTCAAAGAGCTGAGCAGACACGAACCACGCAATCAGCAGGCAATAAGCATGGAGCTCAGCAGTGACGAATCATGCTGCTCAACTGGCAATAATCAAGCACGTGACCAGGCAGGAATCACGCAGCTCAGCTGGCAATTGTCAAGCAGATGAGCCGACAGGAATCACGCAGCTCAGATGGCAATTGTCATGCAGATGAGCCGGCAGGAATCACGCAGCTCAGCAGGCCCTGATCACGTGACTCTGCAGGCACTGATCACGTGGCTGATCAAGTCCAGATCACGTGACTGAGCATGCACTGATCACGTGGCTATCATGCACTGATGACGTGACTGCGCATGCACTGATGACGTGGCTGATCAGGCACTGATCACATGGCTCATCATGCACTGATCACGTGTTTATCAGGCAATGATCAGTGACTGACAGGCGCTGATCATGGGACTGTGCACGCACTGATCACGTGGCTATCATGCACTGATCACGTGACTGCGCATGCACTGATGACGTGGCTGTTCGGGCACTGATCACGTGTTTATCAGGCAGTGATCAGTGACTGACAGGCGCTGATCAGGGGACTGTGCACGCACTGATCAGGTGGCTGATCAGGAACTGACCACCTGACCGCGCATGCAGTGATCACGTGGCTGGTCGTTCACTGATCACGTGTTTATCATACGGTGATCACGTGACTGAGAGGCGCTGATCACGTGACTGTGCCGTCAGTGATCACGTGGCTGAGCAGGCACTGATATCGTGACTGAGCATGCACTGATCATGTGCCGGGAGCCGGGGAGGCATTCCACTCTGGACAAAGGTCATGAGGAAGGAGGCTCGGCATACGCAAATGCGGGATCGAGCCTCAGGAGTCCACCCGGATATTCTCGAGCATCTCCCCCCAAAAAAACCAGAGTCTGCCTACTGTATTGCTTTGTGCTCTCACCTCTGATTTCACTGGGGGCTGTCCCCCACCACCATCTCGCTCTCTCTGTCAAAGAGTTAACTTACAGCTCCAATTCATAAAGTTCCTTGTCATTCTTCCCTTTAACTTCCAGCTGAGTCTCCATCTGGAGCGCGGAACCCACCACGCTTACTAATTATGCCTGGGCTGCTAAGACCCACTCGAGAAGGTGTCTAGGGTGAGGCACCTTTCGCTATTCGAGAGGGCGCCTGCGGCCTACGTAAGTGGTGCAAACTTCTTGTCTTGAAGTTTGATTGGTCTTCCGCGTAAACCAAGCTACTCAGTCTCTTTTCTCCACCGAATTTTCCTACTGAGCTCTCCTCATACTATTATTCTTGACATCTCTGATTAGCATATAAATAGTCGCCTAGGCCATCTCTCCTTCGAATACCCTGGATCAGTTGGGGCTGGTCCCCGGCAGGTGGCGACCGAACAGGGACCTCAGGAGGCAATACTCAAAGAGCTGAGCAGACACGAACCACGCAATCAGCAGGCAATAAGCATGGAGCTCAGCAGTGACGAATCATGCTGCTCAACTGGCAATAATCAAGCACGTGACCAGGCAGGAATCACGCAGCTCAGCTGGCAATTGTCAAGCAGATGAGCCGACAGGAATCACGCAGCTCAGATGGCAATTGTCATGCAGATGAGCCGGCAGGAATCACGCAGCTCAGCAGGCCCTGATCACGTGACTCTGCAGGCACTGATCACGTGGCTGATCAAGTCCAGATCACGTGACTGAGCATGCACTGATCACGTGGCTATCATGCACTGATGACGTGACTGCGCATGCACTGATGACGTGGCTGATCAGGCACTGATCACATGGCTCATCATGCACTGATCACGTGTTTATCAGGCAATGATCAGTGACTGACAGGCGCTGATCATGGGACTGTGCACGCACTGATCACGTGGCTATCATGCACTGATCACGTGACTGCGCATGCACTGATGACGTGGCTGTTCGGGCACTGATCACGTGTTTATCAGGCAGTGATCAGTGACTGACAGGCGCTGATCAGGGGACTGTGCACGCACTGATCAGGTGGCTGATCAGGAACTGACCACCTGACTGCGCATGCAGTGATCACGTGGCTGGTCGTTCACTGATCACGTGTTTATCATACGGTGATCACGTGACTGAGAGGCGCTGATCACGTGACTGTGCCGTCAGTGATCACGTGGCTGAGCAGGCACTGATATCGTGACTGAGCATGCACTGATCATGTGCCGGGAGCCGGGGAGGCATTCCACTCTGGACAAAGGTCATGAGGAAGGAGGCTCGGCATACGCAAATGCGGGATCGAGCCTCAGGAGTCCACCCGGATATTCTCGAGCATCTCCCCCCAAAAAAACCAGAGTCTGCCTACTGTATTGCTTTGTGCTCTCACCTCTGATTTCACTGGGGGCTGTCCCCCACCACCATCTCGCTCTCTCTGTCAAAGAGTTAACTTACAGCTCCAATTCATAAAGTTCCTTGTCATTCTTCCCTTTAACTTCCAGCTGAGTCTCCATCTGGAGCGCGGAACCCACCACGCTTACTAATTATGCCTGGGCTGCTAAGACCCACTCGAGAAGGTGTCTAGGGTGAGGCACCTTTCGCTATTCGAGAGGGCGCCTGCGGCCTACGTAAGTGGTGCAAACTTCTTGTCTTGAAGTTTGATTGGTCTTCCGCGTAAACCAAGCTACTCAGTCTCTTTTCTCCACCGAATTTTCCTACTGAGCTCTCCTCATACTATTATTCTTGACATCTCTGATTAGCATATAAATAGTCGCCTAGGCCATCTCTCCTTCGAATACCCTGGATCAGTTGGGGCTGGTCCCCGGCAGGTGGCGACCGAACAGGGACCTCAGGAGGCAATACTCAAAGAGCTGAGCAGACACGAACCACGCAATCAGCAGGCAATAAGCATGGAGCTCAGCAGTGACGAATCATGCTGCTCAACTGGCAATAATCAAGCACGTGACCAGGCAGGAATCACGCAGCTCAGCTGGCAATTGTCAAGCAGATGAGCCGACAGGAATCACGCAGCTCAGATGGCAATTGTCATGCAGATGAGCCGGCAGGAATCACGCAGCTCAGCAGGCCCTGATCACGTGACTCTGCAGGCACTGATCACGTGGCTGATCAAGTCCAGATCACGTGACTGAGCATGCACTGATCACGTGGCTATCATGCACTGATGACGTGACTGCGCATGCACTGATGACGTGGCTGATCAGGCACTGATCACATGGCTCATCATGCACTGATCACGTGTTTATCAGGCAATGATCAGTGACTGACAGGCGCTGATCATGGGACTGTGCACGCACTGATCACGTGGCTATCATGCACTGATCACGTGACTGCGCATGCACTGATGACGTGGCTGTTCGGGCACTGATCACGTGTTTATCAGGCAGTGATCAGTGACTGACAGGCGCTGATCAGGGGACTGTGCACGCACTGATCAGGTGGCTGATCAGGAACTGACCACCTGACTGCGCATGCAGTGATCACGTGGCTGGTCGTTCACTGATCACGTGTTTATCATACGGTGATCACGTGACTGAGAGGCGCTGATCACGTGACTGTGCCGTCAGTGATCACGTGGCTGAGCAGGCACTGATATCGTGACTGAGCATGCACTGATCATGTGCCGGGAGCCGGGGAGGCATTCCACTCTGGACAAAGGTCATGAGGAAGGAGGCTCGGCATACGCAAATGCGGGATCGAGCCTCAGGAGTCCACCCGGATATTCTCGAGCATCTCCCCCCAAAAAACCAGAGTCTGCCTACTGTATTGCTTTGTGCTCTCACCTCTGATTTCACTGGGGGCTGTCCCCCACCACCATCTCGCTCTCTCTGTCAAAGAGTTAACTTACAGCTCCAATTCATAAAGTTCCTTGTCATTCTTCCCTTTAACTTCCAGCTGAGTCTCCATCTGGAGCGCGGAACCCACCACGCTTACTAATTATGCCTGGGCTGCTAAGACCCACTCGAGAAGGTGTCTAGGGTGAGGCACCTTTCGCTATTCGAGAGGGCGCCTGCGGCCTACGTAAGTGGTGCAAACTTCTTGTCTTGAAGTTTGATTGGTCTTCCGCGTAAACCAAGCTACTCAGTCTCTTTTCTCCACCGAATTTTCCTACTGAGCTCTCCTCATACTATTATTCTTGACATCTCTGATTAGCATATAAATAGTCGCCTAGGCCATCTCTCCTTCGAATACCCTGGATCAGTTGGGGCTGGTCCCCGGCAGGTGGCGACCGAACAGGGACCTCAGGAGGCAATACTCAAAGAGCTGAGCAGACACGAACCACGCAATCAGCAGGCAATAAGCATGGAGCTCAGCAGTGACGAATCATGCTGCTCAACTGGCAATAATCAAGCACGTGACCAGGCAGGAATCACGCAGCTCAGCTGGCAATTGTCAAGCAGATGAGCCGACAGGAATCACGCAGCTCAGATGGCAATTGTCATGCAGATGAGCCGGCAGGAATCACGCAGCTCAGCAGGCCCTGATCACGTGACTCTGCAGGCACTGATCACGTGGCTGATCAAGTCCAGATCACGTGACTGAGCATGCACTGATCACGTGGCTATCATGCACTGATGACGTGACTGCGCATGCACTGATGACGTGGCTGATCAGGCACTGATCACATGGCTCATCATGCACTGATCACGTGTTTATCAGGCAATGATCAGTGACTGACAGGCGCTGATCATGGGACTGTGCACGCACTGATCACGTGGCTATCATGCACTGATCACGTGACTGCGCATGCACTGATGACGTGGCTGTTCGGGCACTGATCACGTGTTTATCAGGCAGTGATCAGTGACTGACAGGCGCTGATCAGGGGACTGTGCACGCACTGATCAGGTGGCTGATCAGGAACTGACCACCTGACTGCGCATGCAGTGATCACGTGGCTGGTCGTTCACTGATCACGTGTTTATCATACGGTGATCACGTGACTGAGAGGCGCTGATCACGTGACTGTGCCGTCAGTGATCACGTGGCTGAGCAGGCACTGATATCGTGACTGAGCATGCACTGATCATGTGCCGGGAGCCGGGGAGGCATTCCACTCTGGACAAAGGTCATGAGGAAGGAGGCTCGGCATACGCAAATGCGGGATCGAGCCTCAGGAGTCCACCCGGATATTCTCGAGCATCTCCCCCCAAAAAACCAGAGTCTGCCTACTGTATTGCTTTGTGCTCTCACCTCTGATTTCACTGGGGGCTGTCCCCCACCACCATCTCGCTCTCTCTGTCAAAGAGTTAACTTACAGCTCCAATTCATAAAGTTCCTTGTCATTCTTCCCTTTAACTTCCAGCTGAGTCTCCATCTGGAGCGCGGAACCCACCACGCTTACTAATTATGCCTGGGCTGCTAAGACCCACTCGAGAAGGTGTCTAGGGTGAGGCACCTTTCGCTATTCGAGAGGGCGCCTGCGGCCTACGTAAGTGGTGCAAACTTCTTGTCTTGAAGTTTGATTGGTCTTCCGCGTAAACCAAGCTACTCAGTCTCTTTTCTCCACCGAATTTTCCTACTGAGCTCTCCTCATACTATTATTCTTGACATCTCTGATTAGCATATAAATAGTCGCCTAGGCCATCTCTCCTTCGAATACCCTGGATCAGTTGGGGCTGGTCCCCGGCAGGTGGCGACCGAACAGGGACCTCAGGAGGCAATACTCAAAGAGCTGAGCAGACACGAACCACGCAATCAGCAGGCAATAAGCATGGAGCTCAGCAGTGACGAATCATGCTGCTCAACTGGCAATAATCAAGCACGTGACCAGGCAGGAATCACGCAGCTCAGCTGGCAATTGTCAAGCAGATGAGCCGACAGGAATCACGCAGCTCAGATGGCAATTGTCATGCAGATGAGCCGGCAGGAATCACGCAGCTCAGCAGGCCCTGATCACGTGACTCTGCAGGCACTGATCACGTGGCTGATCAAGTCCAGATCACGTGACTGAGCATGCACTGATCACGTGGCTATCATGCACTGATGACGTGACTGCGCATGCACTGATGACGTGGCTGATCGGGCACTGATCACATGGCTCATCATGCACTGATCACGTGTTTATCAGGCAATGATCAGTGACTGACAGGCGCTGATCATGGGACTGTGCACGCACTGATCACGTGGCTATCATGCACTGATCACGTGACTGCGCATGCACTGATGACGTGGCTGTTCGGGCACTGATCACGTGTTTATCAGGCAGTGATCAGTGACTGACAGGCGCTGATCAGGGGACTGTGCACGCACTGATCAGGTGGCTGATCAGGAACTGACCACCTGACTGCGCATGCAGTGATCACGTGGCTGGTCGTTCACTGATCACGTGTTTATCATACGGTGATCACGTGACTGAGAGGCGCTGATCACGTGACTGTGCCGTCAGTGATCACGTGGCTGAGCAGGCACTGATATCGTGACTGAGCATGCACTGATCATGTGCCGGGAGCCGGGGAGGCATTCCACTCTGGACAAAGGTCATGAGGAAGGAGGCTCGGCATACGCAAATGCGGGATCGAGCCTCAGGAGTCCACCCGGATATTCTCGAGCATCTCCCCCCAAAAAAACCGGAGTCTGCCTACTGTATTGCTTTGTGCTCTCACCTCTGATTTCACTGGGGGCTGTCCCCCACCACCATCTCGCTCTCTCTGTCAAAGAGTTAACTTACAGCTCCAATTCATAAAGTTCCTTGTCATTCTTCCCTTTAACTTCCAGCTGAGTCTCCATCTGGAGCGCGGAACCCACCACGCTTACTAATTATGCCTGGGCTGCTAAGACCCACTCGAGAAGGTGTCTAGGGTGAGGCACCTTTCGCTATTCGAGAGGGCGCCTGCGGCCTACGTAAGTGGTGCAAACTTCTTGTCTTGAAGTTTGATTGGTCTTCCGCGTAAACCAAGCTACTCAGTCTCTTTTCTCCACCGAATTTTCCTACTGAGCTCTCCTCATACTATTATTCTTGACATCTCTGATTAGCATATAAATAGTCGCCTAGGCCATCTCTCCTTCGAATACCCTGGATCAGTTGGGGCTGGTCCCCGGCAGGTGGCGACCGAACAGGGACCTCAGGAGGCAATACTCAAAGAGCTGAGCAGACACGAACCACGCAATCAGCAGGCAATAAGCATGGAGCTCAGCAGTGACGAATCATGCTGCTCAACTGGCAATAATCAAGCACGTGACCAGGCAGGAATCACGCAGCTCAGCTGGCAATTGTCAAGCAGATGAGCCGACAGGAATCACGCAGCTCAGATGGCAATTGTCATGCAGATGAGCCGGCAGGAATCACGCAGCTCAGCAGGCCCTGATCACGTGACTCTGCAGGCACTGATCACGTGGCTGATCAAGTCCAGATCACGTGACTGAGCATGCACTGATCACGTGGCTATCATGCACTGATGACGTGACTGCGCATGCACTGATGACGTGGCTGATCAGGCACTGATCACATGGCTCATCATGCACTGATCACGTGTTTATCAGGCAATGATCAGTGACTGACAGGCGCTGATCATGGGACTGTGCACGCACTGATCACGTGGCTATCATGCACTGATCACGTGACTGCGCATGCACTGATGACGTGGCTGTTCGGGCACTGATCACGTGTTTATCAGGCAGTGATCAGTGACTGACAGGCGCTGATCAGGGGACTGTGCACGCACTGATCAGGTGGCTGATCAGGAACTGACCACCTGACTGCGCATGCAGTGATCACGTGGCTGGTCGTTCACTGATCACGTGTTTATCATACGGTGATCACGTGACTGAGAGGCGCTGATCACGTGACTGTGCCGTCAGTGATCACGTGGCTGAGCAGGCACTGATATCGTGACTGAGCATGCACTGATCATGTGCCGGGAGCCGGGGAGGCATTCCACTCTGGACAAAGGTCATGAGGAAGGAGGCTCGGCATACGCAAATGCGGGATCGAGCCTCAGGAGTCCACCCGGATATTCTCGAGCATCTCCCCCCAAAAAAACCGGAGTCTGCCTACTGTATTGCTTTGTGCTCTCACCTCTGATTTCACTGGGGGCTGTCCCCCACCACCATCTCGCTCTCTCTGTCAAAGAGTTAACTTACAGCTCCAATTCATAAAGTTCCTTGTCATTCTTCCCTTTAACTTCCAGCTGAGTCTCCATCTGGAGCGCGGAACCCACCACGCTTACTAATTATGCCTGGGCTGCTAAGACCCACTCGAGAAGGTGTCTAGGGTGAGGCACCTTTCGCTATTCGAGAGGGCGCCTGCGGCCTACGTAAGTGGTGCAAACTTCTTGTCTTGAAGTTTGATTGGTCTTCCGCGTAAACCAAGCTACTCAGTCTCTTTTCTCCACCGAATTTTCCTACTGAGCTCTCCTCATACTATTATTCTTGACATCTCTGATTAGCATATAAATAGTCGCCTAGGCCATCTCTCCTTCGAATACCCTGGATCAGTTGGGGCTGGTCCCCGGCAGGTGGCGACCGAACAGGGACCTCAGGAGGCAATACTCAAAGAGCTGAGCAGACACGAACCACGCAATCAGCAGGCAATAAGCATGGAGCTCAGCAGTGACGAATCATGCTGCTCAACTGGCAATAATCAAGCACGTGACCAGGCAGGAATCACGCAGCTCAGCTGGCAATTGTCAAGCAGATGAGCCGACAGGAATCACGCAGCTCAGATGGCAATTGTCATGCAGATGAGCCGGCAGGAATCACGCAGCTCAGCAGGCCCTGATCACGTGACTCTGCAGGCACTGATCACGTGGCTGATCAAGTCCAGATCACGTGACTGAGCATGCACTGATCACGTGGCTATCATGCACTGATGACGTGACTGCGCATGCACTGATGACGTGGCTGATCGGGCACTGATCACATGGCTCATCATGCACTGATCACGTGTTTATCAGGCAATGATCAGTGACTGACAGGCGCTGATCATGGGACTGTGCACGCACTGATCACGTGGCTATCATGCACTGATCACGTGACTGCGCATGCACTGATGACGTGGCTGTTCGGGCACTGATCACGTGTTTATCAGGCAGTGATCAGTGACTGACAGGCGCTGATCAGGGGACTGTGCACGCACTGATCAGGTGGCTGATCAGGAACTGACCACCTGACTGCGCATGCAGTGATCACGTGGCTGGTCGTTCACTGATCACGTGTTTATCATACGGTGATCACGTGACTGAGAGGCGCTGATCACGTGACTGTGCCGTCAGTGATCACGTGGCTGAGCAGGCACTGATATCGTGACTGAGCATGCACTGATCATGTGCCGGGAGCCGGGGAGGCATTCCACTCTGGACAAAGGTCATGAGGAAGGAGGCTCGGCATACGCAAATGCGGGATCGAGCCTCAGGAGTCCACCCGGATATTCTCGAGCATCTCCCCCAAAAAAACCGGAGTCTGCCTACTGTATTGCTTTGTGCTCTCACCTCTGATTTCACTGGGGGCTGTCCCCCACCACCATCTCGCTCTCTCTGTCAAAGAGTTAACTTACAGCTCCAATTCATAAAGTTCCTTGTCATTCTTCCCTTTAACTTCCAGCTGAGTCTCCATCTGGAGCGCGGAACCCACCACGCTTACTAATTATGCCTGGGCTGCTAAGACCCACTCGAGAAGGTGTCTAGGGTGAGGCACCTTTCGCTATTCGAGAGGGCGCCTGCGGCCTACGTAAGTGGTGCAAACTTCTTGTCTTGAAGTTTGATTGGTCTTCCGCGTAAACCAAGCTACTCAGTCTCTTTTCTCCACCGAATTTTCCTACTGAGCTCTCCTCATACTATTATTCTTGACATCTCTGATTAGCATATAAATAGTCGCCTAGGCCATCTCTCCTTCGAATACCCTGGATCAGTTGGGGCTGGTCCCCGGCAGGTGGCGACCGAACAGGGACCTCAGGAGGCAATACTCAAAGAGCTGAGCAGACACGAACCACGCAATCAGCAGGCAATAAGCATGGAGCTCAGCAGTGACGAATCATGCTGCTCAACTGGCAATAATCAAGCACGTGACCAGGCAGGAATCACGCAGCTCAGCTGGCAATTGTCAAGCAGATGAGCCGACAGGAATCACGCAGCTCAGATGGCAATTGTCATGCAGATGAGCCGGCAGGAATCACGCAGCTCAGCAGGCCCTGATCACGTGACTCTGCAGGCACTGATCACGTGGCTGATCAAGTCCAGATCACGTGACTGAGCATGCACTGATCACGTGGCTATCATGCACTGATGACGTGACTGCGCATGCACTGATGACGTGGCTGATCAGGCACTGATCACATGGCTCATCATGCACTGATCACGTGTTTATCAGGCAGTGATCAGTGACTGACAGGCGCTGATCAGGGGACTGTGCACGCACTGATCAGGTGGCTGATCAGGAACTGACCACCTGACTGCGCATGCAGTGATCACGTGGCTGGTCGTTCACTGATCACGTGTTTATCATACGGTGATCACGTGACTGAGAGGCGCTGATCACGTGACTGTGCCGTCAGTGATCACGTGGCTGAGCAGGCACTGATATCGTGACTGAGCATGCACTGATCATGTGCCGGGAGCCGGGGAGGCATTCCACTCTGGACAAAGGTCATGAGGAAGGAGGCTCGGCATACGCAAATGCGGGATCGAGCCTCAGGAGTCCACCCGGATATTCTCGAGCATCTCCCCCAAAAAAACCGGAGTCTGCCTACTGTATTGCTTTGTGCTCTCACCTCTGATTTCACTGGGGGCTGTCCCCCACCACCATCTCGCTCTCTCTGTCAAAGAGTTAACTTACAGCTCCAATTCATAAAGTTCCTTGTCATTCTTCCCTTTAACTTCCAGCTGAGTCTCCATCTGGAGCGCGGAACCCACCACGCTTACTAATTATGCCTGGGCTGCTAAGACCCACTCGAGAAGGTGTCTAGGGTGAGGCACCTTTCGCTATTCGAGAGGGCGCCTGCGGCCTACGTAAGTGGTGCAAACTTCTTGTCTTGAAGTTTGATTGGTCTTCCGCGTAAACCAAGCTACTCAGTCTCTTTTCTCCACCGAATTTTCCTACTGAGCTCTCCTCATACTATTATTCTTGACATCTCTGATTAGCATATAAATAGTCGCCTAGGCCATCTCTCCTTCGAATACCCTGGATCAGTTGGGGCTGGTCCCCGGCAGGTGGCGACCGAACAGGGACCTCAGGAGGCAATACTCAAAGAGCTGAGCAGACACGAACCACGCAATCAGCAGGCAATAAGCATGGAGCTCAGCAGTGACGAATCATGCTGCTCAACTGGCAATAATCAAGCACGTGACCAGGCAGGAATCACGCAGCTCAGCTGGCAATTGTCAAGCAGATGAGCCGACAGGAATCACGCAGCTCAGATGGCAATTGTCATGCAGATGAGCCGGCAGGAATCACGCAGCTCAGCAGGCCCTGATCACGTGACTCTGCAGGCACTGATCACGTGGCTGATCAAGTCCAGATCACGTGACTGAGCATGCACTGATCACGTGGCTATCATGCACTGATGACGTGACTGCGCATGCACTGATGACGTGGCTGATCAGGCACTGATCACATGGCTCATCATGCACTGATCACGTGTTTATCAGGCAATGATCAGTGACTGACAGGCGCTGATCATGGGACTGTGCACGCACTGATCACGTGGCTATCATGCACTGATCACGTGACTGCGCATGCACTGATGACGTGGCTGTTCGGGCACTGATCACGTGTTTATCAGGCAGTGATCAGTGACTGACAGGCGCTGATCAGGGGACTGTGCACGCACTGATCAGGTGGCTGATCAGGAACTGACCACCTGACTGCGCATGCAGTGATCACGTGGCTGGTCGTTCACTGATCACGTGTTTATCATACGGTGATCACGTGACTGAGAGGCGCTGATCACGTGACTGTGCCGTCAGTGATCACGTGGCTGAGCAGGCACTGATATCGTGACTGAGCATGCACTGATCATGTGCCGGGAGCCGGGGAGGCATTCCACTCTGGACAAAGGTCATGAGGAAGGAGGCTCGGCATACGCAAATGCGGGATCGAGCCTCAGGAGTCCACCCGGATATTCTCGAGCATCTCCCCCCAAAAAAACCGGAGTCTGCCTACTGTATTGCTTTGTGCTCTCACCTCTGATTTCACTGGGGGCTGTCCCCCACCACCATCTCGCTCTCTCTGTCAAAGAGTTAACTTACAGCTCCAATTCATAAAGTTCCTTGTCATTCTTCCCTTTAACTTCCAGCTGAGTCTCCATCTGGAGCGCGGAACCCACCACGCTTACTAATTATGCCTGGGCTGCTAAGACCCACTCGAGAAGGTGTCTAGGGTGAGGCACCTTTCGCTATTCGAGAGGGCGCCTGCGGCCTACGTAAGTGGTGCAAACTTCTTGTCTTGAAGTTTGATTGGTCTTCCGCGTAAACCAAGCTACTCAGTCTCTTTTCTCCACCGAATTTTCCTACTGAGCTCTCCTCATACTATTATTCTTGACATCTCTGATTAGCATATAAATAGTCGCCTAGGCCATCTCTCCTTCGAATACCCTGGATCAGTTGGGGCTGGTCCCCGGCAGGTGGCGACCGAACAGGGACCTCAGGAGGCAATACTCAAAGAGCTGAGCAGACACGAACCACGCAATCAGCAGGCAATAAGCATGGAGCTCAGCAGTGACGAATCATGCTGCTCAACTGGCAATAATCAAGCACGTGACCAGGCAGGAATCACGCAGCTCAGCTGGCAATTGTCAAGCAGATGAGCCGACAGGAATCACGCAGCTCAGATGGCAATTGTCATGCAGATGAGCCGGCAGGAATCACGCAGCTCAGCAGGCCCTGATCACGTGACTCTGCAGGCACTGATCACGTGGCTGATCAAGTCCAGATCACGTGACTGAGCATGCACTGATCACGTGGCTATCATGCACTGATGACGTGACTGCGCATGCACTGATGACGTGGCTGATCGGGCACTGATCACATGGCTCATCATGCACTGATCACGTGTTTATCAGGCAATGATCAGTGACTGACAGGCGCTGATCATGGGACTGTGCACGCACTGATCACGTGGCTATCATGCACTGATCACGTGACTGCGCATGCACTGATGACGTGGCTGTTCGGGCACTGATCACGTGTTTATCAGGCAGTGATCAGTGACTGACAGGCGCTGATCAGGGGACTGTGCACGCACTGATCAGGTGGCTGATCAGGAACTGACCACCTGACCGCGCATGCAGTGATCACGTGGCTGGTCGTTCACTGATCACGTGTTTATCATACGGTGATCACGTGACTGAGAGGCGCTGATCACGTGACTGTGCCGTCAGTGATCACGTGGCTGAGCAGGCACTGATATCGTGACTGAGCATGCACTGATCATGTGCCGGGAGCCGGGGAGGCATTCCACTCTGGACAAAGGTCATGAGGAAGGAGGCTCGGCATACGCAAATGCGGGATCGAGCCTCAGGAGTCCACCCGGATATTCTCGAGCATCTCCCCCCAAAAAACCAGAGTCTGCCTACTGTATTGCTTTGTGCTCTCACCTCTGATTTCACTGGGGGCTGTCCCCCACCACCATCTCGCTCTCTCTGTCAAAGAGTTAACTTACAGCTCCAATTCATAAAGTTCCTTGTCATTCTTCCCTTTAACTTCCAGCTGAGTCTCCATCTGGAGCGCGGAACCCACCACGCTTACTAATTATGCCTGGGCTGCTAAGACCCACTCGAGAAGGTGTCTAGGGTGAGGCACCTTTCGCTATTCGAGAGGGCGCCTGCGGCCTACGTAAGTGGTGCAAACTTCTTGTCTTGAAGTTTGATTGGTCTTCCGCGTAAACCAAGCTACTCAGTCTCTTTTCTCCACCGAATTTTCCTACTGAGCTCTCCTCATACTATTATTCTTGACATCTCTGATTAGCATATAAATAGTCGCCTAGGCCATCTCTCCTTCGAATACCCTGGATCAGTTGGGGCTGGTCCCCGGCAGGTGGCGACCGAACAGGGACCTCAGGAGGCAATACTCAAAGAGCTGAGCAGACACGAACCACGCAATCAGCAGGCAATAAGCATGGAGCTCAGCAGTGACGAATCATGCTGCTCAACTGGCAATAATCAAGCACGTGACCAGGCAGGAATCACGCAGCTCAGCTGGCAATTGTCAAGCAGATGAGCCGACAGGAATCACGCAGCTCAGATGGCAATTGTCATGCAGATGAGCCGGCAGGAATCACGCAGCTCAGCAGGCCCTGATCACGTGACTCTGCAGGCACTGATCACGTGGCTGATCAAGTCCAGATCACGTGACTGAGCATGCACTGATCACGTGGCTATCATGCACTGATGACGTGACTGCGCATGCACTGATGACGTGGCTGATCAGGCACTGATCACATGGCTCATCATGCACTGATCACGTGTTTATCAGGCAATGATCAGTGACTGACAGGCGCTGATCATGGGACTGTGCACGCACTGATCACGTGGCTATCATGCACTGATCACGTGACTGCGCATGCACTGATGACGTGGCTGTTCGGGCACTGATCACGTGTTTATCAGGCAGTGATCAGTGACTGACAGGCGCTGATCAGGGGACTGTGCACGCACTGATCAGGTGGCTGATCAGGAACTGACCACCTGACCGCGCATGCAGTGATCACGTGGCTGGTCGTTCACTGATCACGTGTTTATCATACGGTGATCACGTGACTGAGAGGCGCTGATCACGTGACTGTGCCGTCAGTGATCACGTGGCTGAGCAGGCACTGATATCGTGACTGAGCATGCACTGATCATGTGCCGGGAGCCGGGGAGGCATTCCACTCTGGACAAAGGTCATGAGGAAGGAGGCTCGGCATACGCAAATGCGGGATCGAGCCTCAGGAGTCCACCCGGATATTCTCGAGCATCTCCCCCAAAAAAACCAGAGTCTGCCTACTGTATTGCTTTGTGCTCTCACCTCTGATTTCACTGGGGGCTGTCCCCCACCACCATCTCGCTCTCTCTGTCAAAGAGTTAACTTACAGCTCCAATTCATAAAGTTCCTTGTCATTCTTCCCTTTAACTTCCAGCTGAGTCTCCATCTGGAGCGCGGAACCCACCACGCTTACTAATTATGCCTGGGCTGCTAAGACCCACTCGAGAAGGTGTCTAGGGTGAGGCACCTTTCGCTATTCGAGAGGGCGCCTGCGGCCTACGTAAGTGGTGCAAACTTCTTGTCTTGAAGTTTGATTGGTCTTCCGCGTAAACCAAGCTACTCAGTCTCTTTTCTCCACCGAATTTTCCTACTGAGCTCTCCTCATACTATTATTCTTGACATCTCTGATTAGCATATAAATAGTCGCCTAGGCCATCTCTCCTTCGAATACCCTGGATCAGTTGGGGCTGGTCCCCGGCAGGTGGCGACCGAACAGGGACCTCAGGAGGCAATACTCAAAGAGCTGAGCAGACACGAACCACGCAATCAGCAGGCAATAAGCATGGAGCTCAGCAGTGACGAATCATGCTGCTCAACTGGCAATAATCAAGCACGTGACCAGGCAGGAATCACGCAGCTCAGCTGGCAATTGTCAAGCAGATGAGCCGACAGGAATCACGCAGCTCAGATGGCAATTGTCATGCAGATGAGCCGGCAGGAATCACGCAGCTCAGCAGGCCCTGATCACGTGACTCTGCAGGCACTGATCACGTGGCTGATCAAGTCCAGATCACGTGACTGAGCATGCACTGATCACGTGGCTATCATGCACTGATGACGTGACTGCGCATGCACTGATGACGTGGCTGATCAGGCACTGATCACATGGCTCATCATGCACTGATCACGTGTTTATCAGGCAATGATCAGTGACTGACAGGCGCTGATCATGGGACTGTGCACGCACTGATCACGTGGCTATCATGCACTGATCACGTGACTGCGCATGCACTGATGACGTGGCTGTTCGGGCACTGATCACGTGTTTATCAGGCAGTGATCAGTGACTGACAGGCGCTGATCAGGGGACTGTGCACGCACTGATCAGGTGGCTGATCAGGAACTGACCACCTGACCGCGCATGCAGTGATCACGTGGCTGGTCGTTCACTGATCACGTGTTTATCATACGGTGATCACGTGACTGAGAGGCGCTGATCACGTGACTGTGCCGTCAGTGATCACGTGGCTGAGCAGGCACTGATATCGTGACTGAGCATGCACTGATCATGTGCCGGGAGCCGGGGAGGCATTCCACTCTGGACAAAGGTCATGAGGAAGGAGGCTCGGCATACGCAAATGCGGGATCGAGCCTCAGGAGTCCACCCGGATATTCTCGAGCATCTCCCCCCAAAAAAACCGGAGTCTGCCTACTGTATTGCTTTGTGCTCTCACCTCTGATTTCACTGGGGGCTGTCCCCCACCACCATCTCGCTCTCTCTGTCAAAGAGTTAACTTACAGCTCCAATTCATAAAGTTCCTTGTCATTCTTCCCTTTAACTTCCAGCTGAGTCTCCATCTGGAGCGCGGAACCCACCACGCTTACTAATTATGCCTGGGCTGCTAAGACCCACTCGAGAAGGTGTCTAGGGTGAGGCACCTTTCGCTATTCGAGAGGGCGCCTGCGGCCTACGTAAGTGGTGCAAACTTCTTGTCTTGAAGTTTGATTGGTCTTCCGCGTAAACCAAGCTACTCAGTCTCTTTTCTCCACCGAATTTTCCTACTGAGCTCTCCTCATACTATTATTCTTGACATCTCTGATTAGCATATAAATAGTCGCCTAGGCCATCTCTCCTTCGAATACCCTGGATCAGTTGGGGCTGGTCCCCGGCAGGTGGCGACCGAACAGGGACCTCAGGAGGCAATACTCAAAGAGCTGAGCAGACACGAACCACGCAATCAGCAGGCAATAAGCATGGAGCTCAGCAGTGACGAATCATGCTGCTCAACTGGCAATAATCAAGCACGTGACCAGGCAGGAATCACGCAGCTCAGCTGGCAATTGTCAAGCAGATGAGCCGACAGGAATCACGCAGCTCAGATGGCAATTGTCATGCAGATGAGCCGGCAGGAATCACGCAGCTCAGCAGGCCCTGATCACGTGACTCTGCAGGCACTGATCACGTGGCTGATCAAGTCCAGATCACGTGACTGAGCATGCACTGATCACGTGGCTATCATGCACTGATGACGTGACTGCGCATGCACTGATGACGTGGCTGATCGGGCACTGATCACATGGCTCATCATGCACTGATCACGTGTTTATCAGGCAATGATCAGTGACTGACAGGCGCTGATCATGGGACTGTGCACGCACTGATCACGTGGCTATCATGCACTGATCACGTGACTGCGCATGCACTGATGACGTGGCTGTTCGGGCACTGATCACGTGTTTATCAGGCAGTGATCAGTGACTGACAGGCGCTGATCAGGGGACTGTGCACGCACTGATCAGGTGGCTGATCAGGAACTGACCACCTGACCGCGCATGCAGTGATCACGTGGCTGGTCGTTCACTGATCACGTGTTTATCATACGGTGATCACGTGACTGAGAGGCGCTGATCACGTGACTGTGCCGTCAGTGATCACGTGGCTGAGCAGGCACTGATATCGTGACTGAGCATGCACTGATCATGTGCCGGGAGCCGGGGAGGCATTCCACTCTGGACAAAGGTCATGAGGAAGGAGGCTCGGCATACGCAAATGCGGGATCGAGCCTCAGGAGTCCACCCGGATATTCTCGAGCATCTCCCCCCAAAAAAACCGGAGTCTGCCTACTGTATTGCTTTGTGCTCTCACCTCTGATTTCACTGGGGGCTGTCCCCCACCACCATCTCGCTCTCTCTGTCAAAGAGTTAACTTACAGCTCCAATTCATAAAGTTCCTTGTCATTCTTCCCTTTAACTTCCAGCTGAGTCTCCATCTGGAGCGCGGAACCCACCACGCTTACTAATTATGCCTGGGCTGCTAAGACCCACTCGAGAAGGTGTCTAGGGTGAGGCACCTTTCGCTATTCGAGAGGGCGCCTGCGGCCTACGTAAGTGGTGCAAACTTCTTGTCTTGAAGTTTGATTGGTCTTCCGCGTAAACCAAGCTACTCAGTCTCTTTTCTCCACCGAATTTTCCTACTGAGCTCTCCTCATACTATTATTCTTGACATCTCTGATTAGCATATAAATAGTCGCCTAGGCCATCTCTCCTTCGAATACCCTGGATCAGTTGGGGCTGGTCCCCGGCAGGTGGCGACCGAACAGGGACCTCAGGAGGCAATACTCAAAGAGCTGAGCAGACACGAACCACGCAATCAGCAGGCAATAAGCATGGAGCTCAGCAGTGACGAATCATGCTGCTCAACTGGCAATAATCAAGCACGTGACCAGGCAGGAATCACGCAGCTCAGCTGGCAATTGTCAAGCAGATGAGCCGACAGGAATCACGCAGCTCAGATGGCAATTGTCATGCAGATGAGCCGGCAGGAATCACGCAGCTCAGCAGGCCCTGATCACGTGACTCTGCAGGCACTGATCACGTGGCTGATCAAGTCCAGATCACGTGACTGAGCATGCACTGATCACGTGGCTATCATGCACTGATGACGTGACTGCGCATGCACTGATGACGTGGCTGATCAGGCACTGATCACATGGCTCATCATGCACTGATCACGTGTTTATCAGGCAATGATCAGTGACTGACCGGCTCTGATCAGGGGACTGTGCACTCACTGATCAGGTGGCTGATCAGGAACTGACCACCTGACTGCGCATGCAGTGATCACGTGGCTGGTCGTTCACTGATCACGTGTTTATCATACGGTGATCACGTGACTGAGAGGCGCTGATCACGTGACTGTGCCGTCAGTGATCACGTGGCTGAGCAGGCACTGATATCGTGACTGAGCATGCACTGATCATGTGCCGGGAGCCGGGGAGGCATTCCACTCTGGACAAAGGTCATGAGGAAGGAGGCTCGGCATACGCAAATGCGGGATCGAGCCTCAGGAGTCCACCCGGATATTCTCGAGCATCTCCCCCAAAAAAACCGGAGTCTGCCTACTGTATTGCTTTGTGCTCTCACCTCTGATTTCACTGGGGGCTGTCCCCCACCACCATCTCGCTCTCTCTGTCAAAGAGTTAACTTACAGCTCCAATTCATAAAGTTCCTTGTCATTCTTCCCTTTAACTTCCAGCTGAGTCTCCATCTGGAGCGCGGAACCCACCACGCTTACTAATTATGCCTGGGCTGCTAAGACCCACTCGAGAAGGTGTCTAGGGTGAGGCACCTTTCGCTATTCGAGAGGGCGCCTGCGGCCTACGTAAGTGGTGCAAACTTCTTGTCTTGAAGTTTGATTGGTCTTCCGCGTAAACCAAGCTACTCAGTCTCTTTTCTCCACCGAATTTTCCTACTGAGCTCTCCTCATACTATTATTCTTGACATCTCTGATTAGCATATAAATAGTCGCCTAGGCCATCTCTCCTTCGAATACCCTGGATCAGTTGGGGCTGGTCCCCGGCAGGTGGCGACCGAACAGGGACCTCAGGAGGCAATACTCAAAGAGCTGAGCAGACACGAACCACGCAATCAGCAGGCAATAAGCATGGAGCTCAGCAGTGACGAATCATGCTGCTCAACTGGCAATAATCAAGCACGTGACCAGGCAGGAATCACGCAGCTCAGCTGGCAATTGTCAAGCAGATGAGCCGACAGGAATCACGCAGCTCAGATGGCAATTGTCATGCAGATGAGCCGGCAGGAATCACGCAGCTCAGCAGGCCCTGATCACGTGACTCTGCAGGCACTGATCACGTGGCTGATCAAGTCCAGATCACGTGACTGAGCATGCACTGATCACGTGGCTATCATGCACTGATGACGTGACTGCGAATGCACTGATGACGTGGCTGATCAGGCACTGATCACATGGCTCATCATGCACTGATCACGTGTTTATCAGGCAATGATCAGTGACTGACTGGCGCTGATCAGGGGACTGTGCACGCACTGATCAGGTGGCTGATCAGGAACTGACCACCTGACTGCGCATGCAGTGATCACGTGGCTGGTCGTTCACTGATCACGTGTTTATCATACGGTGATCACGTGACTGAGAGGCGCTGATCACGTGACTGTGCCGTCAGTGATCACGTGGCTGAGCAGGCACTGATATCGTGACTGAGCATGCACTGATCATGTGCCGGGAGCCGGGGAGGCATTCCACTCTGGACAAAGGTCATGAGGAAGGAGGCTCGGCATACGCAAATGCGGGATCGAGCCTCAGGAGTCCACCCGGATATTCTCGAGCATCTCCCCCCAAAAAACCGGAGTCTGCCTACTGTATTGCTTTGTGCTCTCACCTCTGATTTCACTGGGGGCTGTCCCCCACCACCATCTCGCTCTCTCTGTCAAAGAGTTAACTTACAGCTCCAATTCATAAAGTTCCTTGTCATTCTTCCCTTTAACTTCCAGCTGAGTCTCCATCTGGAGCGCGGAACCCACCACGCTTACTAATTATGCCTGGGCTGCTAAGACCCACTCGAGAAGGTGTCTAGGGTGAGGCACCTTTCGCTATTCGAGAGGGCGCCTGCGGCCTACGTAAGTGGTGCAAACTTCTTGTCTTGAAGTTTGATTGGTCTTCCGCGTAAACCAAGCTACTCAGTCTCTTTTCTCCACCGAATTTTCCTACTGAGCTCTCCTCATACTATTATTCTTGACATCTCTGATTAGCATATAAATAGTCGCCTAGGCCATCTCTCCTTCGAATACCCTGGATCAGTTGGGGCTGGTCCCCGGCAGGTGGCGACCGAACAGGGACCTCAGGAGGCAATACTCAAAGAGCTGAGCAGACACGAACCACGCAATCAGCAGGCAATAAGCATGGAGCTCAGCAGTGACGAATCATGCTGCTCAACTGGCAATAATCAAGCACGTGACCAGGCAGGAATCACGCAGCTCAGCTGGCAATTGTCAAGCAGATGAGCCGACAGGAATCACGCAGCTCAGATGGCAATTGTCATGCAGATGAGCCGGCAGGAATCACGCAGCTCAGCAGGCCCTGATCACGTGACTCTGCAGGCACTGATCACGTGGCTGATCAAGTCCAGATCACGTGACTGAGCATGCACTGATCACGTGGCTATCATGCACTGATGACGTGACTGCGCATGCACTGATGACGTGGCTGATCAGGCACTGATCACATGGCTCATCATGCACTGATCACGTGTTTATCAGGCAATGATCAGTGACTGACAGGCGCTGATCAGGGGACTGTGCACGCACTGATCAGGTGGCTGATCAGGAACTGACCACCTGACTGCGCATGCAGTGATCACGTGGCTGGTCGTTCACTGATCACGTGTTTATCATACGGTGATCACGTGACTGAGAGGCGCTGATCACGTGACTGTGCCGTCAGTGATCACGTGGCTGAGCAGGCACTGATATCGTGACTGAGCATGCACTGATCATGTGCCGGGAGCCGGGGAGGCATTCCACTCTGGACAAAGGTCATGAGGAAGGAGGCTCGGCATACGCAAATGCGGGATCGAGCCTCAGGAGTCCACCCGGATATTCTCGAGCATCTCCCCCAAAAAAACCGGAGTCTGCCTACTGTATTGCTTTGTGCTCTCACCTCTGATTTCACTGGGGGCTGTCCCCCACCACCATCTCGCTCTCTCTGTCAAAGAGTTAACTTACAGCTCCAATTCATAAAGTTCCTTGTCATTCTTCCCTTTAACTTCCAGCTGAGTCTCCATCTGGAGCGCGGAACCCACCACGCTTACTAATTATGCCTGGGCTGCTAAGACCCACTCGAGAAGGTGTCTAGGGTGAGGCACCTTTCGCTATTCGAGAGGGCGCCTGCGGCCTACGTAAGTGGTGCAAACTTCTTGTCTTGAAGTTTGATTGGTCTTCCGCGTAAACCAAGCTACTCAGTCTCTTTTCTCCACCGAATTTTCCTACTGAGCTCTCCTCATACTATTATTCTTGACATCTCTGATTAGCATATAAATAGTCGCCTAGGCCATCTCTCCTTCGAATACCCTGGATCAGTTGGGGCTGGTCCCCGGCAGGTGGCGACCGAACAGGGACCTCAGGAGGCAATACTCAAAGAGCTGAGCAGACACGAACCACGCAATCAGCAGGCAATAAGCATGGAGCTCAGCAGTGACGAATCATGCTGCTCAACTGGCAATAATCAAGCACGTGACCAGGCAGGAATCACGCAGCTCAGCTGGCAATTGTCAAGCAGATGAGCCGACAGGAATCACGCAGCTCAGATGGCAATTGTCATGCAGATGAGCCGGCAGGAATCACGCAGCTCAGCAGGCCCTGATCACGTGACTCTGCAGGCACTGATCACGTGGCTGATCAAGTCCAGATCACGTGACTGAGCATGCACTGATCACGTGGCTATCATGCACTGATGACGTGACTGCGCATGCACTGATGACGTGGCTGATCGGGCACTGATCACATGGCTCATCATGCACTGATCACGTGTTTATCAGGCAATGATCAGTGACTGACAGGCGCTGATCATGGGACTGTGCACGCACTGATCACGTGGCTATCATGCACTGATCACGTGA
Source organism: Bos javanicus (assembly GCF_032452875.1). Taxonomy (NCBI): domain Eukaryota; kingdom Metazoa; phylum Chordata; class Mammalia; order Artiodactyla; family Bovidae; genus Bos; species Bos javanicus. The sequence goes on from NW_026893848.1 coordinate 298,446, forward strand.
CTGCGCATGCACTGATGACGTGGCTGTTCGGGCACTGATCACGTGTTTATCAGGCAGTGATCAGTGACTGACAGGCGCTGATCAGGGGACTGTGCACGCACTGATCAGGTGGCTGATCAGGAACTGACCACCTGACCGCGCATGCAGTGATCACGTGGCTGGTCGTTCACTGATCACGTGTTTATCATACGGTGATCACGTGACTGAGAGGCGCTGATCACGTGACTGTGCCGTCAGTGATCACGTGGCTGAGCAGGCACTGATATCGTGACTGAGCATGCACTGATCATGTGCCGGGAGCCGGGGAGGCATTCCACTCTGGACAAAGGTCATGAGGAAGGAGGCTCGGCATACGCAAATGCGGGATCGAGCCTCAGGAGTCCACCCGGATATTCTCGAGCATCTCCCCCAAAAAAACCGGAGTCTGCCTACTGTATTGCTTTGTGCTCTCACCTCTGATTTCACTGGGGGCTGTCCCCCACCACCATCTCGCTCTCTCTGTCAAAGAGTTAACTTACAGCTCCAATTCATAAAGTTCCTTGTCATTCTTCCCTTTAACTTCCAGCTGAGTCTCCATCTGGAGCGCGGAACCCACCACGCTTACTAATTATGCCTGGGCTGCTAAGACCCACTCGAGAAGGTGTCTAGGGTGAGGCACCTTTCGCTATTCGAGAGGGCGCCTGCGGCCTACGTAAGTGGTGCAAACTTCTTGTCTTGAAGTTTGATTGGTCTTCCGCGTAAACCAAGCTACTCAGTCTCTTTTCTCCACCGAATTTTCCTACTGAGCTCTCCTCATACTATTATTCTTGACATCTCTGATTAGCATATAAATAGTCGCCTAGGCCATCTCTCCTTCGAATACCCTGGATCAGTTGGGGCTGGTCCCCGGCAGGTGGCGACCGAACAGGGACCTCAGGAGGCAATACTCAAAGAGCTGAGCAGACACGAACCACGCAATCAGCAGGCAATAAGCATGGAGCTCAGCAGTGACGAATCATGCTGCTCAACTGGCAATAATCAAGCACGTGACCAGGCAGGAATCACGCAGCTCAGCTGGCAATTGTCAAGCAGATGAGCCGACAGGAATCACGCAGCTCAGATGGCAATTGTCATGCAGATGAGCCGGCAGGAATCACGCAGCTCAGCAGGCCCTGATCACGTGACTCTGCAGGCACTGATCACGTGGCTGATCAAGTCCAGATCACGTGACTGAGCATGCACTGATCACGTGGCTATCATGCACTGATGACGTGACTGCGCATGCACTGATGACGTGGCTGATCAGGCACTGATCACATGGCTCATCATGCACTGATCACGTGTTTATCAGGCAATGATCAGTGACTGACAGGCGCTGATCATGGGACTGTGCACGCACTGATCACGTGGCTATCATGCACTGATCACGTGACTGCGCATGCACTGATGACGTGGCTGTTCGGGCACTGATCACGTGTTTATCAGGCAGTGATCAGTGACTGACAGGCGCTGATCAGGGGACTGTGCACGCACTGATCAGGTGGCTGATCAGGAACTGACCACCTGACCGCGCATGCAGTGATCACGTGGCTGGTCGTTCACTGATCACGTGTTTATCATACGGTGATCACGTGACTGAGAGGCGCTGATCACGTGACTGTGCCGTCAGTGATCACGTGGCTGAGCAGGCACTGATATCGTGACTGAGCATGCACTGATCATGTGCCGGGAGCCGGGGAGGCATTCCACTCTGGACAAAGGTCATGAGGAAGGAGGCTCGGCATACGCAAATGCGGGATCGAGCCTCAGGAGTCCACCCGGATATTCTCGAGCATCTCCCCCCAAAAAAACCGGAGTCTGCCTACTGTATTGCTTTGTGCTCTCACCTCTGATTTCACTGGGGGCTGTCCCCCACCACCATCTCGCTCTCTCTGTCAAAGAGTTAACTTACAGCTCCAATTCATAAAGTTCCTTGTCATTCTTCCCTTTAACTTCCAGCTGAGTCTCCATCTGGAGCGCGGAACCCACCACGCTTACTAATTATGCCTGGGCTGCTAAGACCCACTCGAGAAGGTGTCTAGGGTGAGGCACCTTTCGCTATTCGAGAGGGCGCCTGCGGCCTACGTAAGTGGTGCAAACTTCTTGTCTTGAAGTTTGATTGGTCTTCCGCGTAAACCAAGCTACTCAGTCTCTTTTCTCCACCGAATTTTCCTACTGAGCTCTCCTCATACTATTATTCTTGACATCTCTGATTAGCATATAAATAGTCGCCTAGGCCATCTCTCCTTCGAATACCCTGGATCAGTTGGGGCTGGTCCCCGGCAGGTGGCGACCGAACAGGGACCTCAGGAGGCAATACTCAAAGAGCTGAGCAGACACGAACCACGCAATCAGCAGGCAATAAGCATGGAGCTCAGCAGTGACGAATCATGCTGCTCAACTGGCAATAATCAAGCACGTGACCAGGCAGGAATCACGCAGCTCAGCTGGCAATTGTCAAGCAGATGAGCCGACAGGAATCACGCAGCTCAGATGGCAATTGTCATGCAGATGAGCCGGCAGGAATCACGCAGCTCAGCAGGCCCTGATCACGTGACTCTGCAGGCACTGATCACGTGGCTGATCAAGTCCAGATCACGTGACTGAGCATGCACTGATCACGTGGCTATCATGCACTGATGACGTGACTGCGCATGCACTGATGACGTGGCTGATCAGGCACTGATCACATGGCTCATCATGCACTGATCACGTGTTTATCAGGCAATGATCAGTGACTGACAGGCGCTGATCATGGGACTGTGCACGCACTGATCACGTGGCTATCATGCACTGATCACGTGACTGCGCATGCACTGATGACGTGGCTGTTCGGGCACTGATCACGTGTTTATCAGGCAGTGATCAGTGACTGACAGGCGCTGATCAGGGGACTGTGCACGCACTGATCAGGTGGCTGATCAGGAACTGACCACCTGACTGCGCATGCAGTGATCACGTGGCTGGTCGTTCACTGATCACGTGTTTATCATACGGTGATCACGTGACTGAGAGGCGCTGATCACGTGACTGTGCCGTCAGTGATCACGTGGCTGAGCAGGCACTGATATCGTGACTGAGCATGCACTGATCATGTGCCGGGAGCCGGGGAGGCATTCCACTCTGGACAAAGGTCATGAGGAAGGAGGCTCGGCATACGCAAATGCGGGATCGAGCCTCAGGAGTCCACCCGGATATTCTCGAGCATCTCCCCCCAAAAAACCGGAGTCTGCCTACTGTATTGCTTTGTGCTCTCACCTCTGATTTCACTGGGGGCTGTCCCCCACCACCATCTCGCTCTCTCTGTCAAAGAGTTAACTTACAGCTCCAATTCATAAAGTTCCTTGTCATTCTTCCCTTTAACTTCCAGCTGAGTCTCCATCTGGAGCGCGGAACCCACCACGCTTACTAATTATGCCTGGGCTGCTAAGACCCACTCGAGAAGGTGTCTAGGGTGAGGCACCTTTCGCTATTCGAGAGGGCGCCTGCGGCCTACGTAAGTGGTGCAAACTTCTTGTCTTGAAGTTTGATTGGTCTTCCGCGTAAACCAAGCTACTCAGTCTCTTTTCTCCACCGAATTTTCCTACTGAGCTCTCCTCATACTATTATTCTTGACATCTCTGATTAGCATATAAATAGTCGCCTAGGCCATCTCTCCTTCGAATACCCTGGATCAGTTGGGGCTGGTCCCCGGCAGGTGGCGACCGAACAGGGACCTCAGGAGGCAATACTCAAAGAGCTGAGCAGACACGAACCACGCAATCAGCAGGCAATAAGCATGGAGCTCAGCAGTGACGAATCATGCTGCTCAACTGGCAATAATCAAGCACGTGACCAGGCAGGAATCACGCAGCTCAGCTGGCAATTGTCAAGCAGATGAGCCGACAGGAATCACGCAGCTCAGATGGCAATTGTCATGCAGATGAGCCGGCAGGAATCACGCAGCTCAGCAGGCCCTGATCACGTGACTCTGCAGGCACTGATCACGTGGCTGATCAAGTCCAGATCACGTGACTGAGCATGCACTGATCACGTGGCTATCATGCACTGATGACGTGACTGCGCATGCACTGATGACGTGGCTGATCAGGCACTGATCACATGGCTCATCATGCACTGATCACGTGTTTATCAGGCAATGATCAGTGACTGACAGGCGCTGATCATGGGACTGTGCACGCACTGATCACGTGGCTATCATGCACTGATCACGTGACTGCGCATGCACTGATGACGTGGCTGTTCGGGCACTGATCACGTGTTTATCAGGCAGTGATCAGTGACTGACAGGCGCTGATCAGGGGACTGTGCACGCACTGATCAGGTGGCTGATCAGGAACTGACCACCTGACCGCGCATGCAGTGATCACGTGGCTGGTCGTTCACTGATCACGTGTTTATCATACGGTGATCACGTGACTGAGAGGCGCTGATCACGTGACTGTGCCGTCAGTGATCACGTGGCTGAGCAGGCACTGATATCGTGACTGAGCATGCACTGATCATGTGCCGGGAGCCGGGGAGGCATTCCACTCTGGACAAAGGTCATGAGGAAGGAGGCTCGGCATACGCAAATGCGGGATCGAGCCTCAGGAGTCCACCCGGATATTCTCGAGCATCTCCCCCCAAAAAAACCGGAGTCTGCCTACTGTATTGCTTTGTGCTCTCACCTCTGATTTCACTGGGGGCTGTCCCCCACCACCATCTCGCTCTCTCTGTCAAAGAGTTAACTTACAGCTCCAATTCATAAAGTTCCTTGTCATTCTTCCCTTTAACTTCCAGCTGAGTCTCCATCTGGAGCGCGGAACCCACCACGCTTACTAATTATGCCTGGGCTGCTAAGACCCACTCGAGAAGGTGTCTAGGGTGAGGCACCTTTCGCTATTCGAGAGGGCGCCTGCGGCCTACGTAAGTGGTGCAAACTTCTTGTCTTGAAGTTTGATTGGTCTTCCGCGTAAACCAAGCTACTCAGTCTCTTTTCTCCACCGAATTTTCCTACTGAGCTCTCCTCATACTATTATTCTTGACATCTCTGATTAGCATATAAATAGTCGCCTAGGCCATCTCTCCTTCGAATACCCTGGATCAGTTGGGGCTGGTCCCCGGCAGGTGGCGACCGAACAGGGACCTCAGGAGGCAATACTCAAAGAGCTGAGCAGACACGAACCACGCAATCAGCAGGCAATAAGCATGGAGCTCAGCAGTGACGAATCATGCTGCTCAACTGGCAATAATCAAGCACGTGACCAGGCAGGAATCACGCAGCTCAGCTGGCAATTGTCAAGCAGATGAGCCGACAGGAATCACGCAGCTCAGATGGCAATTGTCATGCAGATGAGCCGGCAGGAATCACGCAGCTCAGCAGGCCCTGATCACGTGACTCTGCAGGCACTGATCACGTGGCTGATCAAGTCCAGATCACGTGACTGAGCATGCACTGATCACGTGGCTATCATGCACTGATGACGTGACTGCGCATGCACTGATGACGTGGCTGATCGGGCACTGATCACATGGCTCATCATGCACTGATCACGTGTTTATCAGGCAATGATCAGTGACTGACAGGCGCTGATCAGGGGACTGTGCACGCACTGATCAGGTGGCTGATCAGGAACTGACCACCTGACTGCGCATGCAGTGATCACGTGGCTGGTCGTTCACTGATCACGTGTTTATCATACGGTGATCACGTGACTGAGAGGCGCTGATCACGTGACTGTGCCGTCAGTGATCACGTGGCTGAGCAGGCACTGATATCGTGACTGAGCATGCACTGATCATGTGCCGGGAGCCGGGGAGGCATTCCACTCTGGACAAAGGTCATGAGGAAGGAGGCTCGGCATACGCAAATGCTGGATCGAGCCTCAGGAGTCCACCCGGATATTCTCGAGCATCTCCCCCCAAAAAAACCGGAGTCTGCCTACTGTATTGCTTTGTGCTCTCACCTCTGATATCACTGGGGCTGTCCCCCACCACCATCTCGCTCTCTCTGTCAAAGAGTTAACTTACAGCTCCAATTCATAAAGTTCCTTGTCATTCTTCCCTTTAACTTCCAGCTGAGTCTCCATCTGGAGCGCGGAACCCACCACGCTTACTAATTATGCCTGGGCTGCTAAGACCCACTCGAGAAGGTGTCTAGGGTGAGGCACCTTTCGCTATTCGAGAGGGCGCCTGCGGCCTACGTAAGTGGTGCAAACTTCTTGTCTTGAAGTTTGATTGGTCTTCCGCGTAAACCAAGCTACTCAGTCTCTTTTCTCCACCGAATTTTCCTACTGAGCTCTCCTCATACTATTATTCTTGACATCTCTGATTAGCATATAAATAGTCGCCTAGGCCATCTCTCCTTCGAATACCCTGGATCAGTTGGGGCTGGTCCCCGGCAGGTGGCGACCGAACAGGGACCTCAGGAGGCAATACTCAAAGAGCTGAGCAGACACGAACCACGCAATCAGCAGGCAATAAGCATGGAGCTCAGCAGTGACGAATCATGCTGCTCAACTGGCAATAATCAAGCACGTGACCAGGCAGGAATCACGCAGCTCAGCTGGCAATTGTCAAGCAGATGAGCCGACAGGAATCACGCAGCTCAGATGGCAATTGTCATGCAGATGAGCCGGCAGGAATCACGCAGCTCAGCAGGCCCTGATCACGTGACTCTGCAGGCACTGATCACGTGGCTGATCAAGTCCAGATCACGTGACTGAGCATGCACTGATCACGTGGCTATCATGCACTGATGACGTGACTGCGCATGCACTGATGACGTGGCTGATCAGGCACTGATCACATGGCTCATCATGCACTGATCACGTGTTTATCAGGCAATGATCAGTGACTGACAGGCGCTGATCATGGGACTGTGCACGCACTGATCACGTGGCTATCATGCACTGATCACGTGACTGCGCATGCACTGATGACGTGGCTGTTCGGGCACTGATCACGTGTTTATCAGGCAGTGATCAGTGACTGACAGGCGCTGATCAGGGGACTGTGCACGCACTGATCAGGTGGCTGATCAGGAACTGACCACCTGACCGCGCATGCAGTGATCACGTGGCTGGTCGTTCACTGATCACGTGTTTATCATACGGTGATCACGTGACTGAGAGGCGCTGATCACGTGACTGTGCCGTCAGTGATCACGTGGCTGAGCAGGCACTGATATCGTGACTGAGCATGCACTGATCATGTGCCGGGAGCCGGGGAGGCATTCCACTCTGGACAAAGGTCATGAGGAAGGAGGCTCGGCATACGCAAATGCGGGATCGAGCCTCAGGAGTCCACCCGGATATTCTCGAGCATCTCCCCCCAAAAAAACCGGAGTCTGCCTACTGTATTGCTTTGTGCTCTCACCTCTGATTTCACTGGGGGCTGTCCCCCACCACCATCTCGCTCTCTCTGTCAAAGAGTTAACTTACAGCTCCAATTCATAAAGTTCCTTGTCATTCTTCCCTTTAACTTCCAGCTGAGTCTCCATCTGGAGCGCGGAACCCACCACGCTTACTAATTATGCCTGGGCTGCTAAGACCCACTCGAGAAGGTGTCTAGGGTGAGGCACCTTTCGCTATTCGAGAGGGCGCCTGCGGCCTACGTAAGTGGTGCAAACTTCTTGTCTTGAAGTTTGATTGGTCTTCCGCGTAAACCAAGCTACTCAGTCTCTTTTCTCCACCGAATTTTCCTACTGAGCTCTCCTCATACTATTATTCTTGACATCTCTGATTAGCATATAAATAGTCGCCTAGGCCATCTCTCCTTCGAATACCCTGGATCAGTTGGGGCTGGTCCCCGGCAGGTGGCGACCGAACAGGGACCTCAGGAGGCAATACTCAAAGAGCTGAGCAGACACGAACCACGCAATCAGCAGGCAATAAGCATGGAGCTCAGCAGTGACGAATCATGCTGCTCAACTGGCAATAATCAAGCACGTGACCAGGCAGGAATCACGCAGCTCAGCTGGCAATTGTCAAGCAGATGAGCCGACAGGAATCACGCAGCTCAGATGGCAATTGTCATGCAGATGAGCCGGCAGGAATCACGCAGCTCAGCAGGCCCTGATCACGTGACTCTGCAGGCACTGATCACGTGGCTGATCAAGTCCAGATCACGTGACTGAGCATGCACTGATCACGTGGCTATCATGCACTGATGACGTGACTGCGCATGCACTGATGACGTGGCTGATCGGGCACTGATCACATGGCTCATCATGCACTGATCACGTGTTTATCAGGCAATGATCAGTGACTGACAGGCGCTGATCATGGGACTGTGCACGCACTGATCACGTGGCTATCATGCACTGATCACGTGACTGCGCATGCACTGATGACGTGGCTGTTCGGGCACTGATCACGTGTTTATCAGGCAGTGATCAGTGACTGACAGGCGCTGATCAGGGGACTGTGCACGCACTGATCAGGTGGCTGATCAGGAACTGACCACCTGACCGCGCATGCAGTGATCACGTGGCTGGTCGTTCACTGATCACGTGTTTATCATACGGTGATCACGTGACTGAGAGGCGCTGATCACGTGACTGTGCCGTCAGTGATCACGTGGCTGAGCAGGCACTGATATCGTGACTGAGCATGCACTGATCATGTGCCGGGAGCCGGGGAGGCATTCCACTCTGGACAAAGGTCATGAGGAAGGAGGCTCGGCATACGCAAATGCGGGATCGAGCCTCAGGAGTCCACCCGGATATTCTCGAGCATCTCCCCCCAAAAAAACCAGAGTCTGCCTACTGTATTGCTTTGTGCTCTCACCTCTGATTTCACTGGGGGCTGTCCCCCACCACCATCTCGCTCTCTCTGTCAAAGAGTTAACTTACAGCTCCAATTCATAAAGTTCCTTGTCATTCTTCCCTTTAACTTCCAGCTGAGTCTCCATCTGGAGCGCGGAACCCACCACGCTTACTAATTATGCCTGGGCTGCTAAGACCCACTCGAGAAGGTGTCTAGGGTGAGGCACCTTTCGCTATTCGAGAGGGCGCCTGCGGCCTACGTAAGTGGTGCAAACTTCTTGTCTTGAAGTTTGATTGGTCTTCCGCGTAAACCAAGCTACTCAGTCTCTTTTCTCCACCGAATTTTCCTACTGAGCTCTCCTCATACTATTATTCTTGACATCTCTGATTAGCATATAAATAGTCGCCTAGGCCATCTCTCCTTCGAATACCCTGGATCAGTTGGGGCTGGTCCCCGGCAGGTGGCGACCGAACAGGGACCTCAGGAGGCAATACTCAAAGAGCTGAGCAGACACGAACCACGCAATCAGCAGGCAATAAGCATGGAGCTCAGCAGTGACGAATCATGCTGCTCAACTGGCAATAATCAAGCACGTGACCAGGCAGGAATCACGCAGCTCAGCTGGCAATTGTCAAGCAGATGAGCCGACAGGAATCACGCAGCTCAGATGGCAATTGTCATGCAGATGAGCCGGCAGGAATCACGCAGCTCAGCAGGCCCTGATCACGTGACTCTGCAGGCACTGATCACGTGGCTGATCAAGTCCAGATCACGTGACTGAGCATGTGATCACGTGGCTATGCACTGATGACGTGGCTGATCAGGCACTGATCACATGGCTCATCATGCACTGATCACGTGTTTATCAGGCAATGATCAGTGACTGACAGGCGCTGATCATGGGACTGTGCACGCACTGATCACGTGGCTATCATGCACTGATCACGTGACTGCGCATGCACTGATGACGTGGCTGTTCGGGCACTGATCACGTGTTTATCAGGCAGTGATCAGTGACTGACAGGCGCTGATCAGGGGACTGTGCACGCACTGATCAGGTGGCTGATCAGGAACTGACCACCTGACCGCGCATGCAGTGATCACGTGGCTGGTCGTTCACTGATCACGTGTTTATCATACGGTGATCACGTGACTGAGAGGCGCTGATCACGTGACTGTGCCGTCAGTGATCACGTGGCTGAGCAGGCACTGATATCGTGACTGAGCATGCACTGATCATGTGCCGGGAGCCGGGGAGGCATTCCACTCTGGACAAAGGTCATGAGGAAGGAGGCTCGGCATACGCAAATGCGGGATCGAGCCTCAGGAGTCCACCCGGATATTCTCGAGCATCTCCCCCCAAAAAAACCAGAGTCTGCCTACTGTATTGCTTTGTGCTCTCACCTCTGATTTCACTGGGGGCTGTCCCCCACCACCATCTCGCTCTCTCTGTCAAAGAGTTAACTTACAGCTCCAATTCATAAAGTTCCTTGTCATTCTTCCCTTTAACTTCCAGCTGAGTCTCCATCTGGAGCGCGGAACCCACCACGCTTACTAATTATGCCTGGGCTGCTAAGACCCACTCGAGAAGGTGTCTAGGGTGAGGCACCTTTCGCTATTCGAGAGGGCGCCTGCGGCCTACGTAAGTGGTGCAAACTTCTTGTCTTGAAGTTTGATTGGTCTTCCGCGTAAACCAAGCTACTCAGTCTCTTTTCTCCACCGAATTTTCCTACTGAGCTCTCCTCATACTATTATTCTTGACATCTCTGATTAGCATATAAATAGTCGCCTAGGCCATCTCTCCTTCGAATACCCTGGATCAGTTGGGGCTGGTCCCCGGCAGGTGGCGACCGAACAGGGACCTCAGGAGGCAATACTCAAAGAGCTGAGCAGACACGAACCACGCAATCAGCAGGCAATAAGCATGGAGCTCAGCAGTGACGAATCATGCTGCTCAACTGGCAATAATCAAGCACGTGACCAGGCAGGAATCACGCAGCTCAGCTGGCAATTGTCAAGCAGATGAGCCGACAGGAATCACGCAGCTCAGCTGGCAATTGTCATGCAGATGAGCCGGCAGGAATCACGCAGCTCAGCAGGCCCTGATCACGTGACTCTGCAGGCACTGATCACGTGGCTGATCAAGTCCAGATCTCGTGACTGAGCATGGACTGATGACGTGGCTGATCGGGCACTGATCACATGGCTCATCATGCACTGATCACGTGTTTATCAGGCAATGATCAGTGACTGACAGGCGCTGATCATGGGACTGTGCACGCACTGATCACGTGGCTATCATGCACTGATCACGTGACTGCGCATGCACTGATGACGTGGCTGTTCGGGCACTGATCACGTGTTTATCAGGCAGTGATCAGTGACTGACAGGCGCTGATCAGGGGACTGTGCACGCACTGATCAGGTGGCTGATCAGGAACTGACCACCTGACTGCGCATGCAGTGATCACGTGGCTGGTCGTTCACTGATCACGTGTTTATCATACGGTGATCACGTGACTGAGAGGCGCTGATCACGTGACTGTGCCGTCAGTGATCACGTGGCTGAGCAGGCACTGATATCGTGACTGAGCATGCACTGATCATGTGCCGGGAGCCGGGGAGGCATTCCACTCTGGACAAAGGTCATGAGGAAGGAGGCTCGGCATACGCAAATGCGGGATCGAGCCTCAGGAGTCCACCCGGATATTCTCGAGCATCTCCCCCAAAAAAACCGGAGTCTGCCTACTGTATTGCTTTGTGCTCTCACCTCTGATTTCACTGGGGGCTGTCCCCCACCACCATCTCGCTCTCTCTGTCAAAGAGTTAACTTACAGCTCCAATTCATAAAGTTCCTTGTCATTCTTCCCTTTAACTTCCAGCTGAGTCTCCATCTGGAGCGCGGAACCCACCACGCTTACTAATTATGCCTGGGCTGCTAAGACCCACTCGAGAAGGTGTCTAGGGTGAGGCACCTTTCGCTATTCGAGAGGGCGCCTGCGGCCTACGTAAGTGGTGCAAACTTCTTGTCTTGAAGTTTGATTGGTCTTCCGCGTAAACCAAGCTACTCAGTCTCTTTTCTCCACCGAATTTTCCTACTGAGCTCTCCTCATACTATTATTCTTGACATCTCTGATTAGCATATAAATAGTCGCCTAGGCCATCTCTCCTTCGAATACCCTGGATCAGTTGGGGCTGGTCCCCGGCAGGTGGCGACCGAACAGGGACCTCAGGAGGCAATACTCAAAGAGCTGAGCAGACACGAACCACGCAATCAGCAGGCAATAAGCATGGAGCTCAGCAGTGACGAATCATGCTGCTCAACTGGCAATAATCAAGCACGTGACCAGGCAGGAATCACGCAGCTCAGCTGGCAATTGTCAAGCAGATGAGCCGACAGGAATCACGCAGCTCAGATGGCAATTGTCATGCAGATGAGCCGGCAGGAATCACGCAGCTCAGCAGGCCCTGATCACGTGACTCTGCAGGCACTGATCACGTGGCTGATCAAGTCCAGATCACGTGACTGAGCATGCACTGATCACGTGGCTATCATGCACTGATGACGTGACTGCGCATGCACTGATGACGTGGCTGATCGGGCACTGATCACATGGCTCATCATGCACTGATCACGTGTTTATCAGGCAATGATCAGTGACTGACAGGCGCTGATCATGGGACTGTGCACGCACTGATCACGTGGCTATCATGCACTGATCACGTGACTGCGCATGCACTGATGACGTGGCTGTTCGGGCACTGATCACGTGTTTATCAGGCAGTGATCAGTGACTGACAGGCGCTGATCAGGGGACTGTGCACGCACTGATCAGGTGGCTGATCAGGAACTGACCACCTGACTGCGCATGCAGTGATCACGTGGCTGGTCGTTCACTGATCACGTGTTTATCATACGGTGATCACGTGACTGAGAGGCGCTGATCACGTGACTGTGCCGTCAGTGATCACGTGGCTGAGCAGGCACTGATATCGTGACTGAGCATGCACTGATCATGTGCCGGGAGCCGGGGAGGCATTCCACTCTGGACAAAGGTCATGAGGAAGGAGGCTCGGCATACGCAAATGCGGGATCGAGCCTCAGGAGTCCACCCGGATATTCTCGAGCATCTCCCCCCAAAAAAACCGGAGTCTGCCTACTGTATTGCTTTGTGCTCTCACCTCTGATTTCACTGGGGGCTGTCCCCCACCACCATCTCGCTCTCTCTGTCAAAGAGTTAACTTACAGCTCCAATTCATAAAGTTCCTTGTCATTCTTCCCTTTAACTTCCAGCTGAGTCTCCATCTGGAGCGCGGAACCCACCACGCTTACTAATTATGCCTGGGCTGCTAAGACCCACTCGAGAAGGTGTCTAGGGTGAGGCACCTTTCGCTATTCGAGAGGGCGCCTGCGGCCTACGTAAGTGGTGCAAACTTCTTGTCTTGAAGTTTGATTGGTCTTCCGCGTAAACCAAGCTACTCAGTCTCTTTTCTCCACCGAATTTTCCTACTGAGCTCTCCTCATACTATTATTCTTGACATCTCTGATTAGCATATAAATAGTCGCCTAGGCCATCTCTCCTTCGAATACCCTGGATCAGTTGGGGCTGGTCCCCGGCAGGTGGCGACCGAACAGGGACCTCAGGAGGCAATACTCAAAGAGCTGAGCAGACACGAACCACGCAATCAGCAGGCAATAAGCATGGAGCTCAGCAGTGACGAATCATGCTGCTCAACTGGCAATAATCAAGCACGTGACCAGGCAGGAATCACGCAGCTCAGCTGGCAATTGTCAAGCAGATGAGCCGACAGGAATCACGCAGCTCAGATGGCAATTGTCATGCAGATGAGCCGGCAGGAATCACGCAGCTCAGCAGGCCCTGATCACGTGACTCTGCAGGCACTGATCACGTGGCTGATCAAGTCCAGATCACGTGACTGAGCATGCACTGATCACGTGGCTATCATGCACTGATGACGTGACTGCGCATGCACTGATGACGTGGCTGATCAGGCACTGATCACATGGCTCATCATGCACTGATCACGTGTTTATCAGGCAATGATCAGTGACTGACAGGCGCTGATCATGGGACTGTGCACGCACTGATCACGTGGCTATCATGCACTGATCACGTGACTGCGCATGCACTGATGACGTGGCTGTTCGGGCACTGATCACGATCAGGCAGTGATCAGTGACTGACAGGCGCTGATCAGGGGACTGTGCGCATGCAGTGATCACGTGGCTGGTCGTTCACTGATCACGTGTTTATCATACGGTGATCACGTGACTGAGAGGCGCTGATCACGTGACTGTGCCGTCAGTGATCACGTGGCTGAGCAGGCACTGATATCGTGACTGAGCATGCACTGATCATGTGCCGGGAGCCGGGGAGGCATTCCACTCTGGACAAAGGTCATGAGGAAGGAGGCTCGGCATACGCAAATGCGGGATCGAGCCTCAGGAGTCCACCCGGATATTCTCGAGCATCTCCCCCCAAAAAACCCAGAGTCTGCCTACTGTATTGCTTTGTGCTCTCACCTCTGATTTCACTGGGGGCTGTCCCCCACCACCATCTCGCTCTCTCTGTCAAAGAGTTAACTTACAGCTCCAATTCATAAAGTTCCTTGTCATTCTTCCCTTTAACTTCCAGCTGAGTCTCCATCTGGAGCGCGGAACCCACCACGCTTACTAATTATGCCTGGGCTGCTAAGACCCACTCGAGAAGGTGTCTAGGGTGAGGCACCTTTCGCTATTCGAGAGGGCGCCTGCGGCCTACGTAAGTGGTGCAAACTTCTTGTCTTGAAGTTTGATTGGTCTTCCGCGTAAACCAAGCTACTCAGTCTCTTTTCTCCACCGAATTTTCCTACTGAGCTCTCCTCATACTATTATTCTTGACATCTCTGATTAGCATATAAATAGTCGCCTAGGCCATCTCTCCTTCGAATACCCTGGATCAGTTGGGGCTGGTCCCCGGCAGGTGGCGACCGAACAGGGACCTCAGGAGGCAATACTCAAAGAGCTGAGCAGACACGAACCACGCAATCAGCAGGCAATAAGCATGGAGCTCAGCAGTGACGAATCATGCTGCTCAACTGGCAATAATCAAGCACGTGACCAGGCAGGAATCACGCAGCTCAGCTGGCAATTGTCAAGCAGATGAGCCGACAGGAATCACGCAGCTCAGATGGCAATTGTCATGCAGATGAGCCGGCAGGAATCACGCAGCTCAGCAGGCCC
Source organism: Bos javanicus (assembly GCF_032452875.1). Lineage (NCBI taxonomy): Eukaryota > Metazoa > Chordata > Mammalia > Artiodactyla > Bovidae > Bos > Bos javanicus. Next base: position 313,458 of record NW_026893848.1, read on the forward strand.
TGATCACGTGACTCTGCAGGCACTGATCACGTGGCTGATCAAGTCCAGATCACGTGACTGAGCATGCACTGATCACGTGGCTATCATGCACTGATGACGTGACTGCGCATGCACTGATGACGTGGCTGATCGGGCACTGATCACATGGCTCATCATGCACTGATCACGTGTTTATCAGGCAATGATCAGTGACTGACAGGCGCTGATCAGGGGACTGTGCACGCACTGATCAGGTGGCTGATCAGGAACTGACCACATGACCGCGCATGCAGTGATCACGTGGCTGGTCGTTCACTGATCACGTGTTTATCATACGGTGATCACGTGACTGAGAGGCGCTGATCACGTGACTGTGCCGTCAGTGATCACGTGGCTGAGCAGGCACTGATATCGTGACTGAGCATGCACTGATCATGTGCCGGGAGCCGGGGAGGCATTCCACTCTGGACAAAGGTCATGAGGAAGGAGGCTCGGCATACGCAAATGCTGGATCGAGCCTCAGGAGTCCACCCGGATATTCTCGAGCATCTCCCCCCAAAAAAACCAGAGTCTGCCTACTGTATTGCTTTGTGCTCTCACCTCTGATTTCACTGGGGGCTGTCCCCCACCACCATCTCGCTCTCTCTGTCAAAGAGTTAACTTACAGCTCCAATTCATAAAGTTCCTTGTCATTCTTCCCTTTAACTTCCAGCTGAGTCTCCATCTGGAGCGCGGAACCCACCACGCTTACTAATTATGCCTGGGCTGCTAAGACCCACTCGAGAAGGTGTCTAGGGTGAGGCACCTTTCGCTATTCGAGAGGGCGCCTGCGGCCTACGTAAGTGGTGCAAACTTCTTGTCTTGAAGTTTGATTGGTCTTCCGCGTAAACCAAGCTACTCAGTCTCTTTTCTCCACCGAATTTTCCTACTGAGCTCTCCTCATACTATTATTCTTGACATCTCTGATTAGCATATAAATAGTCGCCTAGGCCATCTCTCCTTCGAATACCCTGGATCAGTTGGGGCTGGTCCCCGGCAGGTGGCGACCGAACAGGGACCTCAGGAGGCAATACTCAAAGAGCTGAGCAGACACGAACCACGCAATCAGCAGGCAATAAGCATGGAGCTCAGCAGTGACGAATCATGCTGCTCAACTGGCAATAATCAAGCACGTGACCAGGCAGGAATCACGCAGCTCAGCTGGCAATTGTCAAGCAGATGAGCCGACAGGAATCACGCAGCTCAGATGGCAATTGTCATGCAGATGAGCCGGCAGGAATCACGCAGCTCAGCAGGCCCTGATCACGTGACTCTGCAGGCACTGATCACGTGGCTGATCAAGTCCAGATCACGTGACTGAGCATGCACTGATCACGTGGCTATCATGCACTGATGACGTGACTGCGCATGCACTGATGACGTGGCTGATCAGGCACTGATCACATGGCTCATCATGCACTGATCACGTGTTTATCAGGCAGTGATCAGTGACTGACAGGCGCTGATCAGGGGACTGTGCACGCACTGATCAGGTGGCTGATCAGGAACTGACCACCTGACTGCGCATGCAGTGATCACGTGGCTGGTCGTTCACTGATCACGTGTTTATCATACGGTGATCACGTGACTGAGAGGCGCTGATCACGTGACTGTGCCGTCAGTGATCACGTGGCTGAGCAGGCACTGATATCGTGACTGAGCATGCACTGATCATGTGCCGGGAGCCGGGGAGGCATTCCACTCTGGACAAAGGTCATGAGGAAGGAGGCTCGGCATACGCAAATGCGGGATCGAGCCTCAGGAGTCCACCCGGATATTCTCGAGCATCTCCCCCCAAAAAAACCGGAGTCTGCCTACTGTATTGCTTTGTGCTCTCACCTCTGATTTCACTGGGGGCTGTCCCCCACCACCATCTCGCTCTCTCTGTCAAAGAGTTAACTTACAGCTCCAATTCATAAAGTTCCTTGTCATTCTTCCCTTTAACTTCCAGCTGAGTCTCCATCTGGAGCGCGGAACCCACCACGCTTACTAATTATGCCTGGGCTGCTAAGACCCACTCGAGAAGGTGTCTAGGGTGAGGCACCTTTCGCTATTCGAGAGGGCGCCTGCGGCCTACGTAAGTGGTGCAAACTTCTTGTCTTGAAGTTTGATTGGTCTTCCGCGTAAACCAAGCTACTCAGTCTCTTTTCTCCACCGAATTTTCCTACTGAGCTCTCCTCATACTATTATTCTTGACATCTCTGATTAGCATATAAATAGTCGCCTAGGCCATCTCTCCTTCGAATACCCTGGATCAGTTGGGGCTGGTCCCCGGCAGGTGGCGACCGAACAGGGACCTCAGGAGGCAATACTCAAAGAGCTGAGCAGACACGAACCACGCAATCAGCAGGCAATAAGCATGGAGCTCAGCAGTGACGAATCATGCTGCTCAACTGGCAATAATCAAGCACGTGACCAGGCAGGAATCACGCAGCTCAGCTGGCAATTGTCAAGCAGATGAGCCGACAGGAATCACGCAGCTCAGATGGCAATTGTCATGCAGATGAGCCGGCAGGAATCACGCAGCTCAGCAGGCCCTGATCACGTGACTCTGCAGGCACTGATCACGTGGCTGATCAAGTCCAGATCACGTGACTGAGCATGCACTGATCACGTGGCTATCATGCACTGATGACGTGACTGCGCATGCACTGATGACGTGGCTGATCGGGCACTGATCACATGGCTCATCATGCACTGATCACGTGTTTATCAGGCAATGATCAGTGACTGACAGGCGCTGATCATGGGACTGTGCACGCACTGATCACGTGGCTATCATGCACTGATCACGTGACTGCGCATGCACTGATGACGTGGCTGTTCGGGCACTGATCACGTGTTTATCAGGCAGTGATCAGTGACTGACAGGCGCTGATCAGGGGACTGTGCACGCACTGATCAGGTGGCTGATCAGGAACTGACCACCTGACTGCGCATGCAGTGATCACGTGGCTGGTCGTTCACTGATCACGTGTTTATCATACGGTGATCACGTGACTGAGAGGCGCTGATCACGTGACTGTGCCGTCAGTGATCACGTGGCTGAGCAGGCACTGATATCGTGACTGAGCATGCACTGATCATGTGCCGGGAGCCGGGGAGGCATTCCACTCTGGACAAAGGTCATGAGGAAGGAGGCTCGGCATACGCAAATGCGGGATCGAGCCTCAGGAGTCCACCCGGATATTCTCGAGCATCTCCCCCCAAAAAAACCGGAGTCTGCCTACTGTATTGCTTTGTGCTCTCACCTCTGATTTCACTGGGGGCTGTCCCCCACCACCATCTCGCTCTCTCTGTCAAAGAGTTAACTTACAGCTCCAATTCATAAAGTTCCTTGTCATTCTTCCCTTTAACTTCCAGCTGAGTCTCCATCTGGAGCGCGGAACCCACCACGCTTACTAATTATGCCTGGGCTGCTAAGACCCACTCGAGAAGGTGTCTAGGGTGAGGCACCTTTCGCTATTCGAGAGGGCGCCTGCGGCCTACGTAAGTGGTGCAAACTTCTTGTCTTGAAGTTTGATTGGTCTTCCGCGTAAACCAAGCTACTCAGTCTCTTTTCTCCACCGAATTTTCCTACTGAGCTCTCCTCATACTATTATTCTTGACATCTCTGATTAGCATATAAATAGTCGCCTAGGCCATCTCTCCTTCGAATACCCTGGATCAGTTGGGGCTGGTCCCCGGCAGGTGGCGACCGAACAGGGACCTCAGGAGGCAATACTCAAAGAGCTGAGCAGACACGAACCACGCAATCAGCAGGCAATAAGCATGGAGCTCAGCAGTGACGAATCATGCTGCTCAACTGGCAATAATCAAGCACGTGACCAGGCAGGAATCACGCAGCTCAGCTGGCAATTGTCAAGCAGATGAGCCGACAGGAATCACGCAGCTCAGATGGCAATTGTCATGCAGATGAGCCGGCAGGAATCACGCAGCTCAGCAGGCCCTGATCACGTGACTCTGCAGGCACTGATCACGTGGCTGATCAAGTCCAGATCACGTGACTGAGCATGCACTGATCACGTGGCTATCATGCACTGATGACGTGACTGCGCATGCACTGATGACGTGGCTGATCAGGCACTGATCACATGGCTCATCATGCACTGATCACGTGTTTATCAGGCAATGATCAGTGACTGACAGGCGCTGATCATGGGACTGTGCACGCACTGATCACGTGGCTATCATGCACTGATCACGTGACTGCGCATGCACTGATGACGTGGCTGTTCGGGCACTGATCACGTGTTTATCAGGCAGTGATCAGTGACTGACAGGCGCTGATCAGGGGACTGTGCACGCACTGATCAGGTGGCTGATCAGGAACTGACCACCTGACCGCGCATGCAGTGATCACGTGGCTGGTCGTTCACTGATCACGTGTTTATCATACGGTGATCACGTGACTGAGAGGCGCTGATCACGTGACTGTGCCGTCAGTGATCACGTGGCTGAGCAGGCACTGATATCGTGACTGAGCATGCACTGATCATGTGCCGGGAGCCGGGGAGGCATTCCACTCTGGACAAAGGTCATGAGGAAGGAGGCTCGGCATACGCAAATGCGGGATCGAGCCTCAGGAGTCCACCCGGATATTCTCGAGCATCTCCCCCCAAAAAACCCAGAGTCTGCCTACTGTATTGCTTTGTGCTCTCACCTCTGATTTCACTGGGGGCTGTCCCCCACCACCATCTCGCTCTCTCTGTCAAAGAGTTAACTTACAGCTCCAATTCATAAAGTTCCTTGTCATTCTTCCCTTTAACTTCCAGCTGAGTCTCCATCTGGAGCGCGGAACCCACCACGCTTACTAATTATGCCTGGGCTGCTAAGACCCACTCGAGAAGGTGTCTAGGGTGAGGCACCTTTCGCTATTCGAGAGGGCGCCTGCGGCCTACGTAAGTGGTGCAAACTTCTTGTCTTGAAGTTTGATTGGTCTTCCGCGTAAACCAAGCTACTCAGTCTCTTTTCTCCACCGAATTTTCCTACTGAGCTCTCCTCATACTATTATTCTTGACATCTCTGATTAGCATATAAATAGTCGCCTAGGCCATCTCTCCTTCGAATACCCTGGATCAGTTGGGGCTGGTCCCCGGCAGGTGGCGACCGAACAGGGACCTCAGGAGGCAATACTCAAAGAGCTGAGCAGACACGAACCACGCAATCAGCAGGCAATAAGCATGGAGCTCAGCAGTGACGAATCATGCTGCTCAACTGGCAATAATCAAGCACGTGACCAGGCAGGAATCACGCAGCTCAGCTGGCAATTGTCAAGCAGATGAGCCGACAGGAATCACGCAGCTCAGATGGCAATTGTCATGCAGATGAGCCGGCAGGAATCACGCAGCTCAGCAGGCCCTGATCACGTGACTCTGCAGGCACTGATCACGTGGCTGATCAAGTCCAGATCACGTGACTGAGCATGCACTGATCACGTGGCTATCATGCACTGATGACGTGACTGCGCATGCACTGATGACGTGGCTGATCAGGCACTGATCACATGGCTCATCATGCACTGATCACGTGTTTATCAGGCAATGATCAGTGACTGACAGGCGCTGATCATGGGACTGTGCACGCACTGATCACGTGGCTATCATGCACTGATCACGTGACTGCGCATGCACTGATGACGTGGCTGTTCGGGCACTGATCACGTGTTTATCAGGCAGTGATCAGTGACTGACAGGCGCTGATCAGGGGACTGTGCACGCACTGATCAGGTGGCTGATCAGGAACTGACCACCTGACTGCGCATGCAGTGATCACGTGGCTGGTCGTTCACTGATCACGTGTTTATCATACGGTGATCACGTGACTGAGAGGCGCTGATCACGTGACTGTGCCGTCAGTGATCACGTGGCTGAGCAGGCACTGATATCGTGACTGAGCATGCACTGATCATGTGCCGGGAGCCGGGGAGGCATTCCACTCTGGACAAAGGTCATGAGGAAGGAGGCTCGGCATACGCAAATGCGGGATCGAGCCTCAGGAGTCCACCCGGATATTCTCGAGCATCTCCCCCCAAAAAACCCAGAGTCTGCCTACTGTATTGCTTTGTGCTCTCACCTCTGATTTCACTGGGGGCTGTCCCCCACCACCATCTCGCTCTCTCTGTCAAAGAGTTAACTTACAGCTCCAATTCATAAAGTTCCTTGTCATTCTTCCCTTTAACTTCCAGCTGAGTCTCCATCTGGAGCGCGGAACCCACCACGCTTACTAATTATGCCTGGGCTGCTAAGACCCACTCGAGAAGGTGTCTAGGGTGAGGCACCTTTCGCTATTCGAGAGGGCGCCTGCGGCCTACGTAAGTGGTGCAAACTTCTTGTCTTGAAGTTTGATTGGTCTTCCGCGTAAACCAAGCTACTCAGTCTCTTTTCTCCACCGAATTTTCCTACTGAGCTCTCCTCATACTATTATTCTTGACATCTCTGATTAGCATATAAATAGTCGCCTAGGCCATCTCTCCTTCGAATACCCTGGATCAGTTGGGGCTGGTCCCCGGCAGGTGGCGACCGAACAGGGACCTCAGGAGGCAATACTCAAAGAGCTGAGCAGACACGAACCACGCAATCAGCAGGCAATAAGCATGGAGCTCAGCAGTGACGAATCATGCTGCTCAACTGGCAATAATCAAGCACGTGACCAGGCAGGAATCACGCAGCTCAGCTGGCAATTGTCAAGCAGATGAGCCGACAGGAATCACGCAGCTCAGATGGCAATTGTCATGCAGATGAGCCGGCAGGAATCACGCAGCTCAGCAGGCCCTGATCACGTGACTCTGCAGGCACTGATCACGTGGCTGATCAAGTCCAGATCACGTGACTGAGCATGCACTGATCACGTGGCTATCATGCACTGATGACGTGACTGCGCATGCACTGATGACGTGGCTGATCAGGCACTGATCACATGGCTCATCATGCACTGATCACGTGTTTATCAGGCAATGATCAGTGACTGACAGGCGCTGATCATGGGACTGTGCACGCACTGATCACGTGGCTATCATGCACTGATCACGTGACTGCGCATGCACTGATGACGTGGCTGTTCGGGCACTGATCACGTGTTTATCAGGCAGTGATCAGTGACTGACAGGCGCTGATCAGGGGACTGTGCACGCACTGATCAGGTGGCTGATCAGGAACTGACCACCTGACTGCGCATGCAGTGATCACGTGGCTGGTCGTTCACTGATCACGTGTTTATCATACGGTGATCACGTGACTGAGAGGCGCTGATCACGTGACTGTGCCGTCAGTGATCACGTGGCTGAGCAGGCACTGATATCGTGACTGAGCATGCACTGATCATGTGCCGGGAGCCGGGGAGGCATTCCACTCTGGACAAAGGTCATGAGGAAGGAGGCTCGGCATACGCAAATGCGGGATCGAGCCTCAGGAGTCCACCCGGATATTCTCGAGCATCTCCCCCCAAAAAAACCAGAGTCTGCCTACTGTATTGCTTTGTGCTCTCACCTCTGATTTCACTGGGGGCTGTCCCCCACCACCATCTCGCTCTCTCTGTCAAAGAGTTAACTTACAGCTCCAATTCATAAAGTTCCTTGTCATTCTTCCCTTTAACTTCCAGCTGAGTCTCCATCTGGAGCGCGGAACCCACCACGCTTACTAATTATGCCTGGGCTGCTAAGACCCACTCGAGAAGGTGTCTAGGGTGAGGCACCTTTCGCTATTCGAGAGGGCGCCTGCGGCCTACGTAAGTGGTGCAAACTTCTTGTCTTGAAGTTTGATTGGTCTTCCGCGTAAACCAAGCTACTCAGTCTCTTTTCTCCACCGAATTTTCCTACTGAGCTCTCCTCATACTATTATTCTTGACATCTCTGATTAGCATATAAATAGTCGCCTAGGCCATCTCTCCTTCGAATACCCTGGATCAGTTGGGGCTGGTCCCCGGCAGGTGGCGACCGAACAGGGACCTCAGGAGGCAATACTCAAAGAGCTGAGCAGACACGAACCACGCAATCAGCAGGCAATAAGCATGGAGCTCAGCAGTGACGAATCATGCTGCTCAACTGGCAATAATCAAGCACGTGACCAGGCAGGAATCACGCAGCTCAGCTGGCAATTGTCAAGCAGATGAGCCGACAGGAATCACGCAGCTCAGATGGCAATTGTCATGCAGATGAGCCGGCAGGAATCACGCAGCTCAGCAGGCCCTGATCACGTGACTCTGCAGGCACTGATCACGTGGCTGATCAAGTCCAGATCACGTGACTGAGCATGCACTGATCACGTGGCTATCATGCACTGATGACGTGACTGCGCATGCACTGATGACGTGGCTGATCGGCACTGATCACATGGCTCATCATGCACTGATCACGTGTTTATCAGGCAATGATCAGTGACTGACAGGCGCTGATCATGGGACTGTGCACTGCACTGATCAGGTGGCTGATCAGGAACTGACCACCTGACTGCGCATGCAGTGATCACGTGGCTGGTCGTTCACTGATCACGTGTTTATCATACGGTGATCACGTGACTGAGAGGCGCTGATCACGTGACTGTGCCGTCAGTGATCACGTGGCTGAGCAGGCACTGATATCGTGACTGAGCATGCACTGATCATGTGCCGGGAGCCGGGGAGGCATTCCACTCTGGACAAAGGTCATGAGGAAGGAGGCTCGGCATACGCAAATGCGGGATCGAGCCTCAGGAGTCCACCCGGATATTCTCGAGCATCTCCCCCCAAAAAAACCAGAGTCTGCCTACTGTATTGCTTTGTGCTCTCACCTCTGATTTCACTGGGGGCTGTCCCCCACCACCATCTCGCTCTCTCTGTCAAAGAGTTAACTTACAGCTCCAATTCATAAAGTTCCTTGTCATTCTTCCCTTTAACTTCCAGCTGAGTCTCCATCTGGAGCGCGGAACCCACCACGCTTACTAATTATGCCTGGGCTGCTAAGACCCACTCGAGAAGGTGTCTAGGGTGAGGCACCTTTCGCTATTCGAGAGGGCGCCTGCGGCCTACGTAAGTGGTGCAAACTTCTTGTCTTGAAGTTTGATTGGTCTTCCGCGTAAACCAAGCTACTCAGTCTCTTTTCTCCACCGAATTTTCCTACTGAGCTCTCCTCATACTATTATTCTTGACATCTCTGATTAGCATATAAATAGTCGCCTAGGCCATCTCTCCTTCGAATACCCTGGATCAGTTGGGGCTGGTCCCCGGCAGGTGGCGACCGAACAGGGACCTCAGGAGGCAATACTCAAAGAGCTGAGCAGACACGAACCACGCAATCAGCAGGCAATAAGCATGGAGCTCAGCAGTGACGAATCATGCTGCTCAACTGGCAATAATCAAGCACGTGACCAGGCAGGAATCACGCAGCTCAGCTGGCAATTGTCAAGCAGATGAGCCGACAGGAATCACGCAGCTCAGATGGCAATTGTCATGCAGATGAGCCGGCAGGAATCACGCAGCTCAGCAGGCCCTGATCACGTGACTCTGCAGGCACTGATCACGTGGCTGATCAAGTCCAGATCACGTGACTGAGCATGCACTGATCACGTGGCTATCATGCACTGATGACGTGACTGCGCATGCACTGATGACGTGGCTGATCAGGCACTGATCACATGGCTCATCATGCACTGATCACGTGTTTATCAGGCAATGATCAGTGACTGACAGGCGCTGATCATGGGACTGTGCACGCACTGATCACGTGGCTATCATGCACTGATCACGTGACTGCGCATGCACTGATGACGTGGCTGTTCGGGCACTGATCACGTGTTTATCAGGCAGTGATCAGTGACTGACAGGCGCTGATCAGGGGACTGTGCACGCACTGATCAGGTGGCTGATCAGGAACTGACCACCTGACTGCGCATGCAGTGATCACGTGGCTGGTCGTTCACTGATCACGTGTTTATCATACGGTGATCACGTGACTGAGAGGCGCTGATCACGTGACTGTGCCGTCAGTGATCACGTGGCTGAGCAGGCACTGATATCGTGACTGAGCATGCACTGATCATGTGCCGGGAGCCGGGGAGGCATTCCACTCTGGACAAAGGTCATGAGGAAGGAGGCTCGGCATACGCAAATGCGGGATCGAGCCTCAGGAGTCCACCCGGATATTCTCGAGCATCTCCCCCAAAAAAACCAGAGTCTGCCTACTGTATTGCTTTGTGCTCTCACCTCTGATTTCACTGGGGGCTGTCCCCCACCACCATCTCGCTCTCTCTGTCAAAGAGTTAACTTACAGCTCCAATTCATAAAGTTCCTTGTCATTCTTCCCTTTAACTTCCAGCTGAGTCTCCATCTGGAGCGCGGAACCCACCACGCTTACTAATTATGCCTGGGCTGCTAAGACCCACTCGAGAAGGTGTCTAGGGTGAGGCACCTTTCGCTATTCGAGAGGGCGCCTGCGGCCTACGTAAGTGGTGCAAACTTCTTGTCTTGAAGTTTGATTGGTCTTCCGCGTAAACCAAGCTACTCAGTCTCTTTTCTCCACCGAATTTTCCTACTGAGCTCTCCTCATACTATTATTCTTGACATCTCTGATTAGCATATAAATAGTCGCCTAGGCCATCTCTCCTTCGAATACCCTGGATCAGTTGGGGCTGGTCCCCGGCAGGTGGCGACCGAACAGGGACCTCAGGAGGCAATACTCAAAGAGCTGAGCAGACACGAACCACGCAATCAGCAGGCAATAAGCATGGAGCTCAGCAGTGACGAATCATGCTGCTCAACTGGCAATAATCAAGCACGTGACCAGGCAGGAATCACGCAGCTCAGCTGGCAATTGTCAAGCAGATGAGCCGACAGGAATCACGCAGCTCAGATGGCAATTGTCATGCAGATGAGCCGGCAGGAATCACGCAGCTCAGCAGGCCCTGATCACGTGACTCTGCAGGCACTGATCACGTGGCTGATCAAGTCCAGATCACGTGACTGAGCATGCACTGATCACGTGGCTATCATGCACTGATGACGTGACTGCGCATGCACTGATGACGTGGCTGATCAGGCACTGATCACATGGCTCATCATGCACTGATCACGTGTTTATCAGGCAATGATCAGTGACTGACAGGCGCTGATCATGGGACTGTGCACGCACTGATCACGTGGCTATCATGCACTGATCACGTGACTGCGCATGCACTGATGACGTGGCTGTTCGGGCACTGATCACGTGTTTATCAGGCAGTGATCAGTGACTGACAGGCGCTGATCAGGGGACTGTGCACGCACTGATCAGGTGGCTGATCAGGAACTGACCACCTGACTGCGCATGCAGTGATCACGTGGCTGGTCGTTCACTGATCACGTGTTTATCATACGGTGATCACGTGACTGAGAGGCGCTGATCACGTGACTGTGCCGTCAGTGATCACGTGGCTGAGCAGGCACTGATATCGTGACTGAGCATGCACTGATCATGTGCCGGGAGCCGGGGAGGCATTCCACTCTGGACAAAGGTCATGAGGAAGGAGGCTCGGCATACGCAAATGCGGGATCGAGCCTCAGGAGTCCACCCGGATATTCTCGAGCATCTCCCCCCAAAAAAACCGGAGTCTGCCTACTGTATTGCTTTGTGCTCTCACCTCTGATTTCACTGGGGGCTGTCCCCCACCACCATCTCGCTCTCTCTGTCAAAGAGTTAACTTACAGCTCCAATTCATAAAGTTCCTTGTCATTCTTCCCTTTAACTTCCAGCTGAGTCTCCATCTGGAGCGCGGAACCCACCACGCTTACTAATTATGCCTGGGCTGCTAAGACCCACTCGAGAAGGTGTCTAGGGTGAGGCACCTTTCGCTATTCGAGAGGGCGCCTGCGGCCTACGTAAGTGGTGCAAACTTCTTGTCTTGAAGTTTGATTGGTCTTCCGCGTAAACCAAGCTACTCAGTCTCTTTTCTCCACCGAATTTTCCTACTGAGCTCTCCTCATACTATTATTCTTGACATCTCTGATTAGCATATAAATAGTCGCCTAGGCCATCTCTCCTTCGAATACCCTGGATCAGTTGGGGCTGGTCCCCGGCAGGTGGCGACCGAACAGGGACCTCAGGAGGCAATACTCAAAGAGCTGAGCAGACACGAACCACGCAATCAGCAGGCAATAAGCATGGAGCTCAGCAGTGACGAATCATGCTGCTCAACTGGCAATAATCAAGCACGTGACCAGGCAGGAATCACGCAGCTCAGCTGGCAATTGTCAAGCAGATGAGCCGACAGGAATCACGCAGCTCAGATGGCAATTGTCATGCAGATGAGCCGGCAGGAATCACGCAGCTCAGCAGGCCCTGATCACGTGACTCTGCAGGCACTGATCACGTGGCTGATCAAGTCCAGATCACGTGACTGAGCATGCACTGATCACGTGGCTATCATGCACTGATGACGTGACTGCGCATGCACTGATGACGTGGCTGATCAGGCACTGATCACATGGCTCATCATGCACTGATCACGTGTTTATCAGGCAATGATCAGTGACTGACAGGCGCTGATCATGGGACTGTGCACGCACTGATCACGTGGCTATCATGCACTGATCACGTGACTGCGCATGCACTGATGACGTGGCTGTTCGGGCACTGATCACGTGTTTATCAGGCAGTGATCAGTGACTGACAGGCGCTGATCAGGGGACTGTGCACGCACTGATCAGGTGGCTGATCAGGAACTGACCACCTGACTGCGCATGCAGTGATCACGTGGCTGGTCGTTCACTGATCACGTGTTTATCATACGGTGATCACGTGACTGAGAGGCGCTGATCACGTGACTGTGCCGTCAGTGATCACGTGGCTGAGCAGGCACTGATATCGTGACTGAGCATGCACTGATCATGTGCCGGGAGCCGGGGAGGCATTCCACTCTGGACAAAGGTCATGAGGAAGGAGGCTCGGCATACGCAAATGCGGGATCGAGCCTCAGGAGTCCACCCGGATATTCTCGAGCATCTCCCCCAAAAAAACCGGAGTCTGCCTACTGTATTGCTTTGTGCTCTCACCTCTGATTTCACTGGGGGCTGTCCCCCACCACCATCTCGCTCTCTCTGTCAAAGAGTTAACTTACAGCTCCAATTCATAAAGTTCCTTGTCATTCTTCCCTTTAACTTCCAGCTGAGTCTCCATCTGGAGCGCGGAACCCACCACGCTTACTAATTATGCCTGGGCTGCTAAGACCCACTCGAGAAGGTGTCTAGGGTGAGGCACCTTTCGCTATTCGAGAGGGCGCCTGCGGCCTACGTAAGTGGTGCAAACTTCTTGTCTTGAAGTTTGATTGGTCTTCCGCGTAAACCAAGCTACTCAGTCTCTTTTCTCCACCGAATTTTCCTACTGAGCTCTCCTCATACTATTATTCTTGACATCTCTGATTAGCATATAAATAGTCGCCTAGGCCATCTCTCCTTCGAATACCCTGGATCAGTTGGGGCTGGTCCCCGGCAGGTGGCGACCGAACAGGGACCTCAGGAGGCAATACTCAAAGAGCTGAGCAGACACGAACCACGCAATCAGCAGGCAATAAGCATGGAGCTCAGCAGTGACGAATCATGCTGCTCAACTGGCAATAATCAAGCACGTGACCAGGCAGGAATCACGCAGCTCAGCTGGCAATTGTCAAGCAGATGAGCCGACAGGAATCACGCAGCTCAGATGGCAATTGTCATGCAGATGAGCCGGCAGGAATCACGCAGCTCAGCAGGCCCTGATCACGTGACTCTGCAGGCACTGATCACGTGGCTGATCAAGTCCAGATCACGTGACTGAGCATGCACTGATCACGTGGCTATCATGCACTGATGACGTGACTGCGCATGCACTGATGACGTGGCTGATCAGGCACTGATCACATGGCTCATCATGCACTGATCACGTGTTTATCAGGGAATGATCAGTGACTGACAGGCGCTGATCATGGGACTGTGCACGCACTGATCACGTGGCTGATCAGGAACTGACCACCTGACACGATGCAGTGATCACGTGGCTGGTCGTTCACTGATCACGTGTTTATCATACGGTGATCACGTGACTGAGAGGCGCTGATCACGTGACTGTGCCGTCAGTGATCACGTGGCTGAGCAGGCACTGATATCGTGACTGAGCAAGCACTGATCATGTGCCGGGAGCCGGGGAGGCCTTCCACTCTGGACAAAGGTCATGAGGAAGGAGGCTCCGCATACGCAAATGCGGGATCGAGCCTCAGGAGTCCACCCAGATATTCTCGAGCATCTCCCCCCCCCCCGAAAAACCGGAGTCTGCCTACTGTATTGCTTTGTGCTCTCACCTCTGATTTCACTGGGGGCTGTCCCCCACCACCATCTCGCTCTCTCTGTCAAAGAGTTAACTTACAGCTCCAATTCATAAAGTTCCTTGTCATTCTTCCCTTTAACTTCCAGCTGAGTCTCCATCTGGAGCGCGGAACCCACCACGCTTACTAATTATGCATGGGCTGCTAAGACCCACTCGAGAAGGTGTCTAGGGTGAGGCACCTTTCGCTATTCGAGAGGGCGCCTGCGGCCTACGTAAGTGGTGCAAACTTCTTGTCTTGAAGTTTGATTGGTCTTCCGCGTAAACCAAGCTACTCAGTCTCTTTTCTCCACCGAATTTTCCTACTGAGCTCTCCTCATACTATTATTCTTGACATCTCTGATTAGCATATAAATAGTCGCCTAGGCCATCTCTCCTTCGAATACCCTGGATCAGTTGGGGCTGGTCCCCGGCAGGTGGCGACCGAACAGGGACCTCAGGAGGCAATACTCAAAGAGCTGAGCAGACACGAACCACGCAATCAGCAGGCAATAAGCATGGAGCTCAGCAGTGACGAATCATGCTGCTCAACTGGCAATAATCAAGCACGTGACCAGGCAGGAATCACGCAGCTCAGCTGGCAATTGTCAAGCAGATGAGCCGACAGGAATCACGCAGCTCAGATGGCAATTGTCATGCAGATGAGCCGGCAGGAATCACGCAGCTCAGCAGGCCCTGATCACGTGACTCTGCAGGCACTGATCACGTGGCTGATCAAGTCCAGATCACGTGACTGAGCATGCACTGATCACGTGGCTATCATGCACTGATGACGTGACTGCGCATGCACTGATGACGTGGCTGATCAGGCACTGATCACATGGCTCATCATGCACTGATCACGTGTTTATCAGGCAATGATCAGTGACTGACAGGCGCTGATCATGGGACTGTGCACGCACTGATCACGTGGCTATCATGCACTGATCACGTGACTGCGCATGCACTGATGACGTGGCTGTTCGGGCACTGATCACGTGTTTATCAGGCAGTGATCAGTGACTGACAGGCGCTGATCAGGGGACTGTGCACGCACTGATCAGGTGGCTGATCAGGAACTGACCACCTGACTGCGCATGCAGTGATCACGTGGCTGGTCGTTCACTGATCACGTGTTTATCATACGGTGATCACGTGACTGAGAGGCGCTGATCACGTGACTGTGCCGTCAGTGATCACGTGGCTGAGCAGGCACTGATATCGTGACTGAGCATGCACTGATCATGTGCCGGGAGCCGGGGAGGCATTCCACTCTGGACAAAGGTCATGAGGAAGGAGGCTCGGCATACGCAAATGCGGGATCGAGCCTCAGGAGTCCACCCGGATATTCTCGAGCATCTCCCCCCAAAAAAACCGGAGTCTGCCTACTGTATTGCTTTGTGCTCTCACCTCTGATTTCACTGGGGGCTGTCCCCCACCACCATCTCGCTCTCTCTGTCAAAGAGTTAACTTACAGCTCCAATTCATAAAGTTCCTTGTCATTCTTCCCTTTAACTTCCAGCTGAGTCTCCATCTGGAGCGCGGAACCCACCACGCTTACTAATTATGCCTGGGCTGCTAAGACCCACTCGAGAAGGTGTCTAGGGTGAGGCACCTTTCGCTATTCGAGAGGGCGCCTGCGGCCTACGTAAGTGGTGCAAACTTCTTGTCTTGAAGTTTGATTGGTCTTCCGCGTAAACCAAGCTACTCAGTCTCTTTTCTCCACCGAATTTTCCTACTGAGCTCTCCTCATACTATTATTCTTGACATCTCTGATTAGCATATAAATAGTCGCCTAGGCCATCTCTCCTTCGAATACCCTGGATCAGTTGGGGCTGGTCCCCGGCAGGTGGCGACCGAACAGGGACCTCAGGAGGCAATACTCAAAGAGCTGAGCAGACACGAACCACGCAATCAGCAGGCAATAAGCATGGAGCTCAGCAGTGACGAATCATGCTGCTCAACTGGCAATAATCAAGCACGTGACCAGGCAGGAATCACGCAGCTCAGCTGGCAATTGTCAAGCAGATGAGCCGACAGGAATCACGCAGCTCAGATGGCAATTGTCATGCAGATGAGCCGGCAGGAATCACGCAGCTCAGCAGGCCCTGATCACGTGACTCTGCAGGCACTGATCACGTGGCTGATCAAGTCCAGATCACGTGACTGAGCATGCACTGATCACGTGGCTATCATGCACTGATGACGTGACTGCGCATGCACTGATGACGTGGCTGATCAGGCACTGATCACATGGCTCATCATGCACTGATCACGTGTTTATCAGGCAATGATCAGTGACTGACAGGCGCTGATCATGGGACTGTGCACGCACTGATCACGTGGCTATCATGCACTGATCACGTGACTGCGCATGCACTGATGACGTGGCTGTTCGGGCACTGATCACGTGTTTATCAGGCAGTGATCAGTGACTGACAGGCGCTGATCAGGGGACTGTGCACGCACTGATCAGGTGGCTGATCAGGAACTGACCACCTGACTGCGCATGCAGTGATCACGTGGCTGGTCGTTCACTGATCACGTGTTTATCATACGGTGATCACGTGACTGAGAGGCGCTGATCACGTGACTGTGCCGTCAGTGATCACGTGGCTGAGCAGGCACTGATATCGTGACTGAGCATGCACTGATCATGTGCCGGGAGCCGGGGAGGCATTCCACTCTGGACAAAGGTCATGAGGAAGGAGGCTCGGCATACGCAAATGCGGGATCGAGCCTCAGGAGTCCACCCGGATATTCTCGAGCATCTCCCCCCAAAAAAACCAGAGTCTGCCTACTGTATTGCTTTGTGCTCTCACCTCTGATTTCACTGGGGGCTGTCCCCCACCACCATCTCGCTCTCTCTGTCAAAGAGTTAACTTACAGCTCCAATTCATAAAGTTCCTTGTCATTCTTCCCTTTAACTTCCAGCTGAGTCTCCATCTGGAGCGCGGAACCCACCACGCTTACTAATTATGCCTGGGCTGCTAAGACCCACTCGAGAAGGTGTCTAGGGTGAGGCACCTTTCGCTATTCGAGAGGGCGCCTGCGGCCTACGTAAGTGGTGCAAACTTCTTGTCTTGAAGTTTGATTGGTCTTCCGCGTAAACCAAGCTACTCAGTCTCTTTTCTCCACCGAATTTTCCTACTGAGCTCTCCTCATACTATTATTCTTGACATCTCTGATTAGCATATAAATAGTCGCCTAGGCCATCTCTCCTTCGAATACCCTGGATCAGTTGGGGCTGGTCCCCGGCAGGTGGCGACCGAACAGGGACCTCAGGAGGCGATACTCAAAGAGCTGAGCAGACACGAACCACGCAATCAGCAGGCAATAAGCATGGAGCTCAGCAGTGACGAATCATGCTGCTCAACTGGCAATAATCAAGCACGTGACCAGGCAGGAATCACGCAGCTCAGCTGGCAATTGTCAAGCAGATGAGCCGACAGGAATCACGCAGCTCAGATGGCAATTGTCATGCAGATGAGCCGGCAGGAATCACGCAGCTCAGCAGGCCCTGATCACGTGACTCTGCAGGCACTGATCACGTGGCTGATCAAGTCCAGATCACGTGACTGAGCATGCACTGATCACGTGGCTATCATGCACTGATGACGTGACTGCGCATGCACTGATGACGTGGCTGATCAGGCACTGATCACATGGCTCATCATGCACTGATCACGTGTTTATCAGGCAATGATCAGTGACTGACAGGCGCTGATCATGGGACTGTGCACGCACTGATCACGTGGCTATCATGCACTGATCACGTGACTGCGCATGCACTGATGACGTGGCTGTTCGGGCACTGATCACGTGTTTATCAGGCAGTGATCAGTGACTGACAGGCGCTGATCAGGGGACTGTGCACGCACTGATCAGGTGGCTGATCAGGAACTGACCACCTGACTGCGCATGCAGTGATCACGTGGCTGGTCGTTCACTGATCACGTGTTTATCATACGGTGATCACGTGACTGAGAGGCGCTGATCACGTGACTGTGCCGTCAGTGATCACGTGGCGGCTGAGCAGGCACTGATATCGTGACTGAGCATGCACTGATCATGTGCCGGGAGCCGGGGAGGCATTCCACTCTGGACAAAGGTCATGAGGAAGGAGGCTCGGTGATACGCAAATGCGGGATCGAGCCTCAATTCTA